>NC_068932.1:46129062-46431250 GCF_023091745.1 Budorcas taxicolor | reverse complement strand
AGGGCATGGTTTGAGGTTGGCCCATTTACCCTGAGGCATCACTGGATGGGAGGGACCCACCTATCCTACATAGGTTATGAGGAACCGGGCTGGTGGTCCAGCATCCTTTCGCACCCAGCCTGGCCTTTTCTGTTTTACTGGAACTTCTCTTACTTTAGAGATGTTCCTGAGGGACAGAGAGCCTGGTCAGGGAGGAGCATGGGCTGCCCTCAATGCCCAGTTAGGCCACCAACCTTCCCAGTGCCGTGGGCACATCCCTTCAACTTTTCCCAGCCTCGATTTCTCTATCTGTGAAACATGCCTTATTTCAGAGGGGTTTTGCAAAGGACAAAAAAAAAAAAAAAGAAAAAAAACAATTGTGAAAGCACTTGTAATGTGCTGCCCAAGTCTGTGTTTTTCCCCCACCACCAGAGAAAGAAGTCAGTGTTCATCGCTAAGTTGTGTCTGACTCTTTGTGACCCCATGAACTGTAGCCTGTCAGACTTCTGTTTACGAAATTCTCCAGGCAGGGATACTAGAGTGGGTTGCCACTCCCTTCTGCAAAGGATCTTACCAACCCAGGGATCAAACCTGGGTCTCCTGCATTGCAGGCAGATTCTTTACCATCCAAGCTGCCAGGGAAGCCCTGAAAAGTAAACATGCACACCTTTTAAAAAGAAATCATATTCAATGAAGCTTTCACAAAACCAACAGCATTTTAAAGGTCTGCACTTCTTACCACTTATTTATAAAAGAAGAAAATGTAAAACTAACTTCAGCATGATGAGTTTAATTTCTCCTTAGAAATCAATGTGGTTGCAGTGATCAGGGCTGGTTACTTTTAAAAATTAACAAATATTTGCTATTTAGAATGCACGTACTGTCTGTAGTACTCGTTTATACTTCTTCCCCTTTAGGTTTTATGTGTGTTCTTTCCTTCTTCCAGGAGACAAGCCTTCAGGAGCAGCTTTCCCTTTCAAGCAGAGTTTCAGTTGCTTTTCAGTCGCTCAGTCATGTCCGACTCTTTGCGACCCTGTGGACTGCAGCACGCCAGGCTTCCCTTTCCTTCACCATCTCCCAGAGTTTGCTCAAACTCATGTCCATTGAGTCGGTGATGCCATCTGACCATCTCATCCTCTGTCGCCCCCTTCTCCTCCTGCCCTCAATCTTCCCCAGCATCAGGGTCTTTTTCAGTGAGTCGGCTGTTCACATCAGGTGGCCAAAGTATCGGAGCTTCAGCTTCAGTATCAGTCCTTCCAATGAATATTCAGAGTTGATTCAGTGTTTTAGTGAGCTTCTTCTGCAAATGGGAGGTTGAACAGGCAGAGGAAGGTGAGAGCTGCTGTATTTCAGATGGTGCCTCCAGGCAAGACAGGGGGCTGGGGCAGCTGCAAGCCCTGCCAAGAGCGCCTGTGGCCACGGTGGGAGGGCTGAGCTCTTTCCATGGAGTTGGGGGCCAGTAGAACATGACTCTGGGAACCCTGCTCAAGAGAGCAGAGACACTGAACCGTGGGCTCAGAGGAGCACTGGCTCCAGCAGGGGTGTGACGGTTTCCTGCAGCTCCTGACGTATTGCAGCACCACCTTTATGCAATTAGTTTGTTACCTAATTCTCTGTTAATCCTCTCTGTTCATAATACCTGGAGTAGTCTCTGTCTCCTAATTAGACACTGATACTGAAAAAGTTCAGTTCAGTTCAGTCGCTCAGTCGTGTCCGACTCTTTGCGACCCCATGAATCTCAGCACGCCAGGCCTCCCTGTCCATCACCAACTCCCGGAGTTTACTCAAACTCACGTCCATTGCGTCAGTGATGCCATCCAGCCATCTCATCCTCTGTCATCCCCTTCCCCTCCCGCCCGCAATCTTTCCCAGCATCAGGGTCTTTTCCAATGAGTCAGCTCTTCACATCAGGTGGCCAAAGTATTGCAGTTTGAGCTTCAACATCGGTCCTTCCAATGAACACCTAGGACTGATCTCCTTTGGGATGGACTGGTTGGATCTCCTTGCAGTCCAAGGGATTCTCACGAGTCTTCTCCAACACCACAGTTTAATTTGGTGCTAATTGATTATTTTGCTATTGCTGTGTTACCTTTAATGGTATGATTCTGAATCAGTGTGTGTGTGTGCACGCGCATGCTCATTCACTCAATTGTGTCTGACTCTTTGCGACTGCAAGGACTGCAGCCCGCCAGGCTCCTCTGTCCATGGATTCTCCAGGCAAGAATACTGGAGAGGGTTGCCATGTCCTCCTCCAGGGGAATCTTCCCAACCCAGAAATCAAACCTGAGTCTCCTGTGTCTCCTGTACTAGCAGGCATATTCTGAATCAGTGCCACCAGCAAAAATGATCATTCTTCTCATCTGTATGTCCTTTGGAACATACAAAACAACCTTATAGATGTTGTCTCGTTTGAACTTCTCTGGTAGTCCATGAGACAGGAAAAGTGGGTGGTCTTCTCAGCTTTATACAAGTAAGGAAACAGAGACCAGGGGGTGGTTCAGTGAAGTCCCTGAACTGTAACTCTCCTGCTTTAGGGCTGGTTCACCTCTCTGCAGCTGAGGTATGGTACCCAGAGGCTGATGTGCTACTGTGCACGTACGCTCCTCGAGAAAGCAGTCCCAGAGGGAGAAGGTGATTCTCCACTTTAAACTCCACAGCCTCCTCCACCCTTGGTTGCACAATACCCTTGGGACCATTTCTTTTTCTGCAAGGTTTGGCCACGGTCACCACTGTAACGAGGTGGCAGCTGCATGAAATGTGCAAGACTGTGCCAGTTTCTGTGATTCTTTTTCCTTATCCACACGTCCTAGTTCTCATAAATTACCACGAGACCGTGTGTTAATTCTCAGTCACCAGGAGTTTACTCAATACCTACTGTAGGCCAAGATCTGCTAGGTTCTGGAAGGCATGACACTGTTGAGAAGCCTGCAAGCCCGTGAGGAAGATCTCAGGCAAGCGTCTAACTGCAGCGCAGGGCAGCAGAGGATTGGAGGGTGCAAGGGTGTCATAGTGACTCACTGTGGAGACATGGTGTTGGCAGGGTCAAGGGGGCTAGAGAGAGGAAGCAGGGACAGAGAGAGCGCAAATGCTAAGACAGAAAAACCTAGGACAAAAATTTGGGGCGGATGAGGACAGCTCAGCTCGTTATGATAAGATGTATATGCACTAGTGTTCTACTTTTGCCTCGAACCCAGGAATTTATAAGGTCCTCAAGTTGAGCTGGAGGTGGACGTGCCTAAGAAGATATCAAGACTTCTTCTCTGATTCAATTTGTCAGTTTTTTCTTCTTTTTTTGATAAAGATTATTGCTATTTGTACAGAAAAGTCCACAAATCGGGTGTACAGATTGACAAACTTTCAGAGCGAATTCATCTATGCCATCGGCACCCAGGATGTTACAGCATGATACAGAATTCCAGAAGGCCCTCCTGCCCCCAGTCAAGGCTGCCTCTTTTGGGGAGTAACCAAGACTTCTAATTTTGATAAGTGGTACCTGGTTCTGAACGTTACATAAATGCTAACATCAGCATGTGCTGTTTTGTCTAATTCCTTCATTCAACAATTATTTTTTATTGGTGAAATTCAGCTATATTGTTGCAAGGACTTATAGCTCATTCATTCTTCCTTTTTTCTGTAGTGTATTCCACTGTGTGACCATACCAAAATTCATTTACCCGTCTCTCCTCTTGGTGGATAGTCGCGTCGTTTCCAGTATTTTGGCTATTAGATATAGTGCTTCTGTGAACACCGTAGACAAATCTCTGGGTGAAAATGTGTATGAATTTCCAGAGTAAAATTACAGACTCAAGAGGTATGTATATGTTCAGGTTTATTATCTATTGACAGTTTTCCAAAGTGGTTGTGCAAATGTATACCAGCCCCATCTGAAATTTCTAATTGCCCTGGTCCTCACCAACCCTTGATACGTCCAACTTTTCATTGTATTGACTCAATACCCTTGGGTGGATGGTAGATGTAGGGTAGGGTTTGTCTTTAAGATTCATAATGGTTAGGTTCCATAAATGAAGTATCTTGCCCTGAACCCCAGCAATTTAGATTGGCAGTGGACTTTCTTTCTCTGGATTACATCACTGAATTTTGAAACCTCTGACATTTTCTTCCCTGATTGCTCATATTTCTAAAATCAGAGCTTCTTCTTATAGCCTGATGTAGCTAAATACCCTAACACAGACCCCCAAATCCAGGTTCTGGAGGAATATTTTTTTTCCACATACATGCTTTTATGTGAAGAAGTTTAGCAAAAGTGAAATGTAGCAAGTGAAAATCTAGTCAGAAATGTCTTCAGACCATTTTTCATTTCTGCTGCCATTTTGATAGAGAAAGACCATGAATCCTTTTTGTATCTGTCTACCTGTGGAGGAGTAACATGGTGATGATAAGTGGCATCACTTTCTGGCTAGGGATTCAGTTCAGTTCAGTCACTCAGTCGTGTCCAACTCTTTGTGACCCCACAGACTGCAGCATGCCAGGCCTCCCTGTCCATCACCAACTCCCAGAGTTTACTCAAACTCATGTGCATCGAGTTGGTGATGCCATCTAACCATCTCATGCTCTGTAATCCCCTTCTCCCACCTTCAATCTTTCCCAGCATCAGGGTCTTTTCAAATGAGTCAGTTCTTCACATCAGGCAGCCAAAGTATAGGGGTTTCAGCTTCAGCATCAGTCCTTGAAATGAATATTCAGGACTGACTTTCTTCAGGATGGACTGATTGGATCTCCTCGCAGTTCAAGGGACTCTCAAGAGTCTTCTCCAACACCGCAGTTCAAAAGCATCAATTCTTCAGAGCTCAGCTTTCTTTACAGTCCAACTCTCACATCCATACATGACTACTGGAAAAGCCATAGCTTTGACTAGACTGACCTTTGTTGACAAAGTAATGTTTCTGCTTTTTACTATGCTGTCTAGGTTGGTCATAACTTTTCTTCCAAGCAGCAAGTGTTTTTTAATTTCGTGGCTGCAGTCACCATCTGCTGTGATTTTGGATCCCAAAAAGACTGTCACTGTTTCCATCGTTTCCCCATCTATTTGCCATGAAGTGATGGGACCAGATGCCATGATCTTAGTTTTCTGAATGTTGAGTTTTAAGCCAATGTTTTCACTCTCACTTTCATCAAGAAGCTCTTTAGTTCTTCTTTACTTTCTTCCATAAGGGTGATATCATCTGTGTATCTGAGGTTATTGATATTTCTCCTGGCAATCTTGATTTCAGCTTGTGCTTCATCCAGCCCGGCATTTCACATGGTGTACTCTGCATAGAAGTTAAATAAGCAGGGTGACAATATACAGCCTTGACTCCTTTCCCAATTTGGAACCAGTCTGTTATGATTCCTCCTCCCGCATGACTTGTAACTAATCAAGTTGCCTAACCTAAACTTTAACTTCCTTATGAGTTAAATTGGGAATAAGTCAGCAGTGACCACCCGTGGCATTTCATTTAAAATCAAACATGGTAACTCACTTAAGAACATTTAGCATTTAGGACCAATTTCAGTAACTGGCCCTCAGTAAGCATTCAATATTTGTTAGTTTGTGTTCAAACTCACCTTTTGGTGGGTTGCTGGATATTTTGGTATCTATTTTTAAAATTACTACAATAAACTTAAATATATTAATTTTAACCCTGCAGTAATTTTGTTTTTATTTGTTATTAAAGTAATATGTGCATAATGCTAAAGATTTAAAGTGAAACTTTAAAATCTCCTCCCCCTCCAATTTTTTTAAAAGAAAAAAGAAAAAAATTAAAAATAAAAAACAAGAATACAAACAAAATCTCCTTACCTATCACCAATCTTATTCCCAGGGGTAATCACTTTTTTTTAATTAAATGTATCTTTTATTTTTTAAATAAGTTTTTATTTTATTTTATAGTTGATTAACAATGTTGTGTTAGTTTCAGATGAACAACAAAGTGACTCAGTCATACATATACATGTATCCATTCTTTTTCAAATTCTTTTCCCAGTTAGGTTGTTACAGGATATCGAGCAGAGTTCCCTGCGCTATACAGTAGGTCCCTGTTGGTTAGAGGTGAACACTTCTCATTCTCTCTGTGTTAGATGTTCTGAAGTTTCCTCTCTAACTCTGAGTTACGTGCTTGTACCAGTTAGGTCATTACAGGATGTTGAGCAGAGTTCCCTGTGCTCTACAGGAGGTCCTTGTTGGTTAGAGGTGAACACTTTTCATTCTCTCCGTGTTAGATATTCTGAAGTTTCCTCTCTAACTAAATTACATGCTTGTACCAGTTTCCTTTTTAAATTTTTTTAATCAAAGTTATATAATATTATAACAAAACCTTATCTCCTTTCCCACTCACATGCTACATCTGCTTCACAGAAATAATAGCTTTTAAGCACTCTTACCTGATTTTTAAAACACTGACCTCCACATTTCAAATAACATGCAGATATTGTTACTGCCCAGTTCATCAATTTTCAGCTTTACCCACTTTCTTTAAGAGAGATGAAATCCTCCAACTCATTGCCCCAGTGTGGTCTCTTAATTTTTATTTAAATCATTTGCAGTGTTTTAGCTATTTTAATTATGTAAATATTACTCACTCTGACCAAGCAGAATGGTGAGATTATATTTTATTTTATGTACATTTTTATTTTTCCAAGTTAATTATTGCCTCAGTTTTAAAAATTTACCTTGTTTTTCTTGAACAGCTGACTGAGTTTTCTAAACCTCCAGTACTTCCTCCAAGGCTTATTGGTACAATTCTTTACATAGTCTAACTCGTGAGATAATAAATTACCTAGCTTGTAGTCTTTCTGGAATCCTTGTAATTGATTTCTCTAAACCAGGCTGTCGGCTGTTTTCATGGGAAATTTTCTGTCATTATGCTGGGAATTTCTTTCTTCTTTCCTTTTTGAGTCTCCTACTTTCTGTATCTCATATCTTTTTCTTTCTTGGGTTATTCACTTCTTTTAATGTAGAACACTTCTTGTTGCTTCTCAAAAATGGTGGTTGGGATGTACTTGCTTTTCAGAATTTCACCCTTTGAAATTTCTACGTTCATTTTGATTAGTAGTCTATTGGAGTATGGATTTATATGTTGGAAATTATTTTTGCATAGAATTTTGAAGATATTTTCCCATTATAATCCAGCTTCCAAAGCTGCTGAGTTTCTTGATCCTTGGGATGTGGTGTATTTTTCCTCTTCGAAATATACAAGCTCTTCATTCTGTTCTTGGGATTCTGAAGATTCATGATTATGGGCTTCTGTTTCTCTGATTACCTTTCTATCCAGTAGCTCATGTCCTTTGATTATGACAATAATCAAATTGACATTGTTTTTGGATCATTTTTTTCCATTCTTCTCTCCTCACTCTTTCTTTAATGCCTACCAGTCAGATGTTGGACATCTTAGATTGCTCCAGTATTTTCTTGTCTTTTCTGTCCTATTAATTCTTTTTTCTTATCATTATTCTATTTCTTGGGAGAATTCCTTGACTTTATGTTTTAGTTCTTCTATTAATTAAAACATTTTTTTCATGGATATTTTCAATGACATTTTTAACCAGAGTACTTTCTTATTTTTTGACTGTTCCTTTTTCCAGCTTCTTGTTCTTGTTTCATGGATGCAAAATTCTCTCTTACCTCTTTTAGGATGTTAGCTGTAACTGTTCTGAAACTATCTTCTTCATCCTGAGTTGCTTCTACTTCCTTCAAATTCATTTAAACTTTTTAATGTTTTATTCATCTCCGTGTCCATCTTTCATACTGGAACCTGTCATTAAAGGTTTAGTTATCCTTGGCTGACCAATCATATTTGGGAGTAAGATAATAAAAACGTTGGTCGGTAGCTGCATGTGTGTGTATGTGTATGCAGAAATCAGGGCATCTTTTGGGTTGAACTCTGGATGTCAACTCAGAAAAAAATATGTTATGGAGCTGGGGAGGGAAGAGGACTTATGTCTCACTGTTCATTTTGTGGACTCCTACTTAATCTCCAAGGTGTGACATTTTTCTCCCGTCTTTCTGTGTGTCTGATGTCCTTAGTCTGAGACCCTCTGGTTTAGTGTTCTTTCTTTTTTCTCTTACATTACACTTATTTAATTGTCTTTAAAAGAAAATACTAGTGTTATTTCTTCTATGAGTAAATGTGCTCACAAACATTGGATGGTATACTCGGTCTCTCATATGGGCTTTTAAACAAACCCTCCTTTTGTCTGTAGCTGCTTAGCCATCCCTGCCTTTCTCTGTTGTATTTTCTGTTAATATGTGTTAACTTGTTGCCAACAACATGTTGAGTCTTAAGTTTTCTAAGGACTAATACTTGGGGACCGTACTCTCAGCATTTCCTGCATCCCAATCCCTGCCTTTATTAACCACCCTTCTATCCTTGCTTATCTAAATTTCAAAACCTGTGAGAAGTTACAGAATTCCTAAAGCAATGGTTGAAACCGGAGCTTCTGACCTCTTCCCTGTGAAACAGCTACTCTAGGCATTAGATCGAGACATCTCTGAGTCAAGACTCAAAGCTTATTTTACCATATTAAGTAACAGGTGAATAACTATGTGTGGGAACCAAAAGTGTACTGGCTGAGTGTCTGTGATCTTCGGTTAGGGCAAGGTGTAATTTCCCAGACACTTGAGTGTTGTGGAGGAGGAAATGACTGGAAAGACAATCCCCCTTGTGCTTTAGGGAAAGATTCTCCATCTGAGTCTCTGCAGGGCACTGCAGGGGTGCAGGTCAGAGGACACCCTCTGGTTCTAAAGAAGCGGCTGACACTGCCTCCCAATCACTAAACAGACCCGTTGGATACCTCTGGGGGTCACTACAGCGTTTGTCCCTAATGAGCAGCTCCCCTCCTCCCCAGCAGAGAGCCAGCCCCAGGTAACCTAATCCTCAGGACACCTTCACTGATGACACAGAAAACCTGAGAACGAGAGGCTTGAACAGGACACCGTTTAATCGTTCACAGTGAGCGCTGCTCTTGGCTGGTGAGCCGACACCCCAGATGGCAGGACTCCACCTGTCAGCAGCTAATCACTCAGAGGGCAAAAGAACCAGGGCTTCCCATCAAGTCAAAGCAGGATGAATGAACATGCTTTCAAGAAGTTAACCTGGGGCCTAGAATCTGCGTAGAAGGAATCACCGTTTTATTTTCCAAGTCCCTTCCTTTAAGTGCAGAGGTGATCAGGTTACTAATTACAAAGGATAGTTCCAGTTCGGAATGAACAGCCCAAACCACCTTTGTGGTATTAACTTCCTATAATGTGCTTGAGTGTAATTTTGCCAGAAGCTACAGCAGATTGAATCTCCAGGAAGGCTCTCCAGCCCTGTAACAAGCACTGATGATGCTTTAGTTGATACCTGTGTTGTTTCTAAAAGAGAAGGTCATGGGCTTAGTCTTTGCTGAAACAAGGTGGATGTGCATTGTTCGGCCCCTTACAAAGCTGCTGCTTTCAGAAAAAAAAAAAAAGAATGGCTGTATCATGTGTCCTTTACAGTAACTGATGAAACAGCTGTCAAAAAACCAGACTGGACCCTTCTGGTTCTGATTTTATCAGAGGCATAACTGGAAAGCACGCGCGCTCCCAGGTTTAGTGCAGCATCCCTGAAGCCCTGGGCGGTGACCCCAAATGTACGTGAAATTACTGTGAAGGATGATGTTGTCAGAATGCATTTTACAGGTTTAAAGGCAAGTGTTAAAACATGTGTTTTCACACATGAGTCATATCCTTAATGTAAGAGATTGCTGCTATTTTTTTCTTAGACTGAAGTCATTGGAGGGGGATTTGTGTTGGTAGAAATTTACCCTTCCCTTAAACTATGTTTTAAAATGTGTCTCGTACACCTGTGAAGAGCAGACTCTTTGGAAAAGACCCTGATGCTGGGAAAGATTGAGGGCAGAAAGAGAAGGGGGCAACAGAGGACGAGACGTTTGGATGGTATCATCGACTCAATGGACAAGAGTTTGAACAAGCTCCGGGAGATGGTGAAGGACAGGGAAGCCTAGCTTGTTGCAGTTCATGGAGTTGCAAAGAGTCAAACACAACTTAATGACTGAACAATATCACCACCTTATAAAGAGGAGTGGCTTTTCATTGTTGTTTGATTAAAGTGCTGTTAATGATTCTTTCTGAAAACATATTTTTTAAGAAACAAAATGTCCCAAAACGTCAATATACACTTTCATCTCTTCATTGAAATTTCAGAAAAAAAAAGGAAGCAGAGACATCTATATGAGAGTGTACATTCAATATGAACAGGCAAGCCTAATTTTAGGCCTATCAACCTTGACAGCTCCTTTTTAATCATTTGGTTTTGAACAGATATGCAAATAGAGGAGTCAGAAGTAAAGAATTCACAGCTTAGAAGTCACATCAGGGCTGAAATCGCTTGAGAGGTGCGTAGATTTGTAATTCGTTCATTACACTCTGATTCCAGAAATCTATGGTTCTATTAAAAATGGAAAGCAGAAACCATGTGTAATGGTCAAATCCATATGAATGACGTGCTTGTTTGTAAATGTCAAATGTGAGGAGCCACAGACGTGCTCTCCGCAGAAAAGCCTAGCCTTGCCTGTGCGTGGAGGGTCCACCCACCCCTTGGCACTGGGAAATTGAAGACTTAAATAAATGAAACCTTTAGCATCCTCCTACACAAGTCTTTAGGGGATAAGATGGCCTTTTAAAAAACACCATAACAGAGTTTTTCAAACTTGAACTTCTCCCAGTCTTCTTATTCCCAAGTCAGAATTGGTCATGTACTTTATACCGGTTGAGTAATGCTATGGTTTGACCTTAATACAAATGGAGGATGTAAGAATCCAAAAGGTATATCTTCTAGGGATTGAATGAACCTCACGATTCTACAGTTGTGTATAACATGAAAGTAGAAAGCACTTAGCCAGGTGAGCTCTGTGTTTTATCTTCTAGATGGAGCAGGACGCTGTGTGGCTGGCTGTTGTCCAGAGGCACTTTCATTAAATCATGGGTTCTCTGAGCCCTCAATGCTCAAGATATGGTGCCGTGCAAGCCATTCATCTTCCAGGCTAGTAAACCACCATATGATCGATTCCTCTGCAAAGGATGGTCATAAACATTTTTCAGAGGTAACTGCAGAATTCCCATTTCATGAAACATCATGAAGTGATGCATTATGATCAATGTTTAATCAAATACAGGGATTAAAATATACAGCCCAGGCATGTTATGGTCGAGGAGGTGTCTCTGAAATGCTGGTGATAAGCAGACACGAAGCAGGTCCAGTCGAGCTCCCAATGGGCCTGGCCGTCTCCATCATGCAGCTTCTGTGAAATGACTTCAGGCTTTGTCTGGCACGTCCTCCTCCTCACTCCTCCCACCCCACTCCACCCAGCTGGCCCTTGTCCTGTGAAAACTTCACACTCGCACTAACTCATATCTCTGCTGGAATTCTCTGGCCATCAGGCTTGAACTCACCAGGCAGGAGAGCTGAGCCACCCACACAGAAGCAGGATGAAAGGATGCTGGACGCCTCAGAGACAGCGGTCCAAGAGGATGCTCTGGGCTGGCTGCAAGCTCCAGGGCCAAGTAGTGGCATTTCTCTCTCTCTCTTCCTCTCTCTCAAGTCTCTCAGTCTCTCCCAACTCCTCGTGACTCCATGGACTATAGGCCACCAGGCTCTCTGTCCATAGAGTGCCCCTGGCAAGAATACTGGGAGCAGAGAGCCCCTTCTCCAGGGGATCTTCCCAACCCAGAGATGGAACCTGGGTCTCTCGCACTGCACGCTGATTCTTTAAGATCTGAGCCACCAGGAAGAAGCCCATTCCTTTCTCTATGACCTTTGGAAACAGGAGAGGTGTAGAAGTGGACGTTCTAGAAGCCTCTTCAAGTTCCAGAGTGTTGATGTCTCATTGCTACTCAGCTTCATCATAGAGAACCCTGGAGAGAATGTGCTCTCTTCATTCTTCACGTGGCCCCATGTCAGTGGCACTCATATCACTCCGTTGGGTGCCAGTCTCCCTTATGTTTTATGAATAACCCTATAATATGGAGGAAAAGGGCATCCCAGGTGGCTCAGTGGTAAAGAAGCTGCCTGCAATGCAGAAGACTCAGGTTCTATCCCTGGGTTGGGAAGATCCCCTGGAGGAGGGCACAGCAACCCACTCCAGTACTCTTGCCTGGAGAATCGCGTGGATAGAGGAGCCTGGTGGGCTGCAGTCCATGGGGTCACAAAGAGTAGGACACGACTGAGTGACTAAACAGTAACAACAAATGGGGAAAGAAGAAAACAATAGTGCATGGTAAAGCACTCTGATTTCAGAGGGGTTTCCGGGAGGAGGGAGACTCACCTTAACACACAGGACTCGGAGCTGATGAATGTTGCCAATTTCAGGATTCCCAGTTTCTGTGGATTGAACGGCTCTCTCTGCTCCCACTCTCCAAAGTCAGCCAGTGGATGCGATGGTCTTTTGATGGGATCATTTCTGGCAGCCAGGATGCCTTTAACTCACCTCTCACTGTCAGCCAACACTCGTTTTCTCTTTTCCTTTTCCTGTTCTTTCTTCTTCCCTCCAAGTGATACACACAGCTGCCTTTGCGGTGGGCATTTCCTTCTTGTGACATTCCCTTTATGACATGCAATACAAAGGCTTCCGCTAGCATTTCCTCCATGGATAATTCTCAGCATCTTTGGAAACGTATTTTATGCGGGTGAGTAGGTTGTCACTGCTACCTGGCACCCTTCAGGGACATTGATTTCCTTTTTGTGGACTTTTACAGACACTTGTCTAAATTACCATTTATAGGTGACTTGTGACCTATTGTATAAGAAAATGACTCAAACATTTTTCTGTGTTTCAAAGTCTATGACTCAGTAATTTGGCTTCCATTCTTGACATAAGCTTCTTCTTTTTTTTTTTTTTGAAAAACTAAAGAAAATCTAACCTAGCCATCATCTTGTTGTGGTTCAGCCACTAAGTCATGCCCAGCTCTGCAATCCCATGAACTTCAGCGTGCCAGGCTTCTCTGTCCTTCACTTAATCAAACTCATGTCCACTGAGCTGATGATGCCATTGAGTCTCTATTATTGTTAAATATTTTCTATGTTTTTAAGGTGTATTGTGGTAGCATCAGCAGGCTGATAAAATTATGGTAAATGGTATTTTAAGAAGGTAGATAATATACCTTTCAGTGAAAACATAAAGTGTCAAGTGCCATTTTAAAAAGCAGTAGTAGGTCAAACTAAAAATATATGCATAAACACATGTCTTTATAAACACACATGTATATATATAAAAACAGACATATGCATAGACACACATTTGCATATGTATAAATGCATGTGTGCACACATAGTTTCAAAAAATTATGTCTATTGCTTGGCATTTTGGTTCCTTAATTTCACAGAGTCTCAGTTGCATATCTCCTTTGCAAGAGTGGATTGGTTTCTTAATATTTTCCTATGGGTTTATTGCATTTTATTTGCTGCTATTGAAACCCTGCCTCATTTTCTCTTGGGGCTGGGATGGAATGTCAATGAAAAATATTGAATAGCAACAGGAAAAATAACTCACATCCTTCTCAGTTTTCAGTATGTACTTTTATTTATTTTGTTGGATCTCCAATTCCTTTTAACTTTCGTATTTTCACTCATCCTACCAAGATGTAGATTTCACTGAAAAGTAAAATATCTGTGGATTTTAAAACTAATTGAGCTGTGTGTTTCCCACCCTCTCACTCCAGTGCTCTTGCCTGGAAAGTCCCAGGGACGGGGGAGCCTGGTGGGCTGCCGTCTATGGGGTCGCACAGAGTCGGACACAACTGAAGTGACTTAGCAGCAGCAGCAGCAGCAGCAGCAACAGCAGCAGTTATCCTGTGTAGCAGGAATGCTTTTGCATCTGAATAAATAAATGTCAGCAAACAAACATCTTGCATTGGAATGAAATAAAGTTTCCTAAATACATATAAAACTCAGTATTGTTTTTAAGTTTGCAATCTTTAAAAGATATTTTTTCACTCTATGATTCTAATTTCCAGCATACTGTAGTTTGGTTTATAGGCTTGTAAGTCATCTGCGTATTCATTTACTCAGTGAATGAATTTATTATTATCATTTAAAATTATTTTCAATTGAACTTTGGTAAGTATCACTTGTTACAATGGAATAGATCTAATTTTTATAGTATATGAATTTACCTTGATACACTTTTAAAAATGGACTTGGTAAAGGTGATTGATATTATTTCGGTGCTTAGTTGCTCAGTTGTATCCTGCTCTTTGAGGCCCCGTGGACTGTAGCCCACCAGACTCCTCTGTCCGTGGCATTTCCCAGGCAAGAACCGTGGAGTGGGTTTCCATTTCCTCCTCCAGGGGATCTCCGCTGTTGCCATGTGAACACTGTCAGCAGGGACCTGGCACTTGCTGTAGCCAGATCACCGTAATGGCCATAATTAGTAAATAGGTGTAGAAAAATGTTCACAGAAGTGGACTGTTAGAGCAGAATGCATTTAAAGCAATTGCTTCTCAAGACGAGTCCTAATAGATATTAACATGTTAAATCAAGTCCCATTATTGAATCTAATCTGGCCCTGAAGAAAGATGGACAATACAGTGGAACAGAGCAGCAGATGAACAAGAGAAACAAACTCAGAAGGTAATTTATAATATAATATAGGTAAGCACGTCAACTAAATAGGGGAAGAAAAGATGATTCATTCAAAAGTATAACCAAACTATAGAAGGTGATTTATAATATAATATAGGTAAGCACGTCAACTAAGTAGGGGAAGAGAAGATGATTCATTCAAAAGTATAACCAAACTATAGGCTGGCCTGTAGAAAGACAGTAAGAGAGAGAGTTATATTTACTTCTTACATCATGCTGCTGCTGCTGCTGCTGCTGCTAAGTCACTTCAGTCGTGTCCGACTCTGTGCGACCCCATAGACGGCAGCCCACCAGGCTCCCCCATCCCTGGGACTCTCCAGGCAAGAACACTGGAGGGGGTTGCCATTTCCTTCTCCAATGCATGAAAGTGAAAAGTGAAAGTGAAGCCGTTCAGTCGTGTCCGACTCTTAGCAACCCCATGGACTGCAGCCCACCAGGCTCCACTGTCCATGGGATTTTCCAGGCAAGAGTACTGGAGTGGGGTGCCGTTGCCTTCTCCTTATATCATAATCAGGCCTAAATAGATTGGAGAGTAAAGCATAAATACGATAAAATGAAATAAAGTCATAAATGACAAAAACCCTCTACACATGAATTTTTACATAATCTTGCAGTGTGGAAACCCTTCTTAAGCAAGGCATGGAACTCAAAGGCATAAAAGAATATTGAAAAGTTCCATCAATTTCAAAATTAAAATTTCATTGTGATAAGATACGGCAAGTAATGTCAAAAGGCAAATGACAAACTGGGAAGAAATATTTGTGACACATACGGCCAATTTCCTTAATTTACAAAAAGCTCATAAAATAAACGCAAGAAAGATAACCCAATAGGAAAGAAAATACAGGTAGTAAACACAAAGTTTATGGCAAAGAAAGTCTCTGTCTAATTAATCTAAGAAAGTCTTATGCATAATTAAATAAATGTGACATAACATCTAAAAATCTACCTGGGACTTCCCTGGCGGTCTGGTGGTCTCCAGTGGTTAAGAATCTGCCTGCCAAAACGGAGGACGTGGGTTTGATTCCACATGCCGTGTGGTACATAAGCCTGTGCACCACTGGTGCTCAAGCCCAGGAGCCTGAAGCCCGTGTTCTGCAGCGAGAAGCCTCCACAGTGAGAGGCCCACACACAGCAGCTGGGGTAGCCCCACCTCCTGCAACTAGAGAAAGCCTGCACAGAGCAAGGAAGACCCAGCCAAAAATGAACACCTCATTCAGAAAATCTACCTGATGGTTGAAAACCCGACAGTACTCAGTGCTTATTTAAGGGTGAAACCTGGAACCCCAGTAACCACTGCTCAGAATATCTATTATGACAACAGTTTTTCGAGGGCTTTGTTCTAATATTTTGAGGTTTAAGAAAACATGAGCTAAGATTTCTGCTCACACTAATGATGGAGTAGCTTACTTTAGGGGCTTGCCCGGTGGCTCAGATGGTTAAGAATCCGCCTGCAAAGCAGATGTGGGTTCAATCCCTGGGTCAGGAAGATCCCCTGCAGGAGGAATGGCAACCCATTCCAGTATTCTGGCCTGGGAAATCCCATGGACAGAGCAGCCCGGCAGGAGACCGTCCATGGTGCTGCAACGAGTCAGACACGACTGAGCGCCTAGTGCTGCTGCTACTCCCACTAGCTTGGTTTAGACGGATCCACATAAAAGAACCATCAGATATTTTAAAAATAATTTTTCAAGTGTACTAGAAAGTGACCCCAAAGTGCATGAATGCTGAATGTTTACATGAGGGGCATGCATCGGGTGATATTTGCATCTCTGGAGCCTTTCGCTTGAAGGTGCTCACCAGTCTTTACTGGGTAAGGTCACTTAAAATGAAACAGAAACCTTTTACTGCACTGTGAGCAAATGAGACCTGAAACGAGGGAAGAAAGCCCTTTTTCTGCCAGGCACATCAGGGCTTGGTGGGCAGAGTTTGGGAGGGGACTTAGACTTCACTTGATCCCTTGGCTGGGCAAAATCGTCCCCTGTTCAAACTGCCCAACTGTACACACAGCCCTGGAGGAAGCCACCGTACCCTGGAAGATGGGTGTGACTCTAGTCAAGAGCTCCAGCTTTGACCTCGGACAGCTGTGATCTTTGTGTCCAACCGCGGCCCCCCTAACTCCATCACTTGGTGGATAGGAGATTTACAGCGAAATATTTAAAGGCTTCTTAACAAGAGAAGAGACAGTCTAAATATGACTTTTGCTCATTTATCATTTCTGAGTTTCCCATTGTTTTTCTTTTCAAATGAAAATGTCTGGAGGTATTTAGGCCTTAATGTTCTTTTTCAAAAAGTAGCAGCGTTATTGAGATATTATTCACATGGAATCTACTCATTTAAACAATTCGGTTGTTTACTAAAAAGGCAGTTCTGCAACCATTGCCACAATTTTAGAACAGTTTTATCATTCCAAAAAAAGAAAACCCCTACTGTTTGAAGAAAACCCAACTGCACGCCCTGACCTAGACACATATTCTGGACACAATAGAAGTGAAATCATAAGACATGTGAGCTTTTGTGACTGGCTTCTTACACTTAGCATATTATTTTCAAGGTTCACGCATCCTGTAGCCTGAGTCACTATTCTATTCCTTTTTATTGCCAGATAATACTTTCTTATTGGACTTCGCTAGTGGCTCAATGGTAAAGAATCTGCCAAGCTGGGAACACAGGTTTGATCCCTGGGACTGGAAGATCCCCTGGAGGAAAAAAGGCAACCCCTCTGGTATTCTTGCCAGGGAAATCGCATGGACAGAGGAGCCTGGCAGGCTATGGTCCATGGGGACGCAGAAGAGTTGGACACGACTTAGTGACTAAACGACAAGAGTAGCTTATTGTCTGAATATACTGCTTTTTAAATCCATTTGTCAGTTAATGAATCTTAGGTTTGTTTCCATCTTTCAGCTCTTCTGAATATTGTAGCTATCAACATTCATGGACAAGTTTTTGTGTAAACATATGTTTTCATTTCTATTTATACTTAAGATAAAACCACAAACCCATGTTTTTATTGTTTAGTTCACTAAGTCATGTCTGACTGTTTTGAGACCCCATGGACTATAGCCCACGAAACTCCTCTGTCCATGGGATTCCCCAGGCAAGAATACTGAAGTGGGTAGCCGTTCCCTTCTCCACGGGATCTTTCTTACCCAGGGATGGAACTTGAGTCTCCTGCATTGGCAGGCAGAGTCTTTACCACTGCTGCTGCTGCTGCTGCTAGGTCGCTTCAGTTGTGTTCGACTCTGTGCGACCCCATAGACGGCAGCCCACCAGGCTCCCTCGTCCCTGAGACTCTCCAGGCAAGAACACTGGAGTGGGTTGCCATTTCCTTCTCCAATGTGTGAAAGTGAAAAGTGAAAGTGAACTCGCTCAGTCATGCCTGACTCGTAGCGACCCCATGGACCTCAGCCCACCGGGCTGCTCCATCCATGGGATTTTCCAGGCAAAGCCCAAAGTCTCAAACCCATGTCCTGTTCTAAAGGCCCAACCTGGTTGTCTGCAAACATTCTTGCTCCTTTCCTAAGCCCCAGACATTTGACAACTTCCAGCTCCTTGAAGAAACCCAACCAGGTTCTCTGCCTGGGAAGTTTATCTGCCTAGAATGATCCTGCTGCAGGATTTTCCTGCCCAGACCTACTCTTTCTTCAGGTTTCAAGTTCAGAGTCACCCCTCAGAGCAGCCTTCCCTGACCCCCTTCAGAAGCCAGTCCCCTTGGAATCCTCACGGTCCTTGTGCTTTTTCTCGATAATCTTTACTGCAATCTCTAGCTCTGATTTTATCTATGTGATTTTTATTTGTAATGTCAGTCTTCTGAAGGGATAAGCTCTCCTGTAAGCCAGGGGTCAAGTATCCTCTGATTTTCATTGTTTTCCAAGCACTTAATATAAGCCCTGACGTGTGGTTAGAGGGTTGGTAAGTACTGAGGGAATGAGGGAACAAATGAGTGAATGCTGCACGGATGGAGGGATGAACATATGAGGCAGAGGGAGATCTCTTAGAAAAATCTAAAGCCCAGACATCAGGCCTTAGGGATGAACCAAGACTCAGTGTCACAAAAGGGCAGTCTGAGCGTAGACAGAAGTGGGTCTCTTGGCATCAATGTGGATTCCAAACATTCATGCCCATTCGCTTCATCCTCTAAGCAATTTAGTGGTTTCTGGTGCTTGATTCCAACCAAGTTAATGCAAATCACATCACAGCCTTGATGTGTCCTTTCTGAGAGCACTAGCAATCAGTTGCCTTCCTGATTACCTCTACCACCATGAATAATTATTAATGTTATTATTAGACTTAAAATGTGACTAACAAACAGCCCTCTCAAAAGGCCTCTTACATTATATATAAAGATCCTCAAGATGCTATTGACATTTGATCTGTAAGACTGGGAGCTCTCTCTGGACTTTCTTTTAAGGTCGGAGAGAAAAATGGGCTCTTTAAAGGAGGTTTCTAAGACCTTGCTGCTCCAAGGTTAGTTAGTGAAAGACTCTGAAACTCTGCTCACTGCATGCAGAGCACCAGCTCAAGGACTCTGCTTATGATTCCTCATTGAAGCTGCACACTAACCCAGCAGGAGGCGGGTGATATCATTATGGCCATCTGTGGGTGAAGGAACAAGCCAAGTGGTGTGAGATAGTTTGTTCCAGGACACCCAGGGAACCAGTGCCCGAGCTGGTGGGATCAATCATAGCCCACTCTCTCAAGAGCAATCTTACTTGTTGGACTTGAGAGAGAATTCTGCTCCTTGACACCATGAAAAATTCCAGCCATGATCTTAAAAATATTCAGCAAATTCATATCCATAGTCTTTCCTTAATCACTGTTCACAGTGTGGGTTATTGAAGAAGAGTCTGGACCACCCTGGTATTTCCCTCATAAGCACCCTTGTGTTTCCCATGAGATTCACACACAAGATCATTTTGGCCCAAGAGGGTAAACAATTATTGTATCTTTACTATTCTTCACAAGGCTTCCCTAGGGGCTCAGTGGTAAAGAATCTGCCTGCCAATGCAAGAGACGCAGGGGACATGGGTTTGATCCCTGGGTCAGGAAGATGCCCTGGAGTAGGAAATGGCAACCCTTCCAGTATTCTTGCCTGGGAAATCCCATGGACAGAGGAGCCTGGCAGGCCACGCCATGGGGTCAAAAAAGAGTTGGACACGACTTAGCCACTAAACACAAACAAAACCAAATTCTTCACAAAGTGGTTAAAATAAAAATTTAATATCCTATTAAAAATACAGTTCTTCTGGATTTATATAGTTTTATTATCTACTCCTATGAGAAACCATGAAACTTCACACAAAATAGGTCTTTGCCTAAAAGTGAAGAAATGTGAGGATTTCCGTGCTGGTCCAGTGTTACAACTTTGCCTTGCAAGGCAAGGAGTGCAAGGTCAATCCCTGGCTGGGGAGCTTGGATCCCACATGCCTCAAGGCCAAAAAATCAAAACGTAAAACAGAAGCAGTACGTAAAAAGTTCAATAAAGGCTTTAAATGTGGTCCGCATTAAAAAAAAAAAAAAAATTTCATAGAAAAATGAGAGAAATGGGAAAATTGGGGGTATTGAAGATAAGATTTCTTAATTTAGAGAAGCACAACTATTGTTGATGGGAAGATTAGTAAAATACTCAGGAAACTAATTTCAGTAGCAGGGAAGG
Organism: Budorcas taxicolor; assembly: GCF_023091745.1. Lineage (NCBI taxonomy): Eukaryota > Metazoa > Chordata > Mammalia > Artiodactyla > Bovidae > Budorcas > Budorcas taxicolor. Next base: position 46,410,994 of record NC_068932.1, on the reverse strand, counting down.
CGGATTAATTCCTTTCAGATTGTGAGGACATTAGGGAAATAGCCAGAGTGAAGGAGCCTCCAGGCTTGAGGTGACATTAGAGATAATCTCACTTAATATGCTCGTTTCATTGATGAAGATCCGAGTGGGATCACTCCCCACCTGCACACCTGATTATCTCTTTAACGCAGAGCTCGTCTGCTGAGAGAGGACTCTAATTTCTACCGTGTAACAGTGGTATTAAATTGGCAAAACAGGAGAGAATTGTCTTGTCTTGAGTTCATTGTCAGTTGGCTCCTGGCTTGTGTTCAACTCGACTTTCTCTTAAAGCCAAAGGCCCCTGGGATAGTTATTCTTTTCTGATGTGACTCAAATGTCAAGCTAGATGTTTGTACTTTTCTTTTTTGTCCTCTCCAGAAGCAACCACGAAGCCTGACGATCCAGCGATTTGTTGAAGGAAAATGTGTAACAGAGATGCTCAAGCAAGCAGATCTGAAGGCGCAAGAGAAAGAAATCATTTTTAGCCCAAATGTTACTGATAGCTTCAGTAGATAGAATTTATACTGTAAGCATTTTTATTTGCAAGAGAGTCACAAAAGAGCTTATACATTTTTTCCCAAGAAAAAATAACTTGAGAAAAGAAAAAATTTGATCTAATATAGTCCATGAGTTGAAGTCAATATTTGGAAACTTTTTATTTTCTGTACTTGATAGCAATTGCCTCACCCACTCTTATTTAGAGTGATTCCTGGAGACAGAAAGCAAACTGTTTCTGTTTTGTTGTTTCTTTTTACTGTATATTGTAATCATCACTCTACATTACAACACTTAGTATATAGAAATTCAAAAGCTCGATTTCCAACCTTCTCATTAGACTTTATGTGTGTGTGTGTATGTGTTGAAAATCAGCAGGTTCTCATTTCATACCACATTTAATTGGAAGCATTTTGGCTTCATTTTTAATTCCTAGTCAGAACCATGTGTTACAGAGTCATTTAAAACAGACTTGAGCTGGGTGATGATCAAATAAATTCATTCCACAGAAAGGAGATCTATTCTGCTGTGTGTTTGGGAATTATACCTTTTAGCTCGCATTTACCACATTCAGCAAAACTAGCAGCAAGCTGCAGGCTGTGTTGTATCCTTGGGGATTTGGGGAAGGGAAAGAAGTCAAGGACATCTTGCCAGAAAAATGTTTCTACATGAGGCAAAACACACATGTGATATTCCACGGAAACTTCCTTCCCCCTCGCAGCCTCTCTAAAGGTACTGCAAGAAGGGTGACTCGACCTTCTTTCTTTCTTTTTTGTTACTTATTTATGTAACTGTTGGCTGGGCTGGGTCTTCGCTGCTTTCTGTGGGCTTTCTCAGCTGCAGCAAGCCAAGTGATGGCTACTTCTCTCCTTCCAGTGGCTTCCCTTGTGGCAGAACAGACTCCAGGGTGCTCAGGCTTCAGCAGTTGCAGCACACGGGCTCAGAAGCTGTGCACGAGTTTAGTTGCTCTGTGTTCTTATGAAATCTTCCCGGACCAGGAATCAAACCCATATCTCCTGCATGGACAGGGAGATCCTTATCTCCTGGGCCATGAGGGAAATCCAGACATCTTTCTGCCTCCCCCCAGTGCCTTGAATGAGAGCCAGGGCCCTGGGCTCCATGTCAGAGCTCTGGGTGGACTGACTGCCTTAGTGAAGGATGGAAGTTGTTGGAATTCATATGAAAGGGCTTTCAGACTCCATTTCTTCAGGTCAAGCTGCCTCTGACCTGAGCACAGAAAATGAATTTCAAGGAAGAAAAGAAAGCTCAATTTTCAGGCCCATTAGACCCCTGGCCTCTTCATAAGACCCATTGGTCCTGCAGGAGAGCTTCTTGGTAGGTTCAGTTCACTTCAGTTCAATTGCTCAGTCGTGTCCGACTCTTTAAAATCCTATGGACTGCATCATGCCAGGCCTCCCTGTCCATCACCAACTCCCAGAGTTTACCCAAACTCATGTCCATTGTGTCGGTGATGTCATCAGCCATCTCATCCTCTGTTGTCCCCTTCTCCTCCTGCCCTCAATCCCTCCCAGCATCGGGGTCTTTTCAAATGAGTCAGCTCTTTGCATCAGATGGCCAAATGATTGCAGTTTCAGCTTCAACATCAGTCCTTCCAATGAACACCCAGGACTGATCTCCTTTAGGATGGACTGGTTGGATCTCCTTGCAGTCCAAGGGACTCTCAAGAATCTTCTCCAACACTACAGTACAAAAGCATCAATTCTTCAGCGCTCAGCTTTCTTCATAGTCCAACTCTCACATCCATACATGACCACTGGAAAAGCCATAGCCTTGACTAGACAGACCTTAGTTGACAAATTAATGTGTCTGACAGAATGTGGTCCGCTGGAGAAGGGAATGGCAACCACTTCAATATTCTTGCCTTGAGAATCCCATGAACAGTATGAAAAGGCAAGAAGATAGGACACTGAAAGATGAACTCCCCAGGTCAGTAGGTGCCCGATATGCTACTAGAGATCAGTGGAGAAATAACTCCAGAAGGAATGAAGGGATGGAGCCAAAGCAAAAACAACACCCAGTTGGGAATGTGACTGGTGATAGAAGTAAGGTCCAATGCTGTAAAGAGCAATATTGCATAGGAACCTGGAATGTCAGGTCCATGAATCAATGCAAATTAGAAGTGGTCCAACAGGAGATGGTAAGAGTGAACGTCAACATTCCAGGAATCAGCGAACTAAAATCGACTGGATTGGGTGAATTTAACTCGGATGACCATTCTATCTACTACTGTGGGCAGGAATCCCTTAGAAGAAATGAAGTAACCATCATGGTCAACGAAAGAGTTCGAAATGCAGTACTCGGTAGGTTGGGAAATCTTTTTGTGCCTGTGGCAGCCTCCTGTCTGCTGGATGGTGAGAGGGTTCAAGAAGCCTCCTCATTCAAGACGTGTTGCTGGTTGTCTACAAGAGCAGTGTGCTGTCACTGACAATTTGGGCCTCCTTTAAAGTAATGAAAAGATTTCAACTAATGCTGAATACAGGAGAAAGGGGAGGAAATCCAATGTTAATGCTCTTGAATTTTATCAGAGTGGATGGGTAGGAACGGGAGAACTGTGAAGTGGGTAAGTCCATAGAATGCTGGAATGAGGAAGGGCTTCAGAAAATGGTGGTGCTAGTGGTAAAGACCCTGCCTGCCAGTGCAAGAGACACAAGGGACATGGGTTCAAACCCTGGGTGGGGAAGATCCCCTGGAGGAGGCCGTGCCAACCCACACCAGTATTCTTGCCTGGAGAATCCCATGGACAGAGGAGCCTGGTGGGCTACAGTCCTTAGGATTGCAAAGAGCTGGGCACAACTGAAGCGAAACATTCTCATTCCTTCTTCGGAAAATAAATATCTGGGACATCTACTCCATTTCATGGATGAGAAAATTGAGACTCTGGAGAAGAACTTCAAGTTTACGAAGCAAGTTTGCCCTTTCGATCATATACTTTGTTCAACACTGAATATAAAGAATGGACCTTTTCACAAGATGTGGGGACTAGATGCACAAGAAATTCTGGAGACAGAGGAATAGAGAGGTTGCAAACTCCAAGGCTTAATGGAATCTGGCACGTAAAGTAATAGAAAGGCTGTAAAGCCAGTGTTAACCTCAGTGGTGTGGAGGGCGACAGGGAATGGTGGGGTTTCCTATCCAAAGAGGACAGCTCCTATCCAGCTCCAGCTGTTGTTGTCTCTTAGGAGAGAGAACCAGGGTACCCCTTCTTTCTCCTTTCCACAAGAAGCCAGGAAATGAAATGTTACGTGGAATTCTCAATTTTAAAATGCCAATAATCAATCTGATTGTGAACCTTGGTTAAGTTGAACAAAGCACATCTGCATGGGACTTCCCTGGTGGTCCAGTGGCTTAGATTCCAGGCTCCCAATGCAGGGGACTCAGCCTTGATCCCTGGTCAGGGAACTAGATTCCACACGCTGTAATGAAAGATCCTGCATGCCATAACTGAGACCCAGTGCTGAGCTCTGCTGTGTCACTTCAGTCGTGTCTAACTCTTTGTGACCCCACGCACTCTAGTTCACCAGGCTTCTCTGTCCACGGGATTCTCCGGACAAGCATACTGGAGTGAACTGCCACGCCCTCCTCCAGGGGATCTTCCTGACCCAGGGATTGAACCCCGGTCTCTTATGTCTCTTGCACTGGCAGGTGGGGTCTCCACCACTAGTACTGCCTGAAAAGCCCAAGACCCCGTGTAGCCAAATGAACAAATATCGAAACAAACAAACAAAAATACCCACAGGCTATGTTCAGCTAGTGACCTAACGTTTGAGACGTCTGGTTTAGAGGGCGAAGAGAATTTGCAGTCTGGAAGCCCTGTCTCCTAGGGGCCTGCCAGCCTATGGACCAAGAACCTTCACAGGCACAGAGATCTTCGCCTTCTTGGTTCATGGGCAGCTGTGAGTCGAGGCTCAAGAGATGAGGTACAGCCTCGTGGCACAAAGAACTTTGTTCAGCTGTTCCTTTTTCAGTTCCAGCTACAGCACAGGCCTCTAAGGAAACTTCTTCATCTTTTGGCGTTGCTCAGCCCAGAGAGATTTCTATTCATTTATGCTGCTTTTAGGGGCTGTATTTGACACCCAGAGTTGGATACAGAGCATGGATGTAATAGGAGCTATTGTTTGACCAGATGTTGACCAGATGTTTCTTGTAACTCTGGAGTCCTTATAATTTTGCATTAAAATGTTTCTGTATTATGTCGAGGAAACATGTAGTATGTTAACCTACTTCCAAGGAGAGAAGAAATATTCTGTCATTTCCCTTGGACTCCCAAACAAGGACATGGTATAGGGATTTTTAAATAATAAAATATGTTTGCATATTTACAAATTTGCAATTATTTCCCTACCCTCCAGATAAAAAGAAACAAAACAATAAATGCTAAATTAATACATGTAGCTGTTATCAATGCATGAGACTCAATTTTTTTCATTCTTGCTTCTTCTCTTAAATTTTTTTCTTTCCCTTCATGTGTTTTTCCTTGTGAGCCATTTTATTTTCTAGTAATTCCACCCTGCATGACTTGAAATGTGTTCAATAGCCTTTGCCAACAGGAAGTTTCTTTATTTCTAAACTAAGAGCTCCCTGTAATGGGTTAAACCTTTATTTATTTTTCCTATAAGGCTTGAGAATGTGATGAGAACCCTGAGATTTAATTCCACATGTGCCGCTAATGAATTGCATGCCTTTAGGAAATTCCTTAGCATCCCTGGGATCTGCTTTCTTTGTATAAAATCTGGGTGGGTATATATCTGACTGTGCACTGCTAGTAGAATGTAAGCTGGTTAGTGCTGCTGTGAAGGCAAGGAAGAAATTTGCTTTACCCAGTAATACACACTTGCTGGATTAGTGTATGGAACATATATTTACTCATGAATAAATTGGAAAAGCAATTCAATAGGTGCATATGCTGATTGTTGAGAAGCAGTTTTATATATGAAAGGTATAATAGTATATCAAACATTTCATTAATATAACTCTAAAATTAAACTGCAGCCTGGCTCCTCTGCCTCATTGTCCAGTTCATTTAATCATCTTTATGACTTTCTTATGGAGCCTGCCACAAAATCCCTGTATTTCTTATATTTTTTACCAAATTAAGTTCCATCATCTTTAAATGAAACTTCCAGAGGATAAAAATATCACTTACATTTACACAATTCAAAACAAATTATTTTATTTTTCTGTTTACTAATAACAGTTATCCATGTATCAAACTTAGTATAGGTATATAATCATGATAAATACTTTATGTCTTGATGTATTGAATCATTATCTAGCAATCAAAATACATTTTGTGCTTCTTCTTCACTTTTATACATTTTAGTGGCATTAAACTACCTCATGGGGTTCCCAGGTGGCTCAGTGGTAAAGATTCCACCCGCCAAGCAGGAGACGTGGGTTCAGCCCCTTGGCTGGGAAAATGCTCTGGAGAAGTAAATGGCAACCCACTCCAGTGTTCTTGCCTGGGAAATCCCGTGGACAGAGGAGCCTGGAGGGCTGCAGCCCATGGGCTTGCAAAAGAATAGGACACAACTTAGGGACTAAACAGCAACAAACGGCCTCGTCAGTTATTTCAGCAGTGTTAATACACCTTCATCCCTAAAACACTGCTATTGGTGCATGCTTAGGTAGGTATAACCTCTTCTGCCTGACTACAGACTCTGAGATCCTGAAACCAAGTTTTGTTTACCATCTGTAATTGTCAATGTTCCATGCAAGAGACCGAGAGCAAGATATTTCAAGCAGATAGAGATTTAGTACAGGGGAGTAGCGGTTACACAACTCTGTTGTAAAGGCTAAAGGCTAACAAACGAGGAATTAGAGACTGTCGCAGGGACCACTCTTTTAAAGAAAACAACACCTCAAAAAGCCAAGAAGGCTGCTGCTGCTCCACCTCTCAAGATCCATGTCTCCACACCTGGTCTCACTACAGGACTGGCCAGGAAGCAGAATCAACAATGGCCTCCACTCACCTTCTTCCTTTGACTCATGAGTACATTGAACTTCTGGGCCATAACTTGCATCTGGGTTCCCAACTGGCAGAGCATCTATAAAATGTGAGTTCTCACCTTTCCAGCCTCTGCAGTGAAGGCTTTCTGTTTCTTCCCACACTGGAAAGAAATGGGCATGGATGTTGAAAAGCCACTTTCATATCACACACCACCCATCACCATCCACTACGAAGAATGATGCTGGGCATGAGGAGGTGCTCAGTTATTCTGTTCTGAGTGACTGTATTAGTAGCTAGGTCTCCTTTGTGAAGGTGTTTGTGGCCCCTCTGGCAGATGATATGATTCAACCTACAATACAAAGCCAGTCAAATGATTTCTCAAGGAAGGCAGTGACCATTCGCTGATTAGAAAGACAGAGACAAACCTTTATAAAGGATTATTATTAATTATATGTGATACTAAAAGATACTTAAAAGTGAGCTCAAACACCATTCTTGTGTGCGTGGATATCTGGTTTTTTCAGTGGCTTCCCTAGTGGCTCAGTAGTAAAGAACCTGCTTGCGATACATAAGACTCAGTAGGAGATGCGGGTTGGATGCCTGGGTCAGGGAAGATCCCCTGGAGAAGGAAATGGCTACCCACTCCAGTATTCTTGCCTAAAAAATCCCATAGACAGTCCATGGGGGTCACAAAAGAGTCAGACATGACTTAGCAACCAAACAACAATCTGGTTTTTTCAGCATCATATGTTGAGGATATTATCCTTTCCTCATTGTGTAGATTTGGTTCAACAGAATTTTAAAATAAAGATTGCTTGGGAAGGTGTTACTGGTTTCAGTTCAGTTCAGTCGCTCAGTCCCGTCCGACTCTTTGCGACCCCATGAATCGCAGCACGCCAGGCCTCCCTGTCCATCACCAACTCCCAGAGTTCACTCAAACTCACATCCATCGAGTTGGTGATGCCATCCAGCCATCTCATCCTCTGTCGTCCCCTTTTCCTCCTGCCCCCAATCCCTCCCAGCATCAGAGTCTTTTCCAATGAGTCAACTCTTTGTGTGAGGTGGTTTAAGCTCTGTTAATTTCTGTTGTTTAAACTCCCCAGTTGTGGTCTTTATTACAGCAGCCCTAATAAAGTAACACAAGAAAGATGTTGTGGGGAAAGTGGTTGAAAAACGCCATTAGGGGCCACATCAAGGAATTTGGATATTCCATTTACTATTTACTATTACATTTTAAAATCTATTTGTGGTCTGTGCTTTGAGCCATCATTGACTTCCTGGGGTAGCTATTGCTTCTTTAAGGTGAACTAGTCTCTGAATTCATGACTTGATTTCCTTTATTATTATTATTATTATTTGTATAGGAATTACATGAAGAGAGAAGTGAGAGTGTTAGTTTGGAGTAGAAAAGGGAAGCACATGCTTTGTGTATCAAGAAAACATCTAGTGGAGGGCTGGCTGCAGTGGCTGAGATGGGAGGCAGGGAGCTCCAGGACTTGCCTGTGGTCCAGGCAGGAGGAGGAGAGCCTGGTAGAGGCAGGGCTGTGGGACAGGAGGCCTTGTTGCTGACGGATTCAAAGGTACTGCAGGGGAGGTGGCCAACCGGGTGCTGAGGCTGCAGCCTGGTCAGAGCAAGGAGGAAGGGCTGTCAGGGACCCATTTTGGAAAAAATTGGTCTTGTGAAAAAAATCCATCCATATGGAAACTGCTCAGTCCGTCATCAGCTTGGAACTGGACCTGAGGGCAAAGGTAGAGATGTCTATTCCAGACCTGGCAGCTTTGGGGTGAAGCTGAAGCTGCCACCGTGGACAAAAGCAGAAAAAGCATCATAGGGAACAATGGGCAGAGGGAAGAGAGCACAATGTTTGCCTTTAAATGAGTCCCTTAGGTGAGATTCTCAGAAAGTCCATGCACATTTTTATGCCTCTTAAGATGTATTGCTAAACAGCTCTTGAAAAGGACTGTACCAATTTATGACGTCACAGACCAGCATCACACAAGTACACCATTTGCATTTTACAATCTATTTGTGGTCTGTGCTTTGAGCCATCATTGACTTCCTTGCTTCTTTAAGATGAACTGTTCTCTGCATTCATAACTTGATTTCCTTGATTAGAGTTGTACTGTGGTTCACATCCTTTGTTGCTGTTTTCCATGATCACCATCACCGTCGCCAGCAATACCACTACCATGCTGGCAGAAAAGCTTGGGCTCACCCAGTGTTCTAGGGATGGCTGCCCGAGTGGTCCTAAACCCATGGATGCAGTGGTTGCTGCTGTTTAGTTTCGATGTTGTGTCCCCATGAACTCTCTGCGACCCCATGGACTGAGCATGCCAGGCTTCCCTGTCCTTCACCATCTCCTGGAGTTTGCTCAAACTCATGTCCATTGAGTTGGTGATGCCATCCAACCATCTCATCCTCTGTTGCCCCCTTCTGCTCCCGCCCTCAATCTTTCCCAGCATCACTGGCTTTTCCAATGAGACAGCTCTTCACATCAGGTGGCTAAACTATCAGAACATCAGCTTCAACATCAGTCCTTCCAATGAATATTCAGGGTTGATTTCCTTTGTGATTTGGAAATTTTGGTTTGATCTCCTTGCTGTCCAAAGGACTGTCCAGAGTCTTTTCCAGCACCACAATTCAAAGGCATCAATTCTTTGATTCTCAGCCTTCTTAATCGTTCAGCTCTCACATCCATACATGACTACTTGAAAAACAATAGCTTTGACTGTATGGACCTTTGTCAGCAAAGTGAGGTCTCTGCTTTTAATATGCTATCTAGCTTTGTCATAACTTTCCCTCCAAGGAGCAAGCGTCTTTTAATTTCATGGCTGAAGTCACTGTCCACAGTGATTTTGGAGCCCAAGAAAATAAAATCTGTCACTGTTTCCACTTTTTCCCCTTCTATTTACCATGAAGTGATGGGACTGGATATCATGATCTTAGTTTTTTAAATGTTGAGTTCCAAGCCAGCTTTTTCACTCTCCTCTTTACCTTCATAAAGATGCTCTTTAGTTCCTCTTCTCTTTCTGCCATTAGAGTGGTGTCATCTGCATATCTGAGGTTGTTGATATTTCTCCTGGCAATCTTGGTTCCAGCTTGTGATTCATCTAGCCCAGCATTTCACACGGTGCCAAAGAATGTTCAAACTACCACAAAATTACACTGATTTCACACACATTTTCCCTGTGTACAAACTGGGTTTAGAAAAGTTAGAAAAGGCAGAGGAGCCAGAGATCATATTGCCGACATTCGTGGGATCGTAGACAAAGCAATGACCCAATATATGGGCTTGCGTACAGGCTTCCCTGACGGCTCAGATGGTAAAGAATCTGCCTGCAGTGCAGTAGAGCCTGAGTTCAATTACTGAGTTTGGAAGATTCCCTGGAGGAGGTAACAGCACCTCACTCCAGTATTCTTGCGTGGAAAATTCCATGGACAGAAGACCCTGGCGGGCTACAGTTCTTAGGGTTGCGAACAGTCAGACATGACTGACTGGCTAACACTTCCACTTCCACTCTGCATAAAAGTTTAATAACAGGGTGACAATATACAGCCTTGACATACTCTTTTCCCAGTTTTGAACCGTCCATTGTTCCATGTCTGCTTCTAACTGTTGCTTCTTGACCTGCATACAGGTTTCTCAGGAGCCAGGTAAGGTGATCTGGTATTCCCATCTCTTTAAGAATTTTCCACAATTCGTTGCAATACACACAGCCAAAGGCTTTCACGTAGTCACTAAAGCAGAAGTAAATGTTTTTCTGGAATTCCGTTGCTTTGTCTATGATCCAATGATGGTAATATGATCTCTGGCTCCTCTGCCTTTTCTAAACCCAGATTGTACATCTGGAAGTTTTTGGTTCACAAACATCTGAAGCCTAGCTTCAAAGACTTGGGGCATTACCTTGCTAGCATGTGGATGAGCACACTTTTTTGGTAGTTTGAACATTCTTTAGCCACCTGATGCGAAGAACTGACTCAGTGGAAAAGACCCTGATGCTGGGAAAAATTGAAGATGGGAGGAGAAGGGGATGACAGAGGATGAGATGGTTGGATGGCATCACCAACTCAATGGACATGAGTTTGAGTAAACTCCAAGAGTTAGTGATGGACAGGAAAGCCTGGCATGTTGCAGTCCATAGGGTCGCAAAGAGTCAGACACAACTGAGTGACTGAACTGAACTGAACATTCTTTGGCATTGCCCTTGTTTGGGTTTGCAATGAATACTGACCCTTATCAGTCTTGTGGCCACTGCTGAGTTTTCCAACTTTGCTGACATATTGAGTGCAACACTTTGACAGCAGTGGACCTTCGTGTATCTATTCCCTTCTTTTACAATCTCTGCCTTTTCAGACACTGAAAACAAGCAATCTGGCATGAGTCCAGCCATGCCCCGTGCTGGAGTGAGTTCAGTTGGGAACTGAGAAGAGAAGAAATGGAAGTTGAGGCAGCCAAGGAAAGGGAGGCTGGATAGGAAGGAGTATGTTTTACCGGTGATCCAGTAGCCTGATACCATCGTTCTGTTCAACTAGCGGACAAACTGAAGCATGGAAGGATAGATTCCCGCTTACCTAAGTAGACTCGTGTAGAGCATCCTTTGTGGTCACCAACATAAAGCACCATTCTGAAGGTCAGACATTCTGGCTGTTGTCCTTAGAACCTAGCCCACAGCTTCAGGATCCTCTGGGCTCAAGTGCAGTCAAGGGAGGTTGTTTCATGTGCACTTGGCAGCGGAGACTGAGGCTTGGAGAGAGACAGTGAGACAGCCCCTCCCGTGGGAGCATTCTGAGATCTACTGGACTGCCTCATTGCTCTCCTCTACCTCCCGACCTCCCGTGATGTGCTTCCTTTATGACAGTTATGTGCCTAATTCAATGCCCAGTGAACACCTCCACCATTGCAAATGCTGCCTAAAGAACTCATCTCTGCCACAAGACCAATTATGTCCATAGAGAACAATTTGTAGGGTGGACTTTTTCCACTTATGGTCTGTGATTCCTTTACCAAGTGCATTTGTTGTGATGTAAATGCTATGTTTTAATTAGTTTCTATACATCTGTTAATCCAGTTAGCAGTATGTTTTCCATGCCCATGATGAGTGGAGTTTGGCTAATGAAGTGCACATGCGCACAGAGGGTGGGAAGGGATGATCAATGGCCCCACACACGTGGCAAATAAAACATTTGACAAGCAATCTTCTGTTTTTAATAACATGAAACATTTTGAGGGAAGGGAAACCGGGAGGAAAATAAATCTATTTTTATAGAGCAGAAGAAGCAATGAAACACCATAGGAGAAGGCCAAGTATGTGTTCAATAAGATTATCATTATAGGTGATTTCAATTATTCCAGACTAATTGAAAAACCTCTTAAGATATTCTGCACCACAACCCCCCTGTAAGAAAGGGACATGCAGAAGAGAGCTTGGCTATCTTCTGATTCAGAAACTCCCCAGAGCAAAATTCCACATTCCTTGCCCCTGACCAAGATGGTGCCTGCAAATTAGAATTAGCCAAAGACACCAAGGTCAGATTGAGCTGCAGATTTATTACAAAGATGACAGGAGATTTAATTTAAAAACAGTATTTCTCTCCACTCCTTGGAAAGTGCCTTCCATCGTGTGGTGCTTGCTGGATGATTGTAGATGGGATGGAAGCCTTCCAGTCGCCTTCTAGGGTACCCAGGCTCTTCTCGAAGACTTACTTCAGTAAGTAGGGCCATCTTTCCCGTAATACATCATCGGTGTGTCCTGTGCGGATTATTGCACTAATATATCATTAGACCAACAACTTGCTTTGGTGATGGATGGTATAATAGACCCTGGGAGGTGCAATTTGCTCAGTGATGGAATGCCCCCTCATTCTAATATATACTCACAACACTGCCCTTTGGGTCCTCGGCAAAGGCGAGAGGACGGACTTCAGAGTGGGTTTTGTTTAAGGAAGCACAAATGAAGCTCTTTACAGTGGCGTGTTCCTGGTAGATCATCCCAGAACATGATTCATATTCTGATTGTCGGGCGATAAAAGGACAAATGCATATAAATCCAGGCTTCAGCTAGATTCTAAAAAATCCTTTCTTGGGTAAGCTCTAGGGAAAGTTTCAAAGGGAGTGACCTCTTTAGGACTTGTGTGCTGCAACGGTTGGGACAACACTGGATGCTCTTTAATGCTCAATGAATGTGTTACCCTGGGTGTCCTGCAGGTAAGCCTTGAGCGGAGTGCTACAGCAGTCCTATTTTCTGATAGATTAGGTCCACTCTTAGGTAAGGGAGACATTCTTAAAAGTCAAGCTCTATCAGTTATAAGAAGGGTTTGATTTCTGCCTTCTTCAGCTACGGATTATAGGTGGGCCCACCTGAGCACAGGAAGAGGGACACCACATCCACATACGGGTGTCATTCACCCCCAATCTTCTGCTATTCACAGTCCTCAGGGTTGTCATTCAGACAGTCAACTAATAAGATTCCCCAAATGTCTGAATGATTCTTTTAAAAGAAGCTCATAGCACAAGGGCCAACTTTGGGGGCATCGTTTAACCTTGAGGCTTGTTCCAGTTTAAGATTATTTCAGTGAATAGGTACAGTGAAAGATATTAATATAATATACTGACCTATATGTTTTTGGTTTTGTGGAAATGATTAAGAACAAACAGTAATCTCATATTGTGTGACTGCTCTGGTGGCTCAGATGGTAAAGAATCCACCTGCAATGCAAGAAAGCTGAGTTTGATCCCTGGGTTGGGAAGACCTCCTGGAGAAGGGAATGACAACCCACTCCAGCATTCCTGCCTGGAGAAATCCATAGACAGAGGAGACTCGCGAGCTATGGTCCATGAGGCTGGAAAGGGTAGGACACAACTGAGTGACTAACACTTTCTTCTTAGAGGGGCTGTATAAATGGGGATTTCTAAATGAAGACTTCTTGTGTTTCTAGCATTCATGAAAACAGTGCATTGGAATGATTCCAAGAGCATGCTCTTCTTGTGTATAATACAGTTTCTTCAATGGGTTACTTTTTTCTGAGGAGGTGTGCACACTTTGACTTTATTTTTATTTTATTCTGTCTTGCGGAACTTTAAATTTCCCCCTCTTTTTCTATTCATTACCAGTCTCCGAAGTCTCTTCTTTGTTGTTCTTTTTCCTTCAGAAACATAACTTTGCACACTCTCTGTAGGGGTCCCAGGTTCACCTTCACATTTCTCCCTGTCAGTGCTCTTGTCTACAAGGGCCCTTTTGCAGTATTTTTACACTCACAGTGAGACTTCTATTTCTGAGGGTAATGTATCTCAGATCCTTTTGTTCTTTCCTGTGCAGCTTTTCCAGAGTCTTTATCAGCTCTCCTAGCAAAGTTTTGTGGTAGATGCTTGAAAAGAAGTTCTGCTGGATCTTGACATATATGGGTAAGAATCCAGCTGCAGTGCAGGAGAGACAAGAGATGTGGGTTCGATCCCATGGCTGGGAAGATCCCCTGGAGGGGGAAAACGGAAACTCATTTGAGTATTTTTGCCTGAAAAATCTCGTGGACAGAAGAGCCTGTCTGGTTAGCATCCAAAGGGTCGCAAAGAGTCGGGCACAACTGAGCAACTAAGCGCACATCCATACAGGAAGTCCTGTTGCAAGCACAGTGTGCTTGGAGAGAGAGAGAAAAGCGTTTCGTGTTCTCTGGTTTTTATATTTTGCAGAAAGCAGAGGCTTGATGTCGTTTTATTTGTTCTTCTTGTTGATTGGTAAAGTTTGTGGCAGATGTGTGGAAATGATTTGTTAAGCATTCAGTCTCCATTGCTTTGGCTACCAGGAAATTCTTTTGATGCATTTTTAATTTATTCTTTACACAAGACCATTATAGAAGGGAATAAAAGATACCTACAGAATAAATGGAATTACTTCTCTTGAAAATTGATTTTTTGTAAAACAAATACTTAGGAGTAAGACACATTTGTTTAGTAAACCTTCATTAACATAAGATATAAATTTAATTGCTAATAAAGTTGGAATATCATTTAATATTGTGTATCCTATTGAAAACCTCATGATTTCTAGAGACAGGTATCAGTAATGGAACCAAGAAGAATTAAATAGGATTAAACTGTACAATCCACAGGATCTAACCTTGTTGAAAACTTTTCAGTGTTATGTGTTCATAAATAATTTCTTAACAGTGATTAGAAGTTTGTTTATACAGTATAATTGAGTTCTGTAACAAGTCTTTCTGTTACACAGATAATAAAGACAACTGGGATGTACTCTGGAGAAAATGCTGAAGTTTATTAAAGATATAAATTATGGATTCAACAAATACAAAATAATAAGTTCGAACCATATTGTTTACATACTCAAGTAATTATTCTATTTTCTTCTAATATCCTGTTGTTATTAAAAATGTTATACCCTATTAATCTTCCTTGACTTTTTCCCAGAGGTAACATTACTATTAAACACACACACATTTATATATACTCAGATGTTCACAGACAACTAGACACCTCGTGAGTGTAATTACTAACACTGGTAACGAGGAACAGCACCACTGAAATGCAAAAGAGATAACAGACATACCTTCCTAGACTATAACAGACTGCTTTCCAGTTTTATCCTAAAATGTGTGAATTAGGAGAATTTGAACTTGGAGAAAGATAGATGAATAGAAGTTGGAGGGATGTTTCCTGTATGCATCTTTGAGCTTGGCAGGAATTCAGGTTAAAGTGATTTCGAACAACATCTGGCAGCCCCAAGATTTCTGAGGTGTTTCTTTCACAGCCACGGAGAAATCTTGATTAAATGAATCTTCCTTATGGATCTTCGTGATTCCTCGTGAGAGGCATGATCCAAATTAATTTAATGTCACCTGAGGAAAAAGATTAAACTTATTGGCTGTGCATCCCTATCTGTGTGTAACATTTATTCTCTAAATATGAATAATCAAGTGTTGAGTACAGGATCAATTCAGCTTATTATAAATCAAACCTTTTTCGGAAATTTCTACATACTTTTCAGAGTATGTAGAAAAGGGGGGGATGAAAAGGAAATGATTAATTGCAAAAATGTTCTGTGATGCTTTATGTTTTCTAAAGTGTGCGTCTGTGAGCCCCCCTAAAACTTAACCCTGACCCTAACAGATGACAGGATAGGTACTGACAACCCATGTCTGATACCTGGGGAACCCACAGCCGCAGTAAGCTGCAAGAATCGCTTGGCTACACTAACGTAACTGGGGTTGGGGCAGAAGTCTTCTGTCTCCTCCTTCAGTAGTTTCTCAGCCATATTCTTCTGCCTAAGGAAATGGGAACCCACTCCAGGATTCTTGCCTGGAAAATCCCATGGATGTAGGAGCCTGGTGATTTACAGTCCATGGGGTCACAAAGAGTCGGACGTGACTGAGCGACTTGACTTTCACTTCAGTTCAGTTCAGTTCAGTTCAGTTGCTCAGTTGTGTCCGACTCTTTGCGACCCCATGAATTGCAGCACGCCAGGCCTCCCTGTCCATCACCAACTCCCATAGTTTACTCAAACTCATGTCCATCGAGTCGGTGATGCCATCCAGCCATCTCATCCTCTGTTGTCCCCTTTTCCTCCTGCCCCCAATCCCTCCCAGCATCAGAGTCTTTTCCAATGAGTCAACTCTTTGCATGAGGTGGCCAAAGTACTGGAGTTTCAGCTTTAGCATCATTCCTTCCAAAGAACACCCAGGACTGGTCTCCTTTAGAATGAACTAGTTGGATCTCCTTGCAGTCCAAGGGACTCTCAAGAGTCTTCTCCAACACCACACTTCAAAAGCATCAATTCTTCGGCACTCAGCTTTCTTCACAGTCCAACTCTCACATCCATACATGACCACTGGAAAAACCATAGCCTTGACTAGACAGACCTTTGTTGGCAAAGTAATGTCTTTGCTTTTTAATATGCTCTCTAGGTCAGTCATAACTTTTCTTCCAAGGAGTAAGTGTCTTTTAATTTCATGGTTGCAATCACCATCTGCAGTGATTTTAGAGCCCAGAAAAATAAAGTCTGACACTGTTTCCCCATCTATTTCCCATGAAGTAAT
The DNA here is from genome assembly GCF_023091745.1 of Budorcas taxicolor. Classification (NCBI taxonomy): domain Eukaryota; kingdom Metazoa; phylum Chordata; class Mammalia; order Artiodactyla; family Bovidae; genus Budorcas; species Budorcas taxicolor. The sequence goes on along the minus strand of NC_068932.1, from coordinate 46,394,468 downwards.
GGGACCAGATGCCATGATCTTCATTTTCTGAATGTTGAGCTTTAAGCCAACCTCTTTCACTTTCATCCAGAGGCTTTTTAGTTCCTCTTCACTTTCTGCCATAAGGGTGGTGTCATCTGCATATCTGAGGTTATTGATATTTCTCCTGGCAATCTTGATTCCAGCTTGTGCTTCTTCCAGCCCAGCATTTCTCATGATGTATTCTGCATATAAGTTAAATAAGCAGGGTGACAATATACAGCCTTGACGTACTCCTTTTCCTATTTGGAACCAGTCTGTTGTTCCATGTCCAGTTCTCACTGTTGCTTCCTGACCTGCATATAGGTTTCTCAAGAGGCAGGTCAGGTGGTCTGGTATTCCCATTTCTTTTAGAATTTTCCTCAGTTTATTGTGATCCACACATTAAAAGGCTTTGGCATAGTCAATAAAGGAAAAGTAGATGTTTTTCTGGAACTCTCTTGCTTTTTCCATGATCCAGCAGATGTTCAACTGCTTGCAAATTGATCCAGCATTCTCTAGTTAGAGTGCATTTTGGAAGCGGGCACTAAAGCTTTACTCAACAACCAAGGCATCTTCATTGACTTAGCTCTTGAATTGTTTTTTACTTCACAGAGAAGTTTGGAGGATGGATGCAGAGGACACAGGGAGTGAAAGAGTGAAGACACTTATTGATCAGTCAATTATGGATGAGCCATTTGATCCTCACACACACTCAGAATGGCAGGTTAAACTGTCCTGTTTTCTGATGACCTGGATACTCAATCAACAAAACAGAAGTCCCTGATACACCAGGCCTCTAAAACCATGTGTGCCTAACCATTTTTCAGCTGATAGAGGGGACAGCAATTTCTGATGAAGCCTTCAGCTTCTCAAGTCATTGGGTGAACTTCCTTTTAAACTATTTTCTGGGCCAAATTTCACCTCTGCTCATAAGTCTTGATAAGATCAATATGAACCCAATGCCCACACTTTCTGACACATTCATCTAAATCATTTTTTTTTCTTTTCCCACTATGGAAAAATCCATCTTTAAGACAACGGCGAAACACAATTTTTCCATGTCAAACAGCGCACACAGAAAGTCATATTTTTTTTTATCATATGTAATAGACACATTATTTTTACCCAAGGAAGAGTCAGATTTCATTCTTGCAAAGGAAGGGTCAGTAATAAGAACCTGATGAGTTTTCCAAATTTCTAGTCAGACTTCTTTAAGAAAGGTTGGTGCTTAAATATCTGGTCCTGTGGTCGGAAACCCAGTGTGGAAAACACAGACACACATGCAAACACATATTACTAAGGATTCTCAGCACAAGAGAGAAAATTACTCATTGCATTTTTCTATTGGTTTGCACTGTAATTTGGGCTGTAAAGTCAGTATTTGAGGGCAAGTATTCAGGGAGATGAATTCCTTTTGCACTAGAAATTAAGACCCAGTTTTCAGATTCATAGCTTACCCATAGGAATATATCTCAGATAGATATTTGACACACAGTATAGCACTTGATTTATTGGAATTCACTTTGTGCATTTTGGAGGGATAGCAATTTGGTATCTGAAAATTCACAGCCAAACCTGTTATTATAATAACAGGTCATATTATTGCTTGCTATGTTATAATGGCAACTATAATTGCTATTGTAATTGAGCCTCCCCAAGGTGTTTTTAAACACTATTTTGCTCTAAGTCTGTAAGTGTAAAAATCCTGTTTTCCCCTAGTCTAAAAGTGAGGATAATTCAGGAAGGAATGCATCTTGCTTCTGCAGGCAGCACACTCGTCTCACAAAAGATAAACATACTTGAAATGCATTCAGTTTACTTTTCTGGAACAGGATAACTTTCAATTTATACATAGGTCATAAAATAGCTTTGCCAGCATTCTAAGTATTTAGTCAGGCTAAAACCGAAACTCTAAAGGTTTGGAATTCTGGCTGAAATTCTTCTAATCAAGAAAATTCATTTCCTGGGTGTTGAACCTTGGCATTCTGATGTATGTGATATACTGAAAATGGTTAAAAGAAAGTAAGTAGATAGAAATATACCTTTGTGTTTCAGCAGGTTGGAGAATTTAAACATTTTATGATGGCTTTTTCTACAACTTGATGAAGTGTTGTGTGTGTGTGTGTGATTAATTTAGATAAATATGCTACTTTGTTATTTTAATTCTCTTCTTAAATATAAGGTCTAGATATGACTTTCCTTCACCCTCCTTTAAGTACTATTCTAAATTCTGTTGGAATATTTCTAACTTTAAAATTTTATATTTGCTATAACTCAATTTATATCACTGCTCTCTAAGTTAGGAACTTCAAACTTTCATTTTTCTGAAATCATTTTTCATCTTTCCTGAATTCATCATCCAGCTGAATTTAGAGACCTGGACTCCAGGGTAAATCCATCTTCTCAGGACTGAAAGACTTGCCTCCAGGTCTCATGGGCACATTTCACATCTCCCACTTTTATTTCCCATACTCCATCCCTATGTACTCATAGTTATCCTAGCAATTTGAGTTCCACTGGCTGAAAATGCTTGATACGTGAAGGCAGTGGATCACCAGTTAATTTGGTTCGTTCACCCGAAGAGAACTTTGAGAAACAACTTATTCCCTAAAATATTTTAATATTTATATCCAACTGCTTTCATCATATGTGTGAAGTATACAAACAGGCATCATTTCCAGAATATTGTTAGTATTTACATTTAAGAATAAAATAGCCTGTCATTCTTTTTCATGGAACCTGATATCATAGTGATTTAATATCCATTATCACCCATTTGAGAAATACACAAGCTATTATTTAACAGTTAGAAATTATTTATAATGTATACACACATATGTATAAATGTATTTTTTTTCTCTTTGAACTTACATTTTCATGCCACTTTGGAACAGAATTTTCTGAGTCTAGTATATTTTATGATTTAATATCTTCTCTTGATCAGTCTTTGATACTTCTTTATAAAAAATAAATATGACAAATACTTAAATTTAAATTTAAAAAATTATTGTTATCATAAGCTGATGTTAAAAAATTTATTCCTGCTGTAGCTATTATTAAAAGTACTATTAATATTAACATACAATTGATCAACATAGTGCAAATTTTATAAGTAACTATTAAACATATCGGAGATATCAAATGTTTTTGAAAACACATTGTTGGGTAAAATGGAGATTTTTATAGTTGACTTAAAATGCATAATGAATATGGCTATATATGACATTGTTGGAGAGGTGGCAGAGTCTGCCTCTATTTTAAAAATAGATGTAAATGCTGAAGGGACTTGTCGACATCAATGAACAGGTAAATGCTTCATGATAGAAATTCCCTGAAATGCTTCTGAGTTATATGTCAAAAATCTTATTGACCTAAAATTTCAGGAAATTAATTAAGTCAACTGCCAGGTTCTATTAATTCCTCCTCTAGTTTTGCTGAAAGGAAAGACTTGGGAAATACCTGAACTGAAAAGGGGGTTGGTACCTATTTATTAGAGTGATTCCTGTTCTCAAAGTGACCTGGATATTTCCAGTTACCCTTTGTGCAGGGCTGGGCTTCATACCCCAGAGCAATATATCAAGTAAGATAGAGTCTTTTTTTCTTTTTGCTAAAGGGAGAAGGTGATTGTGATAGGAAAGAAAAGAAAGGACAACTTGCATTCTCCGGGCCATTTTTAAGAAAAACTAAATATGGATGGGGAATCCTATCAAACCATGATTGTTGCATGTCCTTGGGAAAGCCCAGGGACCTGCGTGCCCCACCTGAGGGTGGCTGAGCCAAGGCAACACGGTGGGGTATTGTGGTCCAAGAACTTTGGTGTGTGAGCAGAAGTCCTGGATTTGGGGTGAGGAGAGACTGACAAGTCTCATCAGGTCCCCTTTGCCTCTTATTTCTTGCTCCTCATTAAAATTTAGCATGCTTGGAAGGCAGCCCAGGAACATGATTTTAGACCAGACTCCTGAAGCTTTTGTTGCAAGAGTCACAGACAAGTCACCCTTTGAGAAACACTGAATCGCAGGAAAGTGGATGGACTATGACCTTAGCCAAGATTGTTCACTCTCCTGCTACTGCTGCTAAGTCACTTCAGTCGTGTCCGACTCTGTGTGACCTCATAGACAGCAGCCCACCAGGCTCCCCCGTCCCTGGGATTCTCCAGGCAAGAACACTGGAGCGGGTTGCCATTTCCTTCTGCAATGCATGAAAGTGAAAAGTGAAAGGGAAGTCGCTCAGTCATGTCTGACTCTTCGCGACCCCATGGACCGCAGCCCACCAGACTCCACTGTCCATGGGATTTTCCAGGCAAGAGTACTGGAGTGGGGTGCCATTGCCTTCTCCATCACTTTCCAACCTACTAGCTATGCAGATCTTGGGCCAACAGGTGAGCCTCTCAAAGCCTCAGTGGCTCCGGGCAGCTTTTTGAGGGAAGTGATTCCATGAGGCAGGAGTAAGAAGGGAGAGAGAGGGAATAAAGATGCTTCACTGGGTTGGCCACTGTGGATGGCCAGTGTTCCATGCTGCTGGGACTTTCTGAGGAGCCCTATGAAAGCTGTTTCACCACCATCCACCTGAGAAGATGGGTCAAACCAAAGAATCATTCTGTTCTCCTTGACTGCTAATTGTCAACACTTTCAGGGTGCACAGGTGAGAGTACCTGGCAGGTTCTCAGCCATGGGAAAGGATGGAGAAGAAGCCCCAGAGGCAAGAAGTAAGAAGTATAATTGCTCAATAACGGCTCTCCACCCAGCATACTAGTATGCAAATTGTCTGGGTAGGCGATTTGGCACTCTTTTAGAGTACTTTAGTGTTCTCTTTTAAAAAACAATCTCTATTCCCATCTTGACTTTCAGTTCCCCCTGACAGATTCTCATTCTACAATTTTTAACCAGAAGATCTGGCCTCACAAACAAGAGAAGAGTAACTTGGCACCTGAATGGTCCCCCATCACATCACTGGCGCCGATGTCTGGTTACTTCATGTCCTGCTTATCGCTTTGCTTTCTTTGCAACTCTCAAAGCTCTTAGTTGATCCTACTTTGGGATTCGTGTTTCCTTCAATTCTTGCTGCTCCTTCTAGTCTAAGAGATTAAGCATCACCTTCTCATTTTAAACAACACTGGCTGTCCATTTAAAATTACAACCCACAGCCCCCCGTCACTCCTGATCCTTTTTCTCTTCTACTTAAAACACAGCACTTACCACCTTATAACATGCTGAGATTTGCTTCTTATTTATGGTTATATTTAAGTTTCATAGGACAGGGTACTTTAATTTGGGGGTTCACGACGTATCCCCGGCAGTCAGAACACTGCTCACTGACAGTAAGTGCTCAATAAACATGTATTGATTGAATGAATAAATGATGAAGATTTTTGGCACATTACTTAGTAAATAATAGCAGGGTTTGACTTTCAACAAGCATGTAGGAACTTTGTATAGATTGAAGCTTAATGAATGCAGTCACTGTAATCAATGTCAAGGCCTTAGTCGAATTAATAACTTGCCTTGAGAAGTTTAGAGAGATGCACAGCAAATAATATTTTTGACTGTTTACCATCAGGAAGAGATGAAGAGCTAGCGTAGGTGGCTGGCTCCCTTCCCAGCCCAAACCTGAAGGTGCTAAATAGGGGAAAGGAAACTGTGTCTCTTTGGAGAAGAAGAATAAGGCCACAAGGACCCCTGGGGACTCAGATGGGGCTGGCTGGTTTTCGGGGGGAAATAGCAGTGAAGGAGCCAATGGCGGCTGGACTGGGGAAGGAACAGGTAGGGCAGGAGATGTTGTGGCCCTCTCAGCTTGGCTGCACTGCCCTGGGCTGGCCATTGCTCTGCTCATCACCCACGTGGCACGGAACGACAGCAGAAACACCCTGGCACCGTGGGGATGCGCTGGGCACTGACCGTGAACCAGCAGAGAGCCCAAGGGCCAGGCATGGGAATTCCAGCTCAGCCCTTCACCTTCTGCAGGCTGGGTGATTAACGTGCAAGTAGAGGGTGCTCCAAAGAGAGGACTCGTGGGACTTTGGTTTAGACATTGAATAACGGACAAAAGGACCACAGTGAATCGGGCTGAGATGAGATAAACCCAACTGTCCCTGTCTGGTGTGCTCTATGAACTCAGTTAACAATGACTGTCATTTATTGAGCACTTACTCTGTACCCGTATTTACTGTTCACCATTCAACTTCATGCCAACAGTAACTTTGCAAAACAGGAGGCACACTCCCATTTTTCAATGGGCAAGCCTGAGGTTTTGAATGTTTGAAGACATTGTGAGTGCACCCAGCAATACTTAACAAAGGCTAAGAGGATAAATTCTTGTTGTGTATTATTTTACCACAATTAAAAAAAAAATCATGCCTCAGATTAAATTAACCATTTAATTACATTTAAAAAAAATGGCAATATGTGTCAGAAAAAAGGACTTGGCCCCAGGCCAGTGAGAAAGACCCTACTTTTCCCCCTGTAGGTGGGTTGCATTTTTCCCTGCCTGACATAAATTGCCTTGTACTGTGTTTAAAAATATCCTCTCAAAATTCCGGGGCTTATTATCTTTCCATGGAGTTCTGGAGTGGGCCAGTGAATGCTTCTGGCCCAGGGGTCTCTGGTGCGACTCATGTGGGTGTTAGCCAGGGCTGTGGCCGTGACAAGGCTGGGCTGGACTGCAGGGTTTGCCTCCAGGATGGCACGGGCACAGGACCACCAGCGTGGTGTCGGCCATTGGCGGGGGCCTCAGTTCCTCTCCACAGGGACCCCTCACAGAGCTGCAGAGGACTTTTGACTGCGTAGCCTCTGTCCATCAGAACAAGAGGGTTAGGCAGAATTAGCAAGGCTGTCATTTATTGAACACCTCCTCTGTACCCATACTTGCTGTTCACCACTCATTTAGTGCCAACAACAACTTTGCAAAATAGGTGGCATGCTTCCATTTCTCAACGGGCAAGTCTGAAGTTTTGAGTGATTGATTACTCTGTGAGCGTACCCAGTGATACTTAAAGATGGCACTTAAAGATCATTTTCTCTTAATGGTCTACCCTTGGAAATGACATGGCATCACGTTTGCCACGTCACACGCCAGGCACTGAGTCTGGTCCACATTCAAAGGAATGAGCATTAGGCTCCACTGTTAGAAGGTAAGAATGTGAAAGAATTTGTGCATTTTTTTATTCAATGTAGTTTTCCATATTTTTAAAATTGTGGCAAAAAATAAAAGTAGATCCAGCTTCAGACATAAGATGTTATAGGTTATGACTTGAAGTAGAAGATTAGTACTTCATAATAATTTTTGCTGTGTTCTATATATTTGCCCCCAAACAAAATTTAGATTCAAGGCTGCAGTTTAAAACAATAGCTGCATTTTCAGTTGATCACTGCATGAAGCAGAGGTCAGTGCATATAACTAGCATAAAGTGGATATTCTCTCATGTGTGAATATTTCAAGTTAATATTTCATATACATTCTGACTTTGTGATTTGAATTCCTTTCCAGGGTATTATTTGATCATATTTGAGAATAATCCTTATATCTACTGTAAGGTAGATTTATGACTAAAGAATTATAGCATTTTTTTGTAAGGTTCACTTATTAGGCTATATATTGAAAAAGAAAGAGAGAAAAGAGAAAGAGAAAGAAAAAAATTAGAATTTTTTTCAGTTGTTTCCAAAGGATTTACCAAAATTATCTCTCTCTCTTTACATATATATAATATATAATAATATAATATATAATATATAACAATATAATATATTATATAATATATAGTAATACAATATATTATAATTATAATTATATTATATATAATTAATATAATACATATATAGGTATATGTATGCATATGTATATATTATATAATATATAATACATTATATATGTATATATTACATATATGTATATATGTCTATATATTATAATATAATTATGTAATACAGTACATATACATATATTACATATATAATTATATAATATATAATATAATTATAATATAATGTATTATATTATAATTATATTATAATATAATAATAGTATAAGAATTATATTATAATATTAAATATAATTAAATATTATTATATTATAAATTATAATATAATTACAATATAATTATAATATATAATATGTTATATAATTATATATGTAATATATGTATATGAATAATATAATTGTTGTATACATATATACATATTATGTATATGTATTATATATGTAAATATAAACCCAACATAGCTATATAAAATTTATTTAAATTATACTTGCAAATACATATATATATATAGTTAATATTATTTATTATGCCTATTTTGAGTTTATAATTTTAGCTTCATAATTTCATAATCTGCAATGCAGCCGATTCTAGTACTCTTACCTGGAAAATACTATGGACAGAAGAGCCTGGTAGGCTGCAGTCCATGGGGTCACAAAGAGTCAGACCTGACTGAGTGACTTCACTTTCACTTTTCACTTTCATGCATTGGAGAAGGAAATGGCAACCCACTCCAGTGTTCTTGCCTGGAGAATCCCAGGGACAGGGGAGCCTGGTGGGCTGCCGTCTATGGGGTCGCACAGAGTCGGACACGACTGAAGCGACTTAGCAGCAGCAGCAGCAGGTACTTTTTAATTCAATTGGATAGTACAGTTTGTCAAAGTTTAAATTTGCAGTTGAACATAAATTAAGTTTTATTTAGTAAAATTTCAGATCTGCTTAATTTCATATATTTTTAATGGACATAAAGTGTCAGTGAGAATAACTATTTATAACAAAAGTAAGCAGTCCAAACATTCTTTAGATGCACATTTGATTAAATTGTTGGAATCAACTCCAGCATATCCACACAGTCACATACACGGCCACTCACCTCATGAGGAATAAAGCACATTCTCCAGGCCTTAAAGCTTCCAATAAACTGAGCATTTTAGAGCATCTCACCCAGTAGCGCCCAGGAAGTTAACAATCCCAAGGAAACTGGTGGGATTTAGGTTTAATAGGAGCCTGCTGAAGGCTGCTTCTGCTTCTAGAATAAGAGTGACTAAGTGCTATTGTCATAATTTCTTAGGCACAGAGTCCCCGACCTCATATTTCAAACATATTCAAAAAAGGCATTCAAAAGGGAAAGTAAATAAACAAGGGGATTAAGCCTCTTTGAGTGGTACTAAAATATAATCCCTCAAGCATTTAGCACAGCAAGCAATTGGTTTGTAATGAATAGAACATCCTGAACAAGAAATGGGACATCTTTTGACAAGGTGAGCATTCTGAGGCCCCAAAGAGAGGTTAGGAAACAATAGCTTCTAAAAGTGTGAAGTGCAGGCAATTCACTGGGGCCATGCTTTCTCTTACTTGGCCTTGTCCTGTACGTTTCTTAAAAATTAGAGAAAGTGATCGATGTGGATTTGCTCTAGGTCAGCTTTCTCTCCTCTTTCCCTCTCTTGCTTTCTTTCCTCACTATTTTATGTAGATTTGTAATAAATGTATTCTGCATGTAGGTGTGCTAAGTCGCTTCAGTCGTGTCTGACTCTTTGTGACCCTAAGGACTGTAGCCGACCAGGCTCCTCTGTCCATGAGATTCTCCAGGCAAGAGTACTGGGATGGTTTCCATGCCCTCTTCCAACGGATCTTCCTAACACGGGGATTGAACCTGTATCCCTTGTGTCTCCTGCACTGGCAGGCAGTTTCTTTACCACTGCTGCCACCTGGATACCCCAAAATGTATTCTGATCACTCTGAATTAAAAAGTGAAAACACAGAAAACCATATAAAGTCCTGTCACTCTAACAGAATAATTTAATCCCACTTGGAATATTTGTCTCACTTGATTCGGTTGTTGCCTTGATTAAGACACACACAGAGACAATTAACTATAAATTTTTCAGATCACATAAGAGTTTCTTCAACTCTTCCTACATTGTTCAGCATTTCAATTATTTTTAGTTTTTCTAAATTATAAATAATGCTAAATTGTAATACATTCTTATGAATACATTCCTCCACCCATATTTAGAATTGCTACCTTCAAGAAGTAGCATTATTGGATCAAAGAGTATCAGCTTTTCAAAAATGTAATGCCCCTTACAGAATTGCACTCAAAGGAATTGTACCATTTTACACTGTCCACCTCACCTCACCCTTGCTGGCAGATTAAAATTAAGAGTTCGCCTTACTTTGCTGGAGTGAAATGAAGCCCATTCATTGAGCATACTCTAACTAATCACCTGGCGGGGATAGTGATGAAAGACCCACCATCTTGGTCCTTGACAGTCTCCCTGTCTGGTGGTGTGAAGGCTGCAGGTAACTCTTGTCCCCTTCATCCTTGCAAGGACAGCCTACCTGAGCCTCATGACCAGGCAGAAGGCTCTGGCTTGTTGTCTCCCTCAAGACTGCCCATTGCTGAAAATTTGGCTAGTTTGAGGGACGGTTACATTGTTTCCAAAGCTTTGGGGAAGGAACGGGCAAGGGTCACCAAGCCCTGCACTCAAAGGTGGACACGGATTCTCCTGCTTGGGTTGCTTTGCAATGTTTTCACCATAAGCTGCCCAGGTGCACTGAGGCCTTACCTGGAACCCACCTGCGGCCATGAGCAGCCCTCTCCAAACCAGCCGTTCAGGTTTGAGAATAACCCAGTTTGGATTCAAACTGGGAGGAGCTGGTTCCTTTCCACGGTCCCATTGTTCTGCAGAGCGATGCCTGTTTCCTTTCTGCTTCTCCTGGATCCTGTTGCTGCTGCTGTTGTTTGGTCACCGAGTTGTGTCTGCTGTGGACCCCGTGGACTGCAGCACGCCAGGCCTCCCTGTCCATCACCAACTCCTGGAGACTGCTCAAACTCCTGTGCATCGAGTTGGTGATGCCATCCAACCATCTCATCTTCTGTTGTCCCCTTCTCCTCCTGCCTTCAATCTTTCCCAGGATCAGGATCTTTTCCAGTGAGTCGGCTCTTTACATCAGGTGGCCAAAGTATTGCAGCTTCAGCTTCAGCATCAGTCCTTCCACTGAATATTCAGCATCGATCTCCTTTAGGATGGACTGGTTGGATCTCCTTGCAGTCCAAGGGCTCTCAAGAGTCTTCGCCAGCACAATTTAAAAACCGCAGTTCTCTGGTTCTCAGTTTCCTTTATGGTCCAACTCTCACATCCACACAGGACTACTGGAAAACCTGGATTCCACCTGATCGAAAAAGGTGAGGAGTGGGTCATGGGCTTCTCTGGGCCTCGGGTGTTGTATCTGTAAAGTGGGCATAGCCCTCATGGCTCATTCTACCTGGCTAGTGTAGTGTAAGAAATAAGTGAGGTAAGATATGGGTAGTCTGTAGCTCACCATTGTTTCAACTATATTTTTCAGGACTTCCTCTACAGGTTATTTTGAAACAAATCCTAACCATATCATTTTATCTATAAAAGCATCAGTATGTATCACTAAAAGCTGAAATATCTTTGTGAAAAAAATCTTTGTAGTACCATCCTAAAGGAAATCAGTCCTGAATATTCATTGGAAGGACTGATGTTGAAGCTGAAACTCCAATACTTTGGCCACCTGATGTGAAGAACTGACTCACTGCAAAAGGCCCTGATGCTGGGAAAGATTGAAGGCAGGAGGAGAAGGGGGCGACAGAGGATGAGATGGTTGGATGGCATCACTGACTCAAAGGACATGAGTCTGAGTAGTCTCCAGGAGTTGGTGATGGACAAGGAGGCCTGGAGTGCTGCAGTCCTTGGGGTCTCAAAGAGTTGGACACGACTGAGTGACTGAATTGAACTGAGTACCATCATCAGACTTTAAAAATGAGCAATGATTCCTTCATATCAAATATCCAGAGTTTGAATTCTGCATTTTCCCATCCTTGTTTTAAGGTATTTTTGTTTGAAGGTTCATATATGAAGTCAATACACAGCAGCTGATTTATCTCTTAAATCTTTAAAACTTCTGTCTCTCTTCATTGCTATTTATTTGTTGAAGAAATATATTTTGAACACAAGGCCTTTTGACATAAATATAGATGTGCATTATGTAATATAGAACATATTCTTCCATTGTGTGACTTGCCTCATTGTCTTCCGAGTAGTGCTTTCTTTTCTTAACTGGGGGTTTCTCTTTGTCCTTTTTTAATGTTTATTTATTTTTGGCCACATTCGTGCAGCATGTGGGATCTTAGTTCTCCAGACAAGGATCAAACCTGCACCCTCACTGTGGAAGCCTGGAGTCTTAACCGCTGGACCACCAGGGCAGTCCCAGCAGAGCTTTTCAAATAGTAAAAATTTTGAATTTTGATGAAGACCAGTTTATAATATCTGTCTTTATGGTTCATATTTTTTTTGTCATAAATATTTTCCTAAACCAAGGCCATGATATTTCCCCTATGTTTTCTTCTAGAAGTTTCATAGTTTTAAACTTTACATTTAAGTCTATCATTTATGTTAAGTTTTCTGTATGATATAAGTAGAGTGTCAATGCTTGCTGTTTTATATGTGAATATGCAGATGTTTCAGCACCACTTGTTGAAAAGAATGTTTCCCTCCAGAATCGCCTTTGACAAACATCTGCTGATTTTGTATATGAGGGTTTGCTTTTAGATCTAATTTTGTTTATGTCTGTTTTTCTTTCAGTGTTCAATATTATTCTTATCACTGTAGCTCTATAGTAAGTCTTCCATCATGTAACATAAGCTTATTATTTTAAGAATTACTTTCATTACTCTAGCTTACTTGCAATTCTATATAAATTTTATAAATAGCTTTTCAATTTCTATCAAAAAAAACCCTACTGGAATTTTGATTGAAATTAGAATGAATTTATATACTAGGTCCTAGAGAGGTGACATCTTAATAATATAAAATCTACCAATCCTAACTGGGTATATCTCTCCTTTTATTTGGCTCTTTTTAAACTTATTTCGGCAGTGTTCTGTAGTTTTCAGTGAAGAGGTCCTGTGTGTCTTGTGCTGAATTTATTCCTGAGTATGTTATGCGTTTGATTCTATCACAATTGGGAGGATGTCTTAGTTTTCTGTCTCCGGTTCTCTTTTGCATCCTTTTGGCATGCTCTCTCCCCCAAAGTGTGTGAGTCCAATCTTGCTTTCTAAACAGTGAGATGTACTTTCCTTGCCTCAGGCCTAGAATGCAGAAGTTTCTCAGATAATTCTAGTTTCCCCTTTAGTGGAGAATGAGATGTACAATCAATGCATTGAGTCAAAAGACCCTTGAAACACTGTCTTACATTACTTAGTTGGTATACTGCTGGGTTCATTTGATCCCATTTAATTTCAGCTTTAAGTCTGCCTTTTCCTATTGATTCATTTCAGTTTTTGAATATTTATGATACTAACTTGGTTCAAAATCCAGCCTGTATGATATCAAAGAAGTATTACATCTTCATCTCCTCCATTATTTCCCATACAATAACCATCCTTATTATCCTGGGCATTATCCTTCTGAAGGCTTTGCTTTTTGCTACTATGGGTTCTGATTTCCCCCTTTTCTTTTACAAATTTGCCATGATCCATAAACTTAGTTTTTTTCCTCTCTATTATGGTTTATTAAAGAATATTGAATATCGTTCCTTGTGCTGTATAGTAGGACATTGTTGTTTATCCACTTTATATATAATTGCATCTGCTAACCCCAAACTCACAACCCATCCCTCCCCCGGCCCCCTCCATCTTGGCAACCATTCTCTATGTTCGTGAGTCGGCCTCTGCCTACCATGATACTATACTGCTCTGCACCTTGTTTTCATCATTTTGCATATCCTGGAGATTACTTCTCATAGAAGAAGATGACCTGCTCATTCATTTACATTGCTCTATCACATTCCTTTGGGTAGATGTACCATGGTGTTGTCAACCAGCCTCCTGCTGAGGGAAATCTGGGTTGTTCCGCATCTGGAGCTGTTGTAAATAATGCCACTGTTATTAACCCAGGTATGTGCTGTTCATATTTGTGGAGGTGCGTTTTCCAGGCAGGCTTCCAAAGGGATTGCTGGGTCAAAGGTAAAAGCATATGTAATTTTGTTAGATATCGCCTAGGTTAGAGTTTCTACTATTTTGTACCCCATTAACAACAGTTAAGAATAGCCTCCCTAAAAAAATGTTGATTCTCTTAGTTATGACTAGAATAGATTCTGAAACTACCACACTTTCAAAGATGGTGGGATAAAACTCACAGATAAAACCTGTGATGGTAAGAATTTGAGTGTGTTACCCAATAAGGTAGTTAGTGTGTGTGTCAGTCATTCAGTCAAGTCTGACTCTTTGAGGCCCCAGGGATCCATCCAGGCCTCCTGCGTTGCCGTTGGACTCCTTACTGTCTGGGCCACCAGGGAAGCCCCTAAGGCAGTTAAGTTCTATTCAAATCATACAATCAGTATTTGTTATTTTTACGTAACTTCTCACTGCAACCCAAAATATGTCTCATAATTCTTGGCAATCAAAAATATACTAGATTGGCCACAAAGCTTGCTTGGGTTTTCTGAAAGATGGCCTGGAAAATCCAAATGAACTTTTTGGCCAACCCAATAATAATCTAGCTCCTGAACAGACTGAATTTTGGTGGTATAATAATTTTCTTTTTAATTAACCATGTAGGAAAAGCTTAGTTTTGATGTATATTGAAATTAATGACATTATTCTGACTTCATATCCATTTTATTTATTTTCAATAGCCAGACACCAGCGTTTGATACATGAATATACAAACACACTTACTGAAGATTGTCACATAACATTCATTCTTCACTTTAATTTTAGTTACACATTAGTTAACTATTATGTCTAATCACACATAATCTTAGCTCCACAGTAATGTATGAATACTAATTAAGTGATGAGACAAAACTTGTTGATTTATTTCATCTTCAAAATTAATACAGTTCCTTTGCCCATTTTTTAAATCAAGTTATTTGTGTTTTGCTACTGAACTGTGTGAGTTCCTTATATGTTTTGGATATTAACCCCTAATTGGATATATAGTTTGCAAATATTTTCTCCTATTCACAGGTTGCCTTTTCATTCTGTTGGTTGTTTTTCAGATCCATTGTTCATGATGCTGACTTTCCTTCTTACCGTGGGGGTCCCCTGTTGTGCACTGATATTGAGAATGACCGGCTGGAAGATGATGTGGGAACTGCAGGCTTCTTCTGCAGTGTTAGCCAGGAGCTGGGGTTGGGGAGCTTGAAAGCCTAATGAGCAGTTCTGTAAGCTCGGTGTTTCTACTAAAAACTTTGCACTATGTGAGCAGGAGTGGAGCGACCCTAAGACTTAGTGATGTATCTAATGAAGAAACCAAAATTCTTGGAAGACAATTATGATTAGATATAAGCATAATTAGAGAAGCATTTCCTCAGTTTTTTAAAAAAAAAAAGCCTGATTATATGCAGATTGAAAATGACCACCATGTTCCAGACAGAATTAATTAGAAAATAATTACATTTCTGAACAAGATAAGTAAAAGGCAGATCTAGAAACACCTGAGATAGTAGATGAGGTACGGTGTTCATAAGGACAGAAAACTCGGTGGATCTCAGACGTCTTTGAAAAACCAGAGTCCAGAAAACAGAGAATCGTGGCTGACATGCTCCTGGGAAAGAAGTGTTTCGAGGTCCGATTTTATACCCAGCCAAATTTAGATCATGTGCAAAAGTAACGCAATGATATCTCCAACCGTGCAAGGTCTCAGATACAGTCTTTTAAAGCTCATGTTGACATATAGACCCCAGCTAACAGAGAAACATGTTCTCATTAAATGCTCTAGGTTGGGGTACTTATTAAAGCACAGCTTGTGAGAGGTAAGCCAATTAAACAGACAGCTAAATGTGAATACTCACCGCTAAAGTTCTAGAAAGACTGTGAATATAAATAAAACTTTTTGAAACCAGAGAACCACACACCGTAAGAAATGCATACCATGAGGAACGCATGCTACATGACTGAAATGAGATTAAACAATGATAATAATAATTATAGCCTCAAACCAAGAATATGTGGAATTCTTCCTTTTACTTGGGGCAAGATGAAACAAGAAGAAATAAATTAATTCTTGACTTTGTAATTCAAAAAAGGCAGGTTTACCTATTTCTAAGAATGCTTAAAGTTATACTCCATTAGTATTTAAAGAAAAAAAAAAAAACAGAGAAAATAATCAAATATAGTTAAGCCCAAGGAGAAAAAATAAACAAAGAATACAAGCATAAAATGAAACTATATGTAAGATAGGATGAGAGAAATGAAGTGAAAATTACCCTTTGTGGCAAGAAATGAAATGCTTTAATGAAAATTATTAAACATGTTTTATGGCTTGGATGTTTCAGAAAACTGGTTTTCACCATTAAAATGCAGACTCCTGGGGTCTACAGGAGTCAATTTTCTGAAGTAAGTTTACCAGAAGTGAGAACTTGTAGTTAAATTAATTCCTCTGGAAGCTCTGTTTGAGAATCTTGACTTAAATATTTGTAAGAGTTTGGATTAGACTGAAGAATATCCAGCTGTACGTGGCCTAAAGATGCATAACCAAAAACACAACTACAGTTGAATGTCACAGTCAAAGGATAAATAAGCATTGACTAGGCCAATATAAAACTCAACATTAAAAAACTAAGATCATGGCCTCCGTCCCATTACTTCATGGCAAACAGATGGGAAAATAATGGGAATAGTGACAGATTTTATTTTCTTGGGCTCCAAAATCACTGCAGATGGTGACTGCAGCCATGAAATTAGAAAACACTTGCTCCTTGGAAGAAAAGTTATGACCAACCTAGACAGCATGTTGAAAAGCAGAGACATTACTTTGCCAACAAATGTCCATCTAATCAAAGCTATGATTCTTCCAGTAGTTATGTATGAATGTGAGAACTGGACCATAGAGAAGGCTGAGGGCTGAAGAATTGATGCTTTTGAGCTGTGGTGTTGGAAAAGACTCTTGAGGGTCCCTTTTACTGCAAGGAGATCCAACCAGTCCATCCTCAAGGAAATCAGTTCTGAATATTCATTGGAAGGACTGATGCTGAAGCTGAAACTCCAATACTCTGGCCACCATGCAAAGGGCCAACTCATTAGAAAAGACTCTGATGCTGGGAAAGATTGAAAGTGGGAGGAGCAGGGGACGACAGAAGATGAGATGGCTGGATGGCATCACCAACTCGATGGACATGAGTTTGTGCAAGCTCTGGAAGATGGTGAAGGACAGGGAAGTCTGGTGTGCTGCAGTTCACGGGGTTGCAAAGAGTTGGACATGACTGAGCAACTAAATGACAACAAGGCAAATATAATCGTAAAAAGAAATGGCCAAATTGATTTCAAACACAGCAAAATTTAATGTCAAAATCATCAAGTAAGAAACGAGTAATTTGATATTGATGAAAGATGTCATTCACAAGGAATATAATAAATAGCGGACAATGTTGAAATAAACAAACAAACAGTAAAAACCCCACAGTATAAAGAAGTTACAAGAGCACTTAACTTTTCTCTCTTTCTTTCCCTCCCCTCTCTTCGTATCCTGAAACAAGAAACATTCACAAAAATTAAGAGCATCTAATACATAACGTGCTGTGCTGTGCTTAGTCCCTCAGCCATGCCTGACTCTTACGACCCCATGGACTGCAGCCCCTCCTCTGTCCATGGGATTCTCCAGGCAAGAATACTGGAGTGGGTTGTGATGCCCACTCCAGGGGATCTTCCCAACCCAGGGATCAAACCCAGGTCTCCCGCATTGCAGGCGGATTCTTTACCATCTGAGCTACCAGGGAAGCCTGTGAATACTGCAGCAGGTAGCCTATCCCTTCTCCAGGGGATCTTCCTGACCCAGGAATCGAACCACAGTCTCCTGCATTGCAGGTGGATTCTTTACCAGCAGAGCTACCAGGGAAGCCCTATAATACATAATAAAAATGACCAAATGAACAATTCAATAAATTTTGAAAAGCAAAACTTACAGTCCAGATCATCAGACTATGCTGTTAAAAATATGTTTTTAGCTAGCATCTCTGGAAATTCTACGATGTAGCCACATGTTGGGCTATCTGTATTATAGTTATCATTTCCATCCTCACCTTACAGCTTTCAGGAAAGAGTATTATATTTACTCAATGGATTAAGAAACTGTGAATCAGAAATATTACAAAGTTTTCCCAAGGTCACTAAGAGTGAGAACTTAAAGCTGCGTTGGCCTGAACATTTTTTTCTGAGCACCTGTAAGGTGCCAGGCACAGTTCTAGACGCTGGAGTCCAGTGATAAACAAAACTCACATGACCTTACCTAATGCTCTTATAGGATGTAAAACAGATATAAAGACAGATATGCATAATTAAACTTGTGGCACAGGCTAAGGGCACAATCAACTAGAGGGAGGCATGTTTAGACCTGGAGAACAAGGAGACCTCTCTGCGGAGGTGACTTCAAAAAGGAAACTTGAAGGATGAGCAGAAGTCAGCCCTGTAGATAGCTGGGAAGACAACATGCCTCTCGGGGGAACGGTATGTGAAAGGGCTTCAGGGTGAGAGGAGCTCCTGTAGGAGCTAGAAGCCCAGAACAGCAGGTCCCAGTGACTGAGAGGAAGGGCAGTGACAGCTGAGCTGTGAGAGTGGACAGGCTCTTCATCTTGAAAGGACTAAGTTGTCAGGATTTCACTTCAAGCAGTTAGCAAGGTGGGAGGATCTTCAGGTGGGTTGGAAGTCATCCAGTTCGGGCTCTTGCTACTCCCTGGAGAATTGATTGCAAAGGAAGTGGGCAGAATGATTAGAAACCTACCAAAGTAGTCTCACTGAAGTATAATGATTAGATGGGGTTATAGGAGTAGAAATGGAGAAAGAAAAAAATCAATGCATTCGAGATATGTGTTAGGGATGGAATCCACAGGAACAGGTGATGGATGTGAGGAAGGATGAAGATGCTAGAATGGCTCCCAGTTTTCTGGTCTGAACAATTAGATGGATGGCAGTACCATATTTTAAGGTAAGAAGATATTATTTCTCATTTTCCAGAACATGCACATGTATCTGTCCAGAGAAACTAATAAATACTTGAGCTTTAAAAATAGCACAGAGCAATAAAGAGAAATGAGTTGATACACCATAAATAAGCAAGGATGAATCCTAAGTGTATCTTGCTTAGTGAAAGAAGTCAGTCCGAAAAGTCTACATAGTCTATGATGTCAACTATGTGACATTCAGGAAAAGGTAGAATCACTATTTTAAATAAACAAAATTTAGGGCTTCCTGGTGGTCCAGTGGTTAAGGTCCATGGCCTTGATCGGGTGCAGGGATCACCGGTTAGATCCCTGATTCGGGAAGATCCCATGTCTCAAAGCAACTAAGCTTGAGACCACTGAGACTGAGCTCTGGAGCCTGAGAGCTACAATTACAGAAGCCCATGTGCCTAGAGCTTCTGCTCCACAACGAGAAGGGCTGCCACGCACTGTAGCTGGACGTGGCCCCGCTTGCCACAGCTCGAGAGGAGCCCACCTGCAGAGTCAAAGACCCATCACAGCCAGTAAACAGTAAGTAAGCCTTTGAAAAAAGTAAATTTCATTTTTTTTCAAGTAAATTTATTTTATCAAGCTAGTAACTGGCACCCCACTCCAGTACTCTTGCCTGGAAAATCCCATGGACGGAGGAGCCTGGTAGGCTGCAGTCCATGGGGTCGCGAAGAGTCGGACACGACTGAGTGACTTCACTTTCACTTTTCACTTTCAAGCATTGGAGAAGTGTTCTTGCCTGGAGAATCCCAGGGACGGAGGATCCTGGTGGGCTGCCGTCTATGGGGTCACACACAGTCGGACACGACTGAAGCAACTTAGCAGCAGCAGTGTGCAATAGGTGAATTTGTTAATTAGAAGCTATTTTAATTAGTCTATCAATTTTGTATGCAAATGAATTCATGAAAACACTTTGTTCTCTTGAGTAGTTTAAGCATTCCCTCTCTGATCTTATTTACATTCTTAATTTGCTTTGCAAATTCTTCATTACAAAGGTAAAATTCAAGTGGTCACAAATGGAGACTAGAAATCTCTGAATTAATGAGGTTTTGTCATAACTCACTTTTAGACTGTGTTCTTCCCAATTTCTTAAAAGAGAGGAGTTTGGCTCCAATTCCAGTGTCCCCTTGGAGCCTGGCAGACCTCACTGGACTTCCTTCCAGCTCTGAGTGCTGATGTCTTTGCCAGATACATGTCAATGGCTTCACCTGCAGAAAACATCAATTTGACTGTTTTTCCCTTACAGATGAAATTGTACATTATGAAGAGTAAAGAAAAGCAGAAAGCAATATTTTGGAGAGCTTATCACGATTATTTTATGCAAATCAAGAGCTTGAAGATTAAATTGTGTTTAAATGTTTATTACTTTCATCAGAATGTTGACTTCTCTTCAAAAGTATCCATTTGGTTTGTAATCCTGGATTCCTTTCCAAAATCTCCAAGCCATCTGCAGCCCCTTGGCATGGTAGGGGTAGGATTGTCTCATTGGTTTAAAGCACTTCCATTCACTTCCCCTCTGCATCCCTGCCCTGGGTCTTCAGTGTGGACCGTCATGCCTGCCTGCCTTCAGTCTGCTACAATCCCCTCTCCTCCACTGCCAAGAGATTCCATTCCCCTGAGGCTAATTCTGTCTGCAATGCTTTTTAATGTGCTCACTCATCAGGGGCTCCTTGAGAGCAGAGTCTGGGCTTGATAGAAACTATGGACTGAAAAGAAATGCATGACCTAAAAGTGGGAGTTTAGTTTTATTTGGTGGACTTGCTGAGAACTTAAGCCCAGGAGGAAGCCTCCTAGCTCTGAGAGACTGTTCCAAAGAGGCAAGATGAGGGGCCAGGATATATAGAATTTTTGCAACAAAACCAGGTAGTTGGAGCATCAAAAGATCAGGGTTAAAGAAAACCAGGTGTCTCAAGTTAAGGAATTTAGCACTTTGGGGTGTACGGGAAGATGCGAGGATCCAGACTTACTGAAACCATCCCCTTCCTTTGCTCTGCACCTCAGCTCTCTGGGGCTGACATCCTGGGCTTTCTCATCCTGAGTCTCCCCAGGTGCCCCATCTGGGGTGGCTGCAGGGGGCTGACTGCTAGACAGTGGGCTTCCTGTTTCTGTCCTGAATTCCCTCAGGGCTTTCTGCTGGGTCGGCTGTAGTGTGATGGCTTGATGGCTGAAGCATCTCTGTCTACTGATGCAGCAAGTGGCCTTTTTTTTTTAATCGACCTGGGAAGTAGTGGTGAGGGTGGTTTGCCTTCGCAGTAACCTCGACTCACACCGTAGGTCCAAAGTCCTCATGTAAACCTGACATATCCAGCTCCTGCCAGCCATCCTGTATGGTTAGTTTTTCCCCGCAAGTGTGGTAAGCACCTGCTTTGGCTGTAAGAGGTATTCTGGGACCTCAGAGAGACAGTGAGGAGAGCATACTAATCTTCTGATTTCATGGAGCTCCTGCTCTAGGAGGGGGCAAAAAAAAAAGAGGGATGCAAATAATAAACAAAGTGATTTCAGAGGCAAGTGATGGAGGTCCAATTCGATCAGACTAAAACTAAAAGAGAATTGTTCGGGTCACGTTTTTGGAAAATCCAAGCGCTAAACCAGCTTTAGGCGTCTGGTCAACAATGTCATGGAGGTTTTGCCTTTTTCTACTTTCTGTGTCCTGTCCTGCTGGGTTCATTCCCAGTGGTCTCTCTGCTCACAGGGCAGAAGGCTTCTGGCTGGGCCTACCACCCACTTCAGCCTTTTCCTCCAGGAGGACTCTGACTGGCCTGGTTGAGTCTCAGGCCCACCTCCCAACAATCACTGTGGCTCAAAGGGTTTTGGTTTGCCAGCTTGGTTCATGTGCTCACTCTTGGGACCAAGGAGGTGAGTCCAGGCTCTCTCAAATCAAAGGGATTAAATGGGATTACAATGAGGTGGGGAACTTGGCTTCCCAGGGAGGTGTGCCGGCAGACACACATCTGCTCAGCCCATGGTTCTTTCTTTCGCAACACTTGGCATCTTAGCAATGATAATCTGTTATCACATGCCCCCTCAAAGCCCCGAAAGAGGAAAACCATCAGAAGAGGAGGGGGACAGACAGCCTGGCCACAGCTTGCTTGACAGATGAGTTTTTATCTTTGCTCTGGGGGAAGAATGATATCACAGGCTTGGAATTCATTCATTGCTAGATCTTGTAAATGTCCTGTTCACTTGCTAGGCAGGATGGGGGCTCCAGGGTCTCTGTCCCAGGGCAGTTTCACCCAATCAGAGGATGAATGCTAAGGACACATTGTAACTCAAAGAGAATCCTTCTTTCAGGTTGCAGATGTTATGGACTCCATTACTAAGCCCTGTTCAAAAGGGAACAGATTGTTTATATCTTTTTAAAAAACCCCACAGCTGCCCATGTACTGAATGGGGTCATCTCACAGGATTTTGCCAGGGAACGCCAGCAGGCTGGCATTCATTTCTCCGAGTAAGCCGAGAGGCTGTGTTTGCGTGCACGCTGACCCGAAATTCACACGAGGCAGCTGTTCATCAAACAGCTGTCATATCACCATGCTGGGAAAAATGTCCTTGATGCATTTGCTGCCAGCCTTGCCAGGTCTTAGGAGAGCAGATTAGACCCTTCAAAGGGGGCGGAATGCAAAGCTGTAATTTGAGCCAGGATCTTGTCACGCTTACGTGCAGCTGTTGCATTTAGAAATACAATATATATATATATTTTTTCGCCTTCTGAACAGGCTCTGTTCATTTCAACTGCTTCATTGACTACCTTTTCCTACTACTTTGGCAGTTGGGTATAATAACGTTAACTGTTGAACTATCTGCTGTTAACAACTGTTTTCATGGCAGTCTTTGAGTGTTTTAGGCACTTTTGTAGAGAGAAATGTTTCCCTTTCTGTAGTTTTGTCAATCTTGATTTTCTTTTTAGTAGTATTTCATTCTTCCCTGCATGGTTTAAAATCCCCGGCACAAGCAGAGTCAAACTCTCTGCTGATACAAAAAGCCCTAGCTGACTTTATAACATGGCCAGCTCGCTTTGCTATGATGGCATTTGAAAGAAATGAAGGTACTTCTGTCTTGAAGTGCTACTGTCTGAGACACTGAGCCCACTCTAGTGCTGTGGGAGTTTTTCGTATGTGTTTGCAAGTATGCATTGTTAAAAAAATTTTTTTTCTTATAATAAAAAAGGAGAAGATTTCCAGTCTCTGAACTCTGGAGTGATCATGATGTCCCATTTACCTTCAGCTAGCTGATCCATACAATGCAATGTGTTTATTAAGCACCTGCTATGGCTTAAGCCTTTATGTCTCATGCAAGGGGGGAGGGGATTCAGTGATGAATTGTTCACCCTGTGCCCTGGGGGAGCTTGTGTCCCAGTGAGAGGGTCAGACTGAGCAACAGCTCTTAGATAGCAAAGCAGAACCTGGATATATTGTACAATACGGAGAATATAGCCATTGCTTATGGTAAGTTTAAGTGGAGTATAGTCTATAAAAAGATCGTATCACTGTGGTGTTGCGCACATGAAACAAATAGAATATTATGAATCAATTATGCTTTAATATTTGTTGATTTATTTTATTTTTGGCTGTGCCAGGTCTTCATTGTGGCCTGCGGGGTCTTCCCTGCAGCAGCCAAGCTTAGTCACTCCTCAGCATGTGGGACCTGTGTTTCCCGACAAGGTATAAACTTGCGTCCCTTGCATTGGAAGTCTTTACCACTGGATCACCAGGGAACTCCCAATCAACTATACTTGAATAAAAAAATAAATACAGAACACAGAATACTTGGAGGGTTATTGAGCAGAGAGATGCCTACTGCCTCACAGACCATGACACTGGGGGAAGCATTCACTGGGCCTTAGACAGTGAGTGGAATAGATGTCAAGGCATGAAATGGGCAGTCAGAGGCTCAGCAGCATCAGGCTGTTGGTGCTGAGTGTCAGGAACATGCAGCTAGCAGTGGTGGTAAGGAGATGTGACTCCTGGGGTCAGACTTTGGGAGAATCATGCACTGGCTCAGGAAGATGACAAGATTTCCAAAAGAGAGGGATTCCAAAAGAGAGGGCTCATCTGAACTTCAATTTGCTTTTTGGAAGAAGGTAGTCCAGAATATCCTTCTCTTGATGTCCTCATTCTCAGGAGGTGCATGTCAAGGAATCTGAGAGTGCCTTTCACGGTGTTTGCAGTTTATTCTCAAATTTTCCAGCCGAAAAGGTCACACACACCTACACACAGAGAGAGAAAGAAGCAAGACACTCACAAATATCAAGCCTAGAAGAAGAAGGCATGAATGTTCACTGTACTGTGCTTTAAACTTTTCTGAAAATGTGTAAGTTCTCATGACAAAGCTTGTGAATAGAAAAGAAAGGCCCCTGGTAGACCAGTTGGTAACACCTGGGTCTTGGAACCCAGTGGTGCCAGCAACACTCCAATGAACAGTCCCAGCTTTGCCATCCGCAAGCCACGGGGCTATGAGGAAGACACTAAAACCTCTTGAACATTAGCTTTGGCATCCGTCCAAAGAGTGCAGGGACAAGACCTGCAGGCCTCCAGGGCTGTGGGAAGATTAAGGCAAAGAGCTGGTAGTGTGGGGCCTGTCACATCCAGCTGCTCAGGAAATGGAGCTGACCATTGTTATTATTACGACTACTGTTGCTAAGCTTTATGCTGAAATCGTCTAAGTCCTATTTCTGCTCAGCATCCATGATGGGTGTTATAGCTCAGAGCAGCATCCCAATGACTCTGCTGATGCCACATCCTCCAGTAAGTGCTGAGTTATAACATTCACAGCATCTTGCAGTGAAAAGCATGCTCTGTCTGTCCAGCCTGATACATGGAATGGGCCTCCCAAATGACACTGGTGAGCAGCTTGTGAATATTCAGATCAAAAGTCAGTGTCATTTGGTTTACATTTAAAAAATAATCAAATGAGGTGAGAAAATGGCACTGTTCTTTCAACTTCATCAGCAGCCCCACTATCCTTTTTACAATTTACTGTTTCTAAACAAATCAAACATTTTAGCATGACAGTAAATTGTCATAAACGGGACATGATGGATTTGAAGACGGCCAGAAACATCTCAAGGCTCATCTTTTCCCTGGTGCGTTCTGGCCTCTTCCTCATTCCCACTTGTCCCTATAAATGGCTTTACATTGAACCAGGAGGTATTAGGCACAAAGCACAAAAGATTTAAGAGCATTTGCTCAACAAATCAAAAGTAAGCTCAAAAAGTCTGCATTGAAGCCACGTGTGTTTTTG
Source organism: Budorcas taxicolor (assembly GCF_023091745.1). Taxonomy (NCBI): domain Eukaryota; kingdom Metazoa; phylum Chordata; class Mammalia; order Artiodactyla; family Bovidae; genus Budorcas; species Budorcas taxicolor. Next base: position 46,369,282 of record NC_068932.1, on the reverse strand, counting down.
TTTTATGTTTGCAAGTGTGCCTAAACATACATGTGCACAGGTGCCTGAAGTACTAAGCAAGATAAAATGAGTGATTCAGCACAGGTATTAATACCTGCATAGCTGCAATTTCCCAGGCGGCGCTGTTGGTAAAGAACTCGCCTGCCAATGCAGAAGACATAAGAGACACGGGTTCAATCCGTGGGTCAGGAAGATGCCCTGCAGGAGGGCATGGCAACCCACTCCAGTATTCTTTTCTGGAGAATCCCATGGACAGAAGAGCCCGGTGGGCTACAGTCCATAGGGTTGCAAAGAGTCGGACACAACTGAAGAGACTTAGCATGCTCGTATGACTGTACTGCTCCAAGAAAATGGAACTCCAGCTATGAAGGTAGCTAAATACTATAACTAGCTAAGCAAAACCACTTCAGCAGCTCCACAGGAATTCTAGGCCACCGCAACTCCTTTCCCATCATCTCTCTACTTTTAAGCAGATTTATTTTTTAGAACAATTTTAGATTTACAGAAAAATTGGGGAGATGGGACTGACAGTTACCAGATACATCATACCAATTTCCCCTTTTATTGCATCTCACATTATTACGATTTATTTGTTACAAGTCACAAACTAATATTGACGTATTTTTAACTAGTCCATGTTTTACTCAGCTCTCCTTTGCTTTTGTTTTGTTTTAATCGAATGTCTTTTTCTGTTCCAGGATTCCATTCAGCGTTACATGTAGTTATCATGTTCCCTTAGTTTCCTCTTGGCTGTGGCAGTTTCTCAGATATCCCTTGTGTTTGGCGACCTTGACAGTTTTGAGGCCGGCTCATCTTTCTTTGGCTTTACTTCTCAGCCTTATTTCTAATCACTTTCTCTTGTAAGACGATTAGCCTTCAACATTGCTCACGTGCTTTCGATGGTCTCTCATCATCATGTCAGAGCAACCGTGACTGACTCATAGTTATACTTCAAAAGTGTGCTCATGTTTAATAATAGGTTAGGGCATTTGCATTCAAAACTGCTCTCTGGTAATTAGATGTTTTGAGATGCGTTGTAGACCCCCAATTTTCATTTTATTTAAAATTACAGTTTACTGTAATTATAAACATAATCTATTTACATCAGATCATTCTAGTAGCGGTTATGCATTATGGGTGTAATTACAACTATCCTGTACTCATGCTCCCCTCGTGCTGCAAAAATGTAACAATTGTCAGAAAACTAGAGTTGGAGGAAATTGTTAGAGGGAAGAGCTGATGGATGGCTTCCCATCCTTCTATCTCCTTGCTTCTGGGTCATAAACTCTTAAATCAGAAAAGCCTGTGTCAAGAGTGTTTTGCTCTAAACATAGCTGTGAGGCCCTTGACAGTCCACGGGCCTGCTTCCTCCACTTATTTGCAAAGATACCCAAGAGCTCTGTACCAAGCTCCTGGCATGAATAGACAGACACCTGGCCTGTGAGACCCTGGATAGTATTCACGGCAGATTAGACACTGCAGAAGAAAAGAGTGGTTGAAGACGTAGGAACCACAACTGCCCATAATAAAATACAGAGAGAGAAAGGCTGAAAACAATTAGTAGAGAATTAGTGAGCTGTAAGGAAAATTCCTTTGGCCACCTCATGCGAAGAGTTGACTCACTGGAAAAGACTCTGATGCTGGGAGGAATTGGGGGCAGGAGGAGAAGGGGACAACAGAGGATGAGATGGCTGGATGGCACCACTGACTCGACGGACGTGAGTCTGAGTGAACTCCGGGGGTTGGTGATGAACAGGGAGGCCTGGCGTGCTGTGATTCATGGGGTCGCAAAGAGTCGGACACGACTGAGCGACTGAACTGAACTGAACTGACTGAAGGAAAATTCCAGTGGACTACTGTATGTGTAACTGAAGTTTGCAAAGATGAACAGAAGGGGGAAAGACAGAAAAAACATTAAAAAAAAAAAATAGCCTATATTTTCTAAGCCTTCAAACGAAGTAGATTCTAGGGCAAAGAATATTACCAGAGATGAAGTCATTTCATCATGATATATGGGTCAATTCATCTAGAATACACAACAGTCCTAAACAGTTATGTACTTATTAAGAAAGTTTCCAAATATGTGAAGCAAAACCTAATATAATTGAAAAGAGAAATAGACAAGCTCAAAGCTGTCAGAGATTGCACTCTTCTGTTCCAATAACTGCCAGAACAAGTAGACAAAAAATGGAGTCAGGAAATCTGAAATTCACTTTGATATTAATATAGCCAATTCAGCTTTCTTTTGATCAGTGTAATCATGTCTTTTACTGTCTTGTTATTTTTAACCTATTTCTGGCTTTTTGTTTCAAGTGCACATCTCATATGCAGCATAGAGTTGAATAGAACCTCATCATAGTCTGAACAATCATGTTGCCATAATCAACAATTTTAGGGCAGTCCATCAAACATAGCAGAATACACATTGTTTTTCAAGTACACACAGATTGTTTACCCAAATTAACCAAATTCTGAGCTTTAAAATATATCTTAACACATTTAAAAGGATTTGATTTATGCAAAGTATATTATTTAGTCACAGTAGTATTAAATTAGAAATCTATAATAGAGAGAGAACAGGTAATTCCCAATTATTTGGAAGCAAAATAATATATTTAAAAATAATCTGGGGGTTAAAGAAGAAATCAAAAGGGAAACAGAAAGTATTTTAAAAGAGTAGTTTCAAGCAAAAACACAGCATTTTAAAAATATGTTAATATATCTGAAGAACAATATGCCAGAATTTGCATGATGCAATTAATGTAATACTTGAGGGAAATATATAGCACTAAAAATCACAATTTATGAGCTCAGGTTCCTCCTTAAGAAAATTTAAAAAGTAGAGAGTCACTCAAATCCAAAGTAAGCAGAAGAAAATAGATAATAAAGATCAGAGTAGAAAACAGTGAAATGCAAAATAGGAAGTCAGAAAAGAAAAATCAATGAAACCTAAAGCTGTTTATTCAAGAAAATAAAAAAGGTCAAAAAGCTTCTAGCCAGGCTGAAAGAAAAAAGAGGGCAGGCAATAATGATCCGTATCAGGACTGAAATACACAACAACGCAACAGATTTTATACGTATTAAAAATAGAGGAATATTATGAACCACTTTATGCCAATACATTCAATAACTTGGATAAAATGGACAAACACATAGAAAGACATAAAACTACTAAAGTTCACTTAAAAAAGAGATTAAATTTGTAGATTAAAACATGTTCCAGGGAGAAAACTCCAAATAACATCATTGATAATTTCAGGAAGAAATAATACTAATTTTACAAATCCCTCACTTTTCCCTCACCTCCTTTCACCCAGTATCTCATGCCTGCCTTTCAATAAAAGATTGAAAGCTGACTAAACAACAAATAAAAGCAAGAAGTACACGGGGAAAAAACAGACGCACACATCATCAGAACTGCCCATCTTACCGTTTCCACGGCTCTTACCCTGGTCCCTTAGAGAAGGAAATGGCAACCCACTGCAGTACTCTTGCCTGGAAAATCCCATGGTAAAGGAGCCTGGTAGGCTCCTGGTAGGTCCATGGGGTCGCAAAGAGTCGGACACGACTTGAGCGACTTCACTCACTACCCTGGTCCCTGGTCTCTGGGCCCAGCCACCATCAATTCTCTGATTTTGGGTCCTCTTCAATTCTGCTCCCAGCTCTCCTTTACAATTTGGTGTTTCCTCTTTCATCCCCTGGTCCTGGAAGTCAGGACATCCAAACACAACTTTATCTCCTGAACACTTATCCCTAAACCTGACTGTTCTGGTGAGCAACAAAGGCTTGGCTCATACAACTTCCTCTTTGGGGGGAGGCAGACCTGCTGCACCCACTGTTGAAGATTCAGCTTCCTCTCTGACCAGTACATCCTTTTCTGTCCCGCCCCCACCCCCATTCCTAGCCATTCTGGGGGAGGTCGTTTGGGGCACTTTCCCACTCCTCACAAGTGCAGTCCAGCACAAGGCACCCTGAGGGAGGGCATCCCAGCTCCTGTCTGGGATAAAACCCTGGGCAAAAGCTACCAGTGTCTGAGTCCCACTCACTTCAGAACAAAAGGACTATCTCCCCTGTATCATTACCTCCAGGATTGCTGGGTGAGATCTTCTGTGAAGGATTTATGAAATAATTTATTGTTTTCGTCACCAAGTCGTGTCCAGCTCCTTTGCAACACCATGAACTCTAGCTGGCCAGGCTCCTCTGTCCATGGGACTTCCCAGGCGGGAGTACTGGAGTGGGTTGCCATTCCCTTCTCCAGGGGATCTTCCCTACTCAAGCACTGAATCTGCGGCTCCTGCATTGGCAGGTGGATTCCTTACAGCTGAGCCCCAGGGAAGCCCTTATGAACTAATAGAATGGGGTTAGTAAGAAATTGTGCACAACTATATTGTTTTCCACGCATCTGTCTTTTCTCCGTATGAATCTGCAGGCTCTTTCTGGGCAGGATCTCTGCATCCTCCTTGGTATGCGCTGAGCGCTTTGTGCATGTAGCAGCCCCCAGTGAATGCTTTTCTGAACCAGTCACAGGTTTGGTGGTTCAGAGGTGATCTTTCTGCAGCCCGAGACCACTGGCGTGTTATCCCTTCCCTGTCTTTAGCAGCAATATTTGTCATTGCCTGTTTCAGATGGAAATCTCGGCAAACAAAATTCGCCTCTGTAATTGAGTTAACATTTCATTATTGCTTTCGATGGTGCTTTGTTTTACAAGCAAAACAACATGAAGTGGCTTCTCCAATTTTTCAAAGCAAAATATGAAATTAAGAGTCTTTTTGGACCAGTTGTTGCATCACATTTTCCTTATTTATCATTTTGTAGCAGGCGTATTTCTGGTAAAACGGTAGTGATCCTGTGGTCGCTTCTGAGAGCATGAATAAGGCAGATTTCACACAGACTTCTAGCTCTCAGTTAATCAGAATTTCAAAAGGTATGGATATCCACGGGCACCTAAAAGGCTTTTCCTAAAATTACTGTATTTGAGGAAGGTAAATGATACATTTCATACTAACCTGTTAACAAAATATATGAAATTGCTCTGATTGTTCTTTTCCGTCTTTACCTTCATATCCTATGCATCCATGGTCTTACCAGCCCAAATATTATCTCCAGTCCCTCAGCTTGTTGGCATCAAACTGCCCTTTAAGACCCACTTTTAAAAAGAATAAATTAACTGTGGTGTATTAACTGCTATTCAGTAAAAAGCAAGAGTTCTCAAAATAATATGGGTGAATCTCAAAAATATGATGCTGCAAAATAAAAGAAGCAAAGAACAAAATGAAACATATGACTTTTAAATAGGAATTTCAAAAATTGGCAAAACTAATCTGTGGTAGTAAAAGTCAGACTAGTGCTTATCTGAAAGATGATGAATTGGAAACGTTCGGTATCTTGGGTGGGGTGGTGGTCACTGTGGGTGCCTACAAGTATCAAACATTCATTAGCTGCTCATTGGAAATGTGGGGATTTTTCTGCATGTAAACTATATGTCAGTAAGTTGTATTTAAAAGGAATCAAGTGCAGACTTCCTTTTGCTTCTGGATGGATGAAGTAGATGTACTTCCCCTCCTTTTCCAACTAAGTACAACTAAATATCCCTGACATTATGGATGCAAAATAAACACGAGAGAACTCTGAGATACGGGAAGAGGAGGGCAAGCCAGTTCAGGCCCTCAGGACCCAAGGAACAGCAGAGTGAAGGAAAAAGATTTCTTTTTCCCTCATACATCCCAAGCCTGAAGCAAAAGAAGCCACAGCCTGGATCACACATTCATCACTGGTAAGAATACAAAATGGTCCAGTCAGCACGGAAGACAGCCTGGCAGTTAGACTGCAAATACCACTTGACTCAGCAAAATGCACAGAGAAACGAAGCCTACTAGTCACACAAAGATCTGTACACAAACGTGGACAGCAGCTCCACTTACAATAACCAAAACCAGGGAGCCACCCAGCTGCCCTCCAACAACCAAGTGATTAAACAGTTGGGTGCCTCCACACCATGAAAGACTACTCAGCAATAAAAAGGGAATGACTGGCTTATGCAGCAACCTGGATTAACCTCCAGAGGGTGGCAGAGGGTGGGGCTGGCTGGGGCTGGTAAAGAAAGCCAGTCCCAAAACCCTACATACTGCATGATAGTATTTGCAGACTTCTCTCGAGCTGAAAAAAGTTATAAAAATGGAGAACAGATAAATGGCTGCTGGAGGCTAAGAGGGTGTGAGGAGGGGAGAAGTGTGGCTGTAAAGGGGCGACTTGAAGGGTTGCTGTGGAGATGGAGATACCCTGTGTCTTGACTGTGTCAGTGTCAGTATCCGGCTGTGAAGCCATGCTTCAGCTTTAAAAGATGCTTCCCTTGGAGAAAACTGCGGGAAAGGCACACAGGGTCTTTCCATGTTATTTCTTACAGCTGCATGTGAATCTACAATGATCTCAAAATTAAAAGTTTAATGAAAACATTTTGAACGTCATAGCACAGCATGGTTTGACTGGGGAAGGGCAGGAGGGAAATTTATGGAGTTATGATGATGCTTCTTACCTTGTATGGACTCAGAAAAGGATTAGCAACCTAAAAGTTGAGAATTACGTTTTATTAGGTGGGAATTTTAGGACTTCAAGCCCAGGAGGTAGCATCTTAAGTAATCCTGAGAGAACTGCTCTGGGGAGGTGAGGGGGGAGCCAGATTATACAGAAGTTTTGCAACAAGAAGCAGGTAGTTAGAACATCAACAGATGCTTATCAAGGGAAGAAAACCAGATATCCTGAGTTAGGAAATTTAGTACTTTTCTATGTATGGGAAGATGCTGGAGTCTGGGCTCACTGAAATCATTGCTTTGATATGCACCTCAGCTCTCTGGGACCAGCACCCTGTGTTTTCACACCCTGAGTTTCCTCAAGGCTCACCATAGGGAGTGGCTGCAGTCTGATGGCTGATAGATGACACGTCTTCTTTTCCTTCCCGAGTTTCCTCAGGCTCACAGGCACACCATCCATGGTGGCTGCAATCACTGATGACTGTGACAGCCTTGCTTACTGATATGGCGGGAAAAATCCCGTTTCTCACTTGATAGGGATCAGAGTCATATAGATGTATGTGCTTGTCAAAACTTGGCAAATGTGTGAGTTAAGCTGTGTGCATATTATTGTATAGTCATTTTACAGTTTAAAAAAGAATTAAGCAAAAGTGTCTGGAGCACCAAGTCCCTGCTCTAGGAAAGCTGAGAAAGTCCCCAGCCCTTCAAGGATAAACTGGCCAAAACCGATTTGGAAACAGACACCCTGACAGAAAACTCAGCTGGTGGAGAAAGAATGTGCTTGGAGCATCTCACTGGGAGGTGGGGTTTGAGGAGACCACCATCTACAAGTTGGGAATTTATCTCAGGACTTCCATGGAGGTCCAGTGGTGAAGACTCTGTGCTTCCAAAGCAAGGGGCATGAGTTGGACCCCTAGTCAGGGAACTAAGATCTTACAAGCCACGTAGCATGGCCAAAACAATAAATAAAAATTTGAAAATGCATCAGTTCAGTTCAGTCCAGTCACTCAGTCATGTCCGACTCTTTGTGACCCCATGAATAACAGCACACCAGGCCTCCCTGTCCATCACCAACTCTTGGAGTTCACTCAGACTCATGTCCATTGAGTCAGTGATGCCATCCAGCCATCTCATCCTCTGTCATCCCCTTCTCCTCCTGCCCCCAATCCCTCCCAGCATCAGAGTCTTTTCCAATGAGTCAACTCTTCGCATAAGATCCAACCAGTCCATTCTGAAGGAGATCTGGGATTTCCTTGCAAGGAATGATGCTAAAGCTGAAACTCCAGTACTTAATAATGCATATCTCCTTTTAAAAAATGAATTAATCTCATGTGCAGGAGACCCATTCAGGCCATGTGTGTGTGTGTGTGTGTGTGCGCTCAGTCATGTCCAATCTTTGCGATCCCACGAACTGCAGTCTGCCAGGCTCCTCTGCCCATGGGAATTTCCAGGCAAGAATTCTGGAGTGGGTTGTCATTTCCTTCTCCAGGGAATCTTCCTGACCCAGATCGAATCTGTGTCTACCACACTGAAGGTGGATTCTTTAACACTAGTGCCACCTTGGAAGCCTCTCAGCCCAAAGGAAGGCTATCAGAAAGAATGTATTCACAGAGTTGTGAAATTTACCAATATGAAATATTTTAACTCCAGTTGGCTTTGACTACTGCGTGTTTCTACTGCAATTTCTGCTCATTTTGCATGGTGTAGAATGGTCACAAGCATTTGGGGGGTTGGTTCTAGGAATCTGATTGAGGATGCATTTTGTTTGGGTTTCACGGCAGACGTGATTTTCAGTTACCTTTATGTGTAAAGTTAGTACAGCCAGTTTCAAGCCTGCAAAACACAGAGTTGAAGCCATACTCAGGCTTTCAGTTCAGTTCAGTGCAGTTGCTCTGTTATTTTCAACTCTTGGGGACCCCACTGAAGGCAGCATGCCAGGCCTCCCTGTCCATCACCAACCCCCGGAGTTCACGCAAACGCATGACCATTGACTCGGTGATGCCATCCAGCCATCTCATCCTCTATCATCCCTTCTCCTCCAACCTTCAATCATTCCCAGCATCAGGGTCTTTTCCAATGAGTCAGTTCTTCACATCAGGTGGCCAAAATATATCTGGTATACCAAAAACAAAGCTTAGTACATGGAAGGGCTCATAAAAGGCTATAGAAAATGAAGTGACTCTTCTTTAAGGCAGTAAAGAGATTGATTAGCAATAAGTATTGGAGCTTCAGCTTCAGCATCAGTCCTTCCAATGAATATTCAGAACTGATTTCCTTTAGGATGGACTGGTTGGATCTCCTTACAGTCCAAGGGACTCTCAAGAGTCTTCTCCAACACCACACTTCAAAAGCATCAATTCTTCGGCACTCAGCTTTCTTTATAGCCCAACTCTCACATCCAAACATGACTACTGGAAAAAACATAGCCTTGACTAGACAGACCTTTGTTGGCAAAGTAATGTCTTTGCTTTTTAATATGCTATCTAGGTTGGACATAGCTTTTCTTCCAAGGAACAAGCTTTTTAATTTCATGGCCACTGTCACTTCTGCAGTGATTTTGGAGCCCACAAAATTAAGTCTGTCACTGTTTCCACCGTTTCCCGATCTATTTGCCATGAAGTGATGGGGATCAGATGCCATGATCTTAGTTTTCTGAATGTTGAGTTTTAAGCCAACTTTTTCCACTCTCCTCTTTCACTTTCATCAAGAGGCTCTTTAGTTCTTCTTTGCTTTCTGCCATAAGGGTGGTGTCACCTGCATAACTGAGGTTATTGAAATTTTTCTGGAAAATCTTGATTCCAGCTTGTGTTTCTTCCAGTCCAGCATTTCTCATGATGTACTCTGCATATAAGTTACATAAGCAGGGTGACAATATACAGCCTTGATGTACTCTTTTCCCAATTTGGAACCAGTCTGTTGCTCCTTGTCCAGTTCTAACTGTTGCTTCTTGATTTGTATACAGATTTCTCAAGAGGCAGGTCAGGTGGTCTGGTATTCCCATCTCTTTTAGAATTTTCCACAGTTTATTGTGATCCACACAGTCAAAGGCTTTGGCATAGTCAATAAAGGAAAAGTAGATGTTTTTCTGGAACTCTGTTGCTTTTTTGATGACACAGCAGATGTTGGCAATTTGATCTCTGGGTCCTCTGCCTTTTCTAAAACCAGCTTAAACATCTGGAAATTCACGGTTCACATACTGCTGAAGCCTGGCTTGGAGAATTTTGAGCATTACTTTACTAGCATGTGAGATGAGTGCAATTGTGCAGCAGTTTGCACATTCTTTAGCATTGCCTTTCTTTGCAATTAGAATGAAAACTGACCTTTTCCAGCCCTGTGGCCACTGCTGAGTTTTCCAAATTTGCTGGCATATTGAGTGCAACATTTTCACAGCATCATCCTTTAGGATTTGAAATTTCTCAACTGGAATTCCATCACCTCCACTAGCTTTGTTTGTAGTCATGCTTCCTAAGGCCCACTTGACTTCACATCCCAGAATGTCCGGCTCTAGGTGAGTGATCCCATCATAATGATTATCTGGGTCATGAAGATCTTTTTTGTACAGTTCTTCTGTGTATTCTTGCCACCTCTTCTTAATATCTTCTGCTTTTGTTAGGCTCATACCATTTCTGTCCTTTATAGAGCCCATCTTTGCATGAAATGTTCCCTTGGTATCTCTAATTTTCTTGAAGAGATCTCTAGTCTTTCCGATTCTGTTCTTTTCCTCTATTTCTTTGCACTGATCACTGAGGAAGGCTTTCTTATCTCTCCTTGCTATTCTTTGGAACCCTACATTCAAATGGGTATATATTTCCTTTTCTCCTTTGCCATTCACTTCTCTTCTTTTCATAGCTATTTGTAAGGCCTCCTCGGATAGCCATTTTGCCTTTTTGCATTTCTTTTTCTTGGAGATGGTCTTGATCACTGCCTTCTGTACAATGGCACCAACCTCTGTCCATAGTTCTTCAGGCACTCTGTCTATAAGATCTAATCCCTTGAATCTATTGTCACTTTCACGGTATAGTTGTAAGGGATTTGATTTTGGCCATACCTGAATGGTCTAGTGGTTTTCCCTACTTTCTTCAGTTTAAGTCTGAATTTGGCAATAAGGAGCTCATGACCTGAGCCACAGTCAGCTCCCGGTCTTGTTTTTGCTGACTGTATAGAGCTTCTCCATCTCTAGCTGCAAAGATTATGATCAGTTGGATTTTGGTATTGATCATCTGGTGATGTCCAAGTGTAGAGTCTTCTCTTGTGTTGTTGGGAGAGGGTGTTTGCTATGACCAGTGAGTTCTCTTGGCAAAACTCTATTAGCCTTTGCCCTGCTTCATTCTGTACTCCACGGCCAAATTTGCCTTTTACTCCGAGTGTTTCTTGACTTCCTACTTTTGCATTCCAGTCCCCTACAATGTATTTTTTGGCTGTTAGTTCAGAACCTTGTGCACATCAGGACCCAGGAGAATGGAGCAGTGATGCCACAAGAGACTGATCCATACCTGCCCGTGAGTGTCCAGGAGTCTCTGGCTGAGGAGTAGGTCGGCGGGGGCCTGCTGCAGGGTTGGGGGCACTGAGTGCAGCAGTGCATCTTGGGACCTTTGGAAGGAAGTCCCCATTACCTCCACCATAGTTTGGCTTCAGGTCAAATAACAGGGAGGGAACACAGCCCCACCCTTCAACAGAAAATTGGATTAAAGATTTACTGAGCATGGCCCCACCCATCAGAACAAGACCCAGTTTCCCCCTTGGTCAGTCTCTCCCAGGAGGAAGCTTCCATAAGCCTCTTATCCTTCTCCATCAGAGAGCAGACAGACTGAAAGCCACAATCACAGAAAACTAACCAATCTGATCACATGGGACCACAGCTTTGTCTAATGCAATGAAACTATGAGTCATACCATGTAGGGCCACCCAAGATGGACAGGTCATGCAGGAGAGTTCCGACAAAACGTGGTCCACTGGAGAAGGGAATGGCAAACCACTTCAGTATTCTTGCCTTGAAAATCCCATGAACAGTATGAAAAGGCAAGAAGATAGGACACTGAAAGATGAACTCCCCAGGTCGGTAGGTGCCCAATATGATACTGGAGATCAGTGGAGAAATAACAGAAAGAATGACAAGACAGAGCCAAAGCAAAACCAATAGCCAGTTGTGGATGTCATTGGTGATGGAAGTTCAGTCCAATGCTTTAAGGAGCAATATTGCATAGGAACCTGGTATGTTCAGTTCAGTCGCTCAGTCATGTCTGACTCTTTGCAACCCATGAATCGCAGTATGCCAGGCCTCCCTGTCCATCACCATCTCCCAGAGTTCACTCAGACTCATGTCCATCGAGTCCGTGATGCCATCCAGCCATCTCATCCTCGGTCGTCCCCTTCTCCTCCCGCCCCCAGTCCCTCCCAGCATCAGAGTCTTTTCCAATGAGTCAAATCTTCACATGAGGTGGCCAAAGTACTGGAGCTTCAGCTTTAGCATCATTCCTTCCAAAGAAATCCCAGGGTTGATCTCCTCCAGAATGGACTGGTTGGATCTCCTTGCAGTCCAAGGGACTCTCAAGAGTCTTCTCCAACACCACACTTCAAAAGCATCAATTTTTCAGCGCTCAGCCTTCTTCACAGTCCAACTCTCACATCCATACGTGACCACAGGAAAAACCATTGCCTTGACTAGACCGACCTTTGTTGGCAAAGTAATGTCTCTGCTTTTGAATATACTGTCTAGGTTGGTCAAAACTTTTCCTCCAAGGAGTAAGTGTCTTTTAATTTCATGGCTGCAGTCACCATCTGCAGTGATTTTGGAGCCCCCAAAAATAAAGTCTGACACTGTTTCCACTGTTTCCCCATCTATTTTCCATGAAGTGATGGGACCGGATGCCATGATCTTTGTTTTCTGAATGTTGAGCTTTAAGCCAACTTTTTTACTCTCCTCTTTTACTTTCATCAAGAGGCTTTTTAGCTCCTCTTTACTTTCTGCCATAAGGGTGGTGTCATCTGCATATCTGAGGTTATTGGTATTTCTCCCGGCAATCTTGATTCCAGCTTGTGCTTCTTCCAGCCCAGCGTTTCTCATGATGTACTCTGCATATAATTTAAATAAGCAGGGTGACAATATACAGCCTTGATGGACTCCTTTTCCTATTTGGAACCAGTCTGTTGTTCCATGTCCAGTTCTAACTGTTGCTTCCTGATCTGCATACAGATTTCTCAAGAGACAGGTTAGGTGGTCTGGTATTCCCATGTCTTGAAGAATTTTCCACTGTTTATTGTGATCCACACAGTCATAGTCAATAAAGCAGAAATAGATGCTTTTCTGGAACTCTCTTGCTTTTTCCATGATCCAGCAGATGTTGGCAATTCGATCTCTGGTTCCTCTGCCTTTTCTAAAACCAGTTTGAACATCAGGGAGTTCACGGTTCATGTATTGCTGAAGCCTGGCTTGGAGAATTTTGAGCATTACTTTACTAGCATGTGAGATGAGTGCAATTGTGCAGTAGTTTGAGCATTCTTTGGCATTGCCTTTCTTTGGAATTGGAATGAAAACTGACCTTTTCCAGTCCTGTGGCCACTGCTGAGTTTTCCAAATTTGCTGACATATTGAGTGCAGCACTTTCACAGCATCATCCTTTAGGATTTGAAACAGCTCAACTGGAATTCCATCACCTCCGCTAGCTTTGTTCGTAGTGATGCTTTCTAAGGCTCACTTGACTTCACATTCCAAGATGTCTGGCTTTAGATTAGTGATCACATCATCATGATTATCTGGATCGTGAAGATCTTTTTTGTACAGTTCTTCCATGTATTCTTCCCACCTCTTCTTAATATCTTCTGCTTCTGTTAGGTCCATACCATTTCTGTCCTTTATCGAGCCCATCTTTGCATGAAATGTTCCCTTGGTATCTCTAATTTTCTTGAAGAGATCTCTAGTCTTTCCCTTCTGTTGTTTTCCTCTATTTCTTTGCATTGATCACTGAAGAAGGCTTTCTTATCTCTTCTTACTATTCTTTGGAACTCTGCATTCAGATGCTTATATCTTTCCTTTTCTCCTTTGCTTTTCACCTCTCTTCTTTTCACAGCTATTTGTAAGGCCTCCTCAGACAGCCATTTTGCTTTTTTGCATTTCTTTTCCATGAGGATGGTCTTGATCCCTGTCTTCTGTACAATGTCACGAACCTCATTCCATAGTTCATCAGGCACTCTATCTATCAGATCTAGGCCCTTAAATCTATTTCTCACTTCCACTGTAGAATCATAAGGGATTTGATTTAGGTCATACCTGAATGGTCCAGTGGTTTTCCCTACTTTCTTCAATTTAAGTCTGAATTTGGCAATAAGGAGTTCATGATCTGAGCCACAGTCAGCTCCTGGTCTTGTTTTTGTTGACTGTATAGAGCTTCTCCATCTTTGGCTGCAAAGAATATAATCAATCTGATTTCGGTGTTGACCATCTGGTGATGTCCATGTGTAGAGTCTTCTCTTGTGTTGTTGGAAAAGAGTGTTTGCTATGACCAGTGCATTTTCTTGGCAAAACTCTGTTAGTCTTTGCCCTGCTTCATTCTGCATTCCAAGGCCAAATTTGCCTGTTACTCCATATGTTTCCTGACTTCCTACTTTTGCATTCCAGTCCCCTATAATGAAAAGGACATCTTTTTTGGGTGTTAATTCTAAAAGGTCTTGTAGGTTTCATAAAACCGTTCAACTTCAGTTTCTTCAGCGTTACTGGTTGGAGCATAGACTTGGATAACTGTGATATTGAATGGTTTGCCTTGGAGACGAAGAGAGATCATTCTGTCATTTTTGAGATTGCATCCAAGTACTGCATTTCAGACTCTTTTGTTGACCATGATGGCTACTCCATTTCTTCTGAGGGATTCCTGCCCACAGTAGTAGATATAATGGTCATCTGAGTTAAATTCACCCATTCCAGTCCATCTTAGTTTGCTGATTCCTAGAATGTCGACGCTCACCCTTACCATCTCTTGTTTGACCACTTCCAATTTGCCTTGATTCATGGACCTGACATTCCAGGTTCCTATGCAATATTGCTCTTTACAGCATCGGATCTTACTTCTATCACCAGTCACATCCACAGCTGGGTATTGTTTTTGCTTTGGCTCCGTCTCTTCATTCTTTCTGGAGTTATTTCTCCACTGATCTCCTGTAGCATATTGAGCACCTACTGACCTGGGGAGTTCCTCTTTCGGTATCCTATCATTTTGCCTTTTCATACTGTTCATGGGGTTCTCAAGGCAAGAATACTGAAGTGGCTTGCCATTCCCTTCTCCAGTGGACCACATTCTGACCACATCCTGGTATGTTAGGTCCATGAATCAAGGGAAATTGGAAGTGGTCAGACAGGATATGGCAAGAGTGAACATGGACATTTTAGGAATCAGTGAACTAAAATGGACTGGAATGGGTGAATTTAACTCAGATGACCATTATATTTACTACTGTGGGCAAGAATCCCTTAGAATAAATGTTGTAGCCATCATGGTGAACAAAAGGGTCTGAAAGGCAGTACTTAGATGCAGTCCTCCAAAATGACAGAATGATCTCTGTTCACTTCCAAGGCAAGTCATTCAGTATCACAGTAATCCAAGTCTATGCCCTGACCAATAATGTTGAAGAAGCTGAAGCTGAATGGTTCTGTGAAGACCTATAAGACTTTCTAGAACTAACACCCAGGCTTTAGAGGTCTTAAATTCTAATGATCTTAACCTTGCTCTTAAGCCTACAGCCTTTCATATGCTCCCAGTGTGTCAGGAATTACAGAGATCCTAAGATCCTAACCCCCTTGCACGCCAACAAATGAGCCTGCCACTGTTTCATGAGATGCTGGTGGAAGACACAAGAGCCCCAGGTTAGAAACGAGGAATATAGCCCACACATCAGAACTTCAGTTCCACAGGGAGACTTTATTATCCTGTCAGGAAACAAATTGGCCCTTTGCCACAAGGTACTCTCTCTGTTCTTCACATTCTTGGAAACATTCTTGGAAAGCTTGTCGTTCAGTTGCTTAAGTCATATCTGACTTTGTGACCCCATGGACTGCAACACACCAGACTCCCCTCTGCTTCGCTGTCTCCTGGAGTTTGTTCAGACTCACATCCATTGAGTCAATGATGCCATCTAACCACCTCATCCTCTGTTGCCCCTTTCTCCTCCTGCCTTCAATCTTTCCCAGCACCAGGGTCTTTTCTAATCAGTCATATCTTTTCATCAGGTGGCCAAAGTATTGGAGCTTCAGCTTCAACATCAGTCCTTCCAGTAAATATTCAGGGTTGATTTCCTTTAGGATTGACTGGTTAGATCTCCTTGCTGTCCAAGGGACTCTCAATTGTCTTCCCTAGCACCACAGTTCGAAAATATCAATTCTTCTGTGCTCAGCCTTGGAAAGCTAGCCCTGGGAAAAAGCCATCAGTCACTCTACTGAGAAGATGTACAGAAATACTAGTCACCTTGAGGAATTGTTTCTCCAACATAGAGGTTCACATACAGGCCTTGCACCTTGACCTTGAGGCTGAGGGTCTACTCCCAACCTCTCACAAGCAGTAGACAGCTTCTTCTTTCCCTCCTTGGATCTCACCCACTTTTCCCATCTTATCCCCTCATCCTCCATTTAAAGGGTCCTGCCCAGGCACATTTATACAGGTTCTTTTTCAAGTTCATGATTTGACATGAAATTCTGACATAAAAGGTAAAACAATAAGCCACTACGATGTGAGTACTGACAACAAACTGGTTAGTGAGGTGTCATCATTTCAAAGAATAGTCAAGATTAATTCCTACAGAAGAGCCAGGCTTCAGCAATATGTGAACCGTGAACTTCCAGATGTTCAAGCTGGTTTTAGAAAAGGCAGAGGAACCAGAGATCGAATTGCCAACATCTGCTGGATCATACTAAAAGCAAGAGAGTTCCAGAAAAACATCAATTTCTGGTTTATTGACTATGCCAAAGCCTTTGACTGTGTGGATCACAATAAACTGTGGAAAATTCTTCAAGACATGGGAATACCAGACCACCTGACCTGCCTCTTGAGAAATCTGTATGCAGGTCAGGAAGCAACAGTTAGAACTGGACATGGAACAAAAGACTGGTTCCAAATAGGAAAAAGAGTCCGTCAAGGCTGTATATTGTCACCCTGCTTATTTAACTTCTATGCAGAGTATATCATGAGAAACGCTGGGCTGGAAGAAACACAAGCTGGAATCAAGATTGCCAGGAGAAATATCAATAACCTCAGATATGCAGATAACACCACCCTTATGGCAGAAAGTGAAGAGGAGCTAAAAAGCCTCTTGATGAAAGTAAAAGAGGAGAGCGAAAAAGTTGGCTTAAAGCTCAACATTCAGAAAACAAAGATCATGGCATCTGGTCCCATCACTTCATGGAAAATAGATGGGGAAACAGTGGAAACAGTGTCAGACTTTATTTTTTGGGGCTCCAAAATCACTGCAGATGGTGACTGCAGCCATGAAATTAAAAGACACTTACGCCTTGGATGGAAAGTTATGACCAACCTAGATAGCACATTGAAAAGCAGAGACATTACTTTGCCAACAAAGGTCGGTCTAGTCAAGGCAATGGTTTTTCCTGTGGTCATGTATGGATGTGAGAGTTGGACTGTGAAGAAAGCTGAGGGCTGAAGAATTGATGCTTTTGAATTGTGGTGTTGGAGAAGACTCTTGAGAGTCCCTTGGACTGCAAGGAGATCCAACCAGTCCATCCCAAAGAAGATCAGTCCTGGGTGTTCTTTGGAAGGAATGATGCTAAAGCTGAAACTCCAGTATTTTGGCTACCTCATGTGAAGCAAGTTGACTCATTGGGAAAGACTCTGATGCTGGGAGGGATTGGGGGCAGGAGGAAAAGGGGGCGACAGAGGATAAGATGACTGGATGGCATCACGGACTCGATGGACGTGAGTCTGAGTGAACTCCGGGAGTTGGTGATGGACAGGGAGGCCTGGCATGCTGCAATTCATGGGGTTGCAAAGAGTCGGAGACGACTGAGTGACTGAACTGAACTACAGAAGGAAACTTGAAATGCCCTGAAACTTTGCATCTCATATTTCAGAAACCTGATAGAAGTTTTTCTACACATGACACTCACTCTAGTTAGTTCATTACACTACCAAAAATGAGCTTGGGAAAGTTAAAAATAAATGTTTTCAACTCTCAATAACAGAAAATCATGCTCCTTCATGACAGAATAAAGACTAGTTACCTTCCTAGTCTTGATAAAGCCATTCATTTCACACCACAGCCACTAGCCACATGCCTGCAAAGCACTTGAGACACGGCTGGTGTGATTGACAAGTGATGTATGTGTAAAACATGCATCAGATTTTGAAGACTTACTAAGGAAAAAAATGTAAAGTATATCATTAATATTTTATTAATAATATGCCCAAATATTCATTGGAAAGACTGATGCTGAAGCTCCAATACTTTGGCCACCTGATGTGAAGAGCTGAATCATTGGAAAAGACCTTGATGCTGGGAAAGATTGAAGGTAGGAGGAGAAGGGGACAACAGAGGATGAGACGGTTGGAAGGCATCACTGACTCAGTGGACATGGGTTTGGGTGGACTCCGAGAGTTGGTGATGGACAGGGAGGCCTGACATGCTGTAGTCCATGGGGTTGCAAAGAGCCAGACATGACTTAGCTACCGAAGAGCAACAGTGCTGATATCACAGTGTAATCAGAAGTGGGGTCCAGCTTCTTGCTGCTCAAAAGCCATTCAAGAGTCCAAGTTGGTGGAAAGGAAAGTTTGGTTTATTTTGGATGCCAGCAATTAGGGGTGAGGGAAGAGCAGACACCTGTCCAAAGGCTGACTCCCTCACCACCCCACTGACAAGTCAGGTGACAAGAGCTTTTACAGACAGAGGGAAGGGGCTACCTGTGGAAACAGCACAGTCAGCTCTGACAGTCATCTTGTAACTGGTTATCAGTGGTCTGACCAGCGTCACCCTGATTGTTTCAAGCACAGTTAATCTTCAGTTCCGGGGTCAGTTGGTTTCCATTTCTTTGAGGCAGTTCTCAGAGTCATGGCAACTTATGTCACGGCTACTGTCTGGTTATCATACAGTTAACCTCTCCACCCGGTGAGGGTTTCAATATCTGTAAGACAGCTCACAGGATGCGGCTCAGAATATTATCTACAGCCTTGAAAAGGAACTAAAGTTCCTTGACTATGATTAATGACTAACCTATTATTATTTGATCTCCTTTAACTGTTTCCCTTTGTATCTCCATTTTCTCACTTTTCTGATTAAACTTATTTCTTGGCTAAAGTTTTTGCACAGGCTAAAACGCAGGATGGCGACATCGCGGGGTGGGGTTGGGGCAAGGCAAGGGCTACAGAGTTCAGCTCCATTTCAGTAACACTTGGCTATATTGACATAAATGAAACATAGGATTAAAATACTCCCACCTCTTCCTTTCCCCCCGTTTTTCCCCTTTTAAATACGACTACCACAAAATTGAAAACCGTACATGTGACACATTGGAGATTTGCATGATATTTCTAATGGACAACACTGTTTCACAGAAAATGATGGCCAAATTGTTTTGGATGAAAAGATCATCAGAGTATGTGGCCAAATATACAGGAAAATATATTGCTTTTTTTTTTCTGGATTCTGTAATGTTTGTGGACTTTTCTGGCTCTTAAAATTTTTTAATTTGTTGTGCTTTGTCATTTTACATAAACATTGAGTTTCATATCTATTTATGTGTTTATGATTCTGCAGTCTTCTTCTTAAAGAAGTACCCCCAAATTGTATAAGCTTCGTGTCCCATGAAACCTGGGTCTTCCCTGGGATTCAGGCTCCATGCTGTGCAGAGGGGCTGGAGAGAACTAACCAGTCCAAAGGTGGGAGTCCTGTAAGTTGATTCAGAGACCTTTTGCTGTGTTATTTTCAGTTTGTCTCTCACGCGGTTCAAAGCAGCTGTAGGGTGAGAGAAGGGAGGTGGGGCAGACTGATGGATGGATGGAGAGGGGAGGGCAGGCAAGATGAGAGCAGAGAGAGGCGGCGCCCCACGGAGGGAAACACGCTCTCTACTCGCACACTGCAGAAAAGTCCTCCCTTTCCATCAGCACTGATGCCAAAGAACAGGAAGGAATGAGTTAATGGAATTCAGTTTATACAAATAGAGCAAGAACAGAGCACCTCTGGAAGGAAACGAAAATGTAACCATAAAAAACGCCAAACAAATTTGCAGGAGTAGTGATGGGGGAGGTCACCCACAGCTCACGGTAGGAGTCTGCACTTACACTGCAGAAGGACAGGCGTGGGAGTTTTCCAGGAACTGAATTTAAGGACAAAGCAGAAAGGCAGGAATTAAAAGAGCCAGTTTAACACTGAATCAGAAAGTGAAGTCGCTCAGTCGTGTCCGACTCTGCTACCCTGGGGAGTATAGCCCACCAGGCTCCTCTGTCCATGGGATGTTCTAGGCAAGAATACTGGAGTGGGTTGCCATTTCCTTCTCCAGGGGATCTTTCCAACCCAGGGATCGAACCCAGGTCTCCCGCATTGCAGGCAGGTGCTTTAACCTCTGAACCACCAGGGAAGCCCAACACTGAATCAGAGACTTCCTTAAACTCCAAGTTTGAGCCCCCTGGAGGCAGGGCTGTGCTTTAGCCCACTAGAATAATAGGAAGTGAGAAAAGAGCAAAAATAGGTGCAAAAAGGGAGGTCGGGCACAGCTGAGATATCAGTCAATGCAGAGATACAGTGTACAGTGCCCTCCTCTAGTGGTGGGTAGTGTGTTACACATAGCGTGTGTGTGTACACAGCGCAGTAGACAGTACACACATGTATCCAGTACACGCACGGTGTGTATATGCAGCACGTGCACGTACGGCACAGAGCATGCTATGCATACGCACGGTCCAGTGTGCAGTGTGGGCAGCCAGTGGGAGTGGGCACAGCTGCGGGACGAGCAATCATCAGCACTGCTGCTTTACCTTCTTTATACATATATATATTGAGCTCAAAATGGTACAGATGAACTTATTTGCAAGGCAGAAATAGAAGCACAGATGTAAAGAACAAATATGTGGACGCCAAGAGGGGAAAGGGAGGGCGGGGTGAACTGGGAGACTGGAACTGACATATGCATATACTGCTATGTACACAATAGGTGGCTGATGAGAGCCCACGGCACAGCACGGGAATTCCGCGTGATGCTCTGTGGTGGCCTAAATGGGAGGCAATTCAAAATGAGGGGATGTGTGTATCGGGATAGCTGACTCACTCTGCCATGCAGCAGAAACTAATGCAACACTGTAAAGCAACGATACCACAATAAAAATGAATTTTAAAAAATGTGCTCCTTGAATTGAAACTGTTAGCGCATTCGGTAGATTTGATGGTCATAAACAGAGACAAGCCAGCCGGAGCAACTGCTATGATGTGCTGAGTGAAGAACGCCGCTATGATGAAAGCGAAAGTAGCTCAGTGTCCGACTCTTTGTGGCCCCGTGGACTATGCAGTCCATGGAATTCTCTAGGCCAGAATACTGGAGTGAGTAGCCTTTCCCTTCTCCAGGGGGTCTTGCCAACCCAGGGATCCAACCCAGGTCTCCCGCCCTGCAGGTGATTCTTTACCAGCTGAGCCACAAGATGATGAGTCATTAAATCCTCTCAGATCTTCTTCAGAGGGTGCCTAGTATCACTTAATTTAACTTTGGTTTCTTGAGTTCTGATCTACAGAAATGTCTTCATTTTTTTTTTCTCTGGTTCATGCTATGCTATGCTATGCTAAGTGACCTCAGTCGTGTCCGACTCTGTGTGACCCCATAGATGGCAGCCACCAGGCTCCCCCGTCCCTGGGATTCTCCAGGCAAGAACCCTGGAGTGGGTTGCCCTTTCCTTCTCCAAGGCATGAAAGTGAAAAGTGAAAGTGAAGTCGCTCAGTCGTGTCCGACTCTTAGCGACCCCATGGACTGCAGCCCACCAGGCTCACCAAAGCCCTGATCTCGCATCCCTCTCTGCCCGCTCCAGCTCTCAGAATTGCTGCCGCTTTTCCTTTTCAGTAAAAGTGCTTTACTCCGCATCTTCATTGCTTCACGGTGATGCACCCTTCTCTGAGACTGTCTCTTTGAAACTTGAAAGACCTCGAATCCCACAGATTCCCCTCTTTTCAGCTCAAACACAGAAGCTGATGAAGGAATAGAGCAGGTGAGCCTAGATAAAGAAGGCCCTGGGGAGACCTCTGGTCATCCCTTCCAGCTGGAGCAGTTATTGGGTAAACCCTTTCCATGGTGAGATTCACAGAACTCTCTCTCAGTCCAGCTTCACGATGATGTCTTTGCAAAGCCCCACTCTAGGTTTACCAGCTAAGCTTCTTTAAGGAATGATGCTGGTATTTGAAAAATCTCCTTTCTTTGAGTTATTCGAAACTTACTTTGAACCTAAGGGTGGTTTCTCAACGCAGTGTTTTCACAATGAATATCATCACACAACTTAGCAACTGTTGCTGTTTAGTTGCTAAGATGTGTTCAACTCTGGTAACCCTGTGGACTGCCACCCACCAGGCTCCTCCGTCCATGAGATTTTCCAGGCAAGACTGTTGGAGTGGGTTATCATTTCCTTCTCCAGGGGATCTTTCCAACTCAGAGAGCGAACCCAGGACTCCTGGTTTGGCAGGCAGGTTCTTTACCACTGAGCCACCAGGGAAGCCCAACTTAACAATTAACCTCCAGTCTATTTCCCAGCTCCATTGAAATAGGACATGGTGATACAGCTAGATTCTCACTCCTTTGTTTTTTGCATTTTCCCTTGTATAAAAAAAAATGTATCTGAATCACAGAATTTTATCCTTTTGTAAAGAGAGAACTCTCTCACCAACAGGTTAGGGGATTACATGCATCCTTGGGATCACTTAAATTCACATTTAAGTGCATCTCAAGGTTATCCATGGAAAGCACAACAAATTGGCATCTTCAGAATCCATTTATGGTCTTGGCTTACAAGTGAGACGCAGGAAACCTGTTTACAACATTACTTTCTGTAATTTGAACATTCTCTGATTGCTTGAATATTTTTATCAATAGAACTATCATTTATTGAATGCCTGCTATGGGAACGTCTCCATGCTAAACAATTTCATTTAAATATTACTGCGGTGTAATATATCTGGAGAAAAGCATGACCTGCAAAATGCTCTCTCATGTTCATTGTAGCATTGTTTACAATAGCCAAGTTATGGAAGCAACCTAAATGTCCAAGAACAGAGGAATGGATAAAAAACAAAAGTTGTGGTATACATCTTCAGTGGAATATTAGTCATTAAAAAGAATGAAATAATGCCATTTGCAGCAATGTGAATAGACCCAGAAATCCTCATACTGAGAGAAATGTCAGAGAAGGAGGTACATGGTATGACATCCCTTATAATTGAAATCTAAAATGAAATGATACAAACAAACTTACTTGCAAAACAAAAAGAGACTCATTGACTTAGAGAATGAACCTATGGTTCCCGGAGGGGAAAAGATGGGGAGAAAGGACAGTTACGGGGTTTGGGATGAACACGTACACATTGCTATATTTAAAATGGGTAACCAATAAGGACCTATTTATACCGCAGGGAACCCCGCTCAAGGCTATGTGGCAGCCTAGATGGGAGGGGAGTTTGGGGGAGAATGGATACATATATATGTATGGCTAAGTCCCTTTGCTGTTCACCTGAAACCGTCTTAACGTTGTTAATCTGCTGTACCTCAATACAAAGTAAAACGTTTTTAAAAATAAATATTACTGCAGTCTGGGTATAAGCAGAGCCTTATTTAGAAAAGTTTTGTTTTTAATCCTCTTCTATTCATTTCAAAATTATCTTTCGGTCTCCAAAATGTCACTCAATCTTCACTTTACTGATAAATCAGGCTCTTCAACTAGAGGCAAAAAGAGGTCCTTAAAAAGAAAAAGGACCCATGTAAGCATTCTAATTCTGAACTGTAATTGGAACCAAAGCTTCATTTTCTGATACTATAATTCAGCATGATCTACAGGAATGGAAGTCAGCTTGCTTACCCATTGAGGACATGCAGATTTTGCACCGAGTGTGGTGAGAAAGTCCCATGGTTCCTTGAACCAAAGATTTCAGGAGTCTCCAGTCTTGTGGCTGCAAATCACAACCACAGACATATACACATAACAACAATAACTCCTTTTAACTGTTTATGTATGTGTATAAGCAGCTGTGTGACAAATTTTCATTTAGAAAATTCACTTTCAGCAGGGCAGTAAGAGAAAGGAAAACCTTTGATACTTTAAAAATTGTTAATGATGAGTAATAAACAGAATCACAAATGAGGTTATTTTGCAAGTTCTGTATAAACAGGGCTTTATTGCCTCTGAAACGACGCAAGAATAATAAATGGATATTGGACTCATTTGTCACCACTGAGGAGATCCTACACTTGAAGTAGTTTATTAATTTAAGACTGTTTCTCCTCACACAACTGGGAGTGTCACACGACAGGGGTGGGTCATTTTTGTGAACAACAGTCCTGAGGTGGCAGATACCATTATTTTATCAGTTCAGCTCAGCTGTGTCCAACTCTCGGTGACCCATGGATGGCAGCACGCCAGGCTGCCCTGTCCATCGCCAACTCCCAGAGCTTACTCAAACTCATGTCCATTGAGTCATCTGACCATCTGACCATCTGACTAACCATCTCATCCTCTGTCGTCCCCTTCTTCTCCTGCCTTCAATCTTTCCCAGAATCAGGGTCTTTTCAAATGAGTCAGTTCTTCGCATCAGGGGGCCCAAGTATATCTGGTATAATAAACACAAAATTCAGTACATGGGAGGGCTCATAAAAGACTACAGAAAGCGAAGTGACTCTTCTTTAAGTGAGTAAAGAGATTGATGAACAATATGTATTTTTTAACCTAAGGAAGTGAAACTTAGTCATTCAATCTTGTCTGACTCGGCAGCTCGGTAGACTGTAGCCCATCAGGCTCCTCTGTCCATGGAATTCTCCAGTTAAGAATACTGGAGTGGGTAGCCATTCCCTTCTCCAGGGCATCTTTCCAACCCAGGGCTCGAACCCAGGGCTCCCGCACTGCAGGCAGATTCTTCACCAGCTGAGCCACCAGGGAAGCCCCCCTTTTAACTTAGGTTAAAAGGTAAACATTTTATTTCCCCCAAAGTTTTGTTTCCAAAGAGCAGCTACTTTTAAAAATGTCCTGGGTTATAAAGTACCTGATATCTTTAATCACCTGTGGCACATCTGAGTTGAGAGGAGCAGATGGAGGGCAATGGTAGTGGGTGATACTGGAGAGTGGCATGAAGGCTTAGATGAGTCTGGACTGGAGACAGCCTCCATGTGACGTGATGCTCACCCTGGAGCAGCTGCATTCTCACCAGTTTTCACTCACTGATCTCATTCTCAAGAGCATATAATCTCTTGTAAGTTGGAGCAGCCACTACGGAGGGCATGGAGGTTCCTTATGAGAATTAGAGCTACTGTATGGTCCAGAAATCCCACTCCTGGGCCTATATCTGGAGAAAATCAGAGTTCAAAAGACACCTACACCCCAGTGTTCATTGCAGCACTATTGGCAATAGCTAGGACAGGAGAGCAAGCCAAGTGTCTATTGGTAGAGGAGCGGATAGACAAGAGGTGGTGCATAAATGCAAGGGGATATCACTCAGCGGTGAGAAGGGATGAGACTGAGCCACGTGTAGAGATGCGGATGGACCTAGATTCGGTCACACGGAGTGAAGTAAGTCAGAAAGAGAGAAACAACTATCATATGCTGATGAATACGTGTGGAGTCTTTAAAAAACGGTTCAGATGAGCCTGTTTGTAGGGCTGGAACAGAGGTGGAGACATAGAGAATGGGTGTGTGAACAGAGGGGAGGAAAGGGAGGAAGGAGGAAAGCTCAGCTCAGCGCTCTGTGACGACCCACGGGTGGGGCAAAGGGGCAGGGGAGAAGGAGGTCCAGGATGGAGGGGATATAGGTATGCACACAGCGGATTCACTCCGCCATAGAGCAGAAACTAATGTAACATTCTAAAGCGACTATGCTCCAATAAGGAGAGGGAGCAAAAAGAGTATATAATCTCTTGAAACCCCTTAGGGGCTGTGACTCTGCAATGGGCTCTTAGAAGCATATTACTTTCGAAAGGTATTTCATGTGTAGAACATTTCATTCTGATCAGTGTACTGATAATGGTTTTATTCAAATTAATTTTACTGTAATCTAGAATGTTATCTTATAAACACACCTGGCTTTTTCTTCCCATTAAAATGCATCCTTTCAATTAATTTTAAAAGCCAAGGCATAACTTGACAAAGATAAAAATTTAAATGGCATCTAGTATCACCTTTAGGTTAGAGACCAAAAATGTACATTGAAACATGGGCTGATGGTTAAATATACATGGCGGCTGTATTCCTTGGATATGACCAGCTGCTTTGACCTTCCCACCTGGAAGGGGGAGATTGGGAAAAGGAGTCCTCCCTTCATCTTTGGCTACATAAATTCTGCTTCCACCCCCAGCCTTCAGCCTCATGCCCCTACCGGAAAACCTTGACAGTAGATATTTCCAAACTCATCCTACCGACATTTTAGCTTGGATGATCTTCCATTGCGCGCAGCCATCCTGCACTTTACCGGATGTGCTATATTTGGGGGCACCTCTGGTCTGTGCCCCCTAGATGCCAGTATCCCTGCCCACAGCCATGCTGGGACAACCACAGGAGTCTGTAGGCATCGGCAGCTCCCCGTGGGGAACAAGCTCTCCCAGAACTGAAGACAGTGTTTTATACCATCATCTTGCCTGCTCTCCAGGAGGCCCCAAGCTATAGCCCATGTTCATCCCTAGAATGAGGAGAGGAAATTTCATTTTCTAAAGGCACAAACATGCTAAAATTTTGTTTGAAAATGCTTTGTTTAAAAGATCTCCTCCCAGATATGTTCAAATCTAAAAAAGCAAGTGTTTACTTCACGCTCATTTTTGCAAAGCATCGAGTTGGTCCATTCTTCTCTATAATTTGTTTCCCAAGTTCTTTCGTTGTTCAGTCACGAAGTTGCATTCAACTCTTTGTGACCCCATGGACTGCATCACGCCAGGCTTCCCTGTTCTTCACTATTTCCTGCAGAGTGCTCAGATTCATGTCCATTGAGCCAGTGATGCTATCCAAACATCTTATCTTCTGCTGTCCCCTTCTCCTCCTGCCCTCAATCTTTCTCAGCACCAAGGGCTTTTCCAATGAGTCACCTCTTCACATCCGGTGGCCAAAGTGTTGGAGCTTCAACTTCAGCATCAGTCTTTACAATGAATATTCAGGGTTGATTTCTTTTAAGATTGACTGTCCAAGCTCTTTTCATGTTTCTTCATCAAACAAATAATTTCCGAATACAGAAACAGCCTACGTGAAGAATACCTTATTTTGCCTTTAATACTTCAAATTTTCCCTTGCAAAAAATACTCTTTTTGTAAGAGGAGAGGAGGACCTGAAGCTGCCAGTTTATTTAAACTTGTTTCTTTGTATTCACATTAACATTATAAAGATTTGATTCTGCAAAATTTGGTGAGATTTTGCTCTACAATTTTTTTCTGCTGAAAGTGCAGCATTATTAATCTCAGAGAAGTGAGGTGTATACAGAGATCTCATTTTATTTGTTCCCTGCAGTGTCACTGTGGACTGTGAATAAAGGACAAGTGCCTTGTGATGCAGGAAGCATCTCTAAACAGCCCTTACATGGAATTTGCCACATGCAGATAGCACACTGGATACATCATCTAACTAATAAGACCAAGAAAGAAATGTCATTTATTTCTAAATAACCTACGCATTCACTTTGCTTTCCTTTATAAAATCCTAAGAATTAAAAGGCTTTGCTAACATTTTTCTGAAAATAAGTTACAAATCTGGGAGGTCAAAATGGAATCTTTTTGTTTCATCCAGCTATTTTAAAATAAGAAAGTATATCTTCATAATTAAATCTGCAGAGTCAGGAAACAACCAGTTCATAGAAATGCTGCCAATGCAAGGAAAGAAAAAAAATAGCTTGAGCTTTCCAAATAAACAAATGGCTCTGAGGATATCTTCTTTGAACTGGTTGCCTCTCTAGGTCTTTTCCACTAGGACTTGTCCTCTAAGACGTCTTTGTAGTCAGGTTTCTCTTTGGGTTGTTTACAGCCAACTTTGCTGTGTAGAGAAAACTCAGTTTTATTTTTGGTTGGTAAGTTTTTGTCCATCCACCCACCCATCTTATCCAATTATCCATCCCTCTATTCAATTATTTATCAGACATCAGTCCAATGGCTTCTCTTGGCCTCTGTGGGATTTCTTTATGCCAGGGGCCGTAGTAGGTGCAGAGACTGAGAGATCGGCTAGATGCTCTTGTTATCACAGACTGTACAGTCCTAGTTGGGGGCGGTGTCTACATACCGTGGGCTTTTTAAGACTGCCAGAGCCATGTCTCTGATAGAAGATTAGGTATGTATCTAGTAAATGTGGTTTATGTAGAACTGGGTAACTCAGCATCTTTTTGCATTTGGAAATGGGTGTCCGTATGTTACAGGTGTTAGCCAGCCCCCATTCTCTCGTTCAAGTCCACCTGCAATGCGGGAGACCTGTGATCGATCCCTGGGTCATGAAGATCCCTGGAGAAGGGAAAGGGTACCCACTCCAGTTGGAAATACCCACTGGAGAATTTCATGGACAGAGGAGCCTGGAGGGCTAGAGTCCATGGGGTCGCAAAGAGTTGGACGCGACTGAGCGACTTTCACTCACTCATCCTCTTGTTTTAAATGTGCAGCAGTGGCGGCAACAGGAAGCAATTTCTTCCCAACTTAACCTCTTACCTTCATTCGCTTCTGTGCCCAATTGCCAAGCCCTTTTGAACAATTGTGCAAAGTTCACGAATCTGTCACTTCAGGATACGCTAATAAACAATATCAACGCCAGCGCCTTTCTTACCACAGAATGTCTTAGACATTCCAGTGGCTTATTCAGTGGAATCAAATTTGGCAAAGGGAAGAAAATACTAGAGTTTATTTTAAAAATTCAATTCAATTTTCTAGTCTAGAAGTAGTCTTCATCTTACAGAACAATCAACTGAAAGAAAATCTTTTCTTCTCAAAATGTTAGCTCACCAGAATTCAGTAAAACCTGAAATGTCAGGTCAACAAGAAGACAATTTATGCCATGAAATCTTCTAATATTAAGCAGCTTCTAAAGCATTTTACCTGAATATCTACCAATTAAAATTTCCTTGACTATTCCATGAGATTGCCCAATTAACCACATCATCACTAGCACTCTCTCTGCTCATCACTGGCTCTCCCCACTCCTGGGGTCACCCCATAAATACACACACATCAAACACAATGGACTTTCAGTAAGAAACTTCACAAAAAATGCAACGCAAAGAACAGCAGCAACACAACCTTTTCTAGCAGTATCAGACTTATTCTTTGGGCTCTTTAGAAGCCTGCCAGCCCTCAGGATAGGTCCAAGGAGGATAAAAAGAAGGATAAGCCACAGGCCATCTTGAAACCAACATCAGTAGGCGAGGTTAAGTTGCAGAGTTATTAATTGGGAACTGGGCCAAGGGGGAAAGAGACAACCAAGGTTTTGTATCTGTCATAGCTTTAGAAATGGGAGTGTTATTGTCCCCTGGTGGCTCAGAGGTAAAGAACCCGCCTGCCAATGCAGGAGACGTGGGTTTGATCCCTGGGTTGGAAAGATTCCCTGGAAGAGGGCATGGCAATTCTCTCTAGTATTCTTGCCTGGAAAACTCCATGGACAGAAAAGCCTGGCAGGCTACAGTCCACGGGGTCGCAAAGAGTCAGACCCTACTTAGGGACATTTCAGCAACCACAACACATAAAAAGACATCTTCCTAAGAAGGCATAGCTTTCCTTTTAATCTGGATTTGCCCTGAGACACCCAAACTCCAGGTAGACTAGGGTTTGAGTCTCAGCAGCTGGGAAACACACTGACTGCCCCACTGAGCTCCGGGTGAGGACTCTGGGACAGAACCACAGTCTGGAGTGTGAGGAATTCCAAATGTGGAAAATGAAAGGGGATTCTAATGATGGAATTAACTTTAAGGTCCTGATTCATCATTATTCATGTCAAGGGAGTTTTAAGTCCCTGTAAAACAGATGGGTGAGCACAGACTTCTTTTTCAAGAGTCCTTCAGTTTGCTAAAGTGAGCTCTTCACTGACTGGCATGACCCAGTAGCCCTTGGCTGCATATAAATTTGGACAGAGAGCATCTTGGCATGTTGACTGTAGTTAAAAGAATACCTGGCAGATGGCCCAATTGGTTCAAGTCAGAAATAAACGGGGTTTGGAGAAGTTCTCACTGCGCCTGTGCATCTCACCCATCTGAACTCCAGGAGGGCGGAGGTGGCTCCTAGTTGCTAAATCTGCTCCACCAGCTCTGCAGGGCAGAGAAGGCAATGGCATCCCACTCCAATGCTCTTGCCTGGAAAATCCCATGGACGCAGGAGCCTGGTGGGCTGCAGTCCATGGGGTCGCTAAGAGTCGGGCACGACTTAGTGACTTCACTTTCACTCTTCACTTTCATGCATTGGAGAAGGAAATGGCAACCCACCCCAGTGTTCTTGTCTGGAGAATCCCAGGGACGGGGGAGCCTGGTGGGCTGCCGTCTATGGGGTCGGACAGAGTCAGACATGACTGAAGTGACGCAGCAGCAGCAGCAGCAGCAGCTCTGCAGGGAACCCCGGGGGAGGGGGTACCTGGCTGCCCACACAGGGTGAAGCAGGAACTGTCAGAACCAGCTTCTCCTGTCTGCTGGGGCTTGGTATGTGGTTGACACACAGTAGGTGCTCAATAAATGTTTAAAGCCCGACTTAGCCTCTGCTGGTGGCCCAGTCTCATTAAGGTGGAGAGTCTTCGTCTTGCACTCTGGGAGATATTTGCATGGCTCATAAGTGGGGTCAGTGTCATGCATGGAGGGGCTTCAACTAAGCCCCGCACATTTGTACCCCAACTCCTACTCATTCCAGTAATTTCCACCTTTGATCTAGATGCTATCCACTGGGAAATTGTGTAGCTGCTTGATTCCAGTTCCCTGGGTGAGTCTTCTAAGGTAGAAACCCCCCTGGCTTGGGTCATCTAGAGCAAGAGTCCCCAACCTCTGTGATGTAATGACTGATGATCTGAGGTGGAGCTGAGGTAACAACAGAAATAAAGTGCACAATAAATGTAGTGCACTCGAATCATCCCCAAACCTTACCCACTCCCAACCCATCCATGAAAAAACTGTCTTCCGTGAAACCCGTCCCTGATGCCAAGAAGTTTGAGGACTGCTGATCTAGAGTCTAGAGTCTAGGTGGGCGCCAGTCTTTGACCCACTGAATATTTCTGTTGAGTGTAACCCCCTGAAGTCCTTCCCTATGAGCTCAGTGTGTTTCCCACTGGAGGGGGTTTAATGTGTGGCTCAGGGCTCACCTTCAACTGAGGGATGAGATTTTGGGAGCAATGTGATTGTCACCCGATGAACTGGTGTTGAATTCAAAGACTGCCCTTGAATCTTGCCAATCAGTTGAAGAAGTTGTGCTCCATCAACACTTTGTTATAAAAAAAATATGACTTAGCTAAGGGTCAGGCACACAGAGTTCCCTGATAGCACAGACATGCTGAAGAGTAGAGGGTTTTATGAGTCCCTGTCATTCTTCATTTGCCATTTTAAGGTGTAATAATATTTTTTATGAATTGATTCCCTTTTGTGCTTTTTTAAAAGCTGTCATTGGAAGTTTATCTGGAGGAAGTAAAAACTCGTCCTCGGTGCAAAATCTTGAACTGGAAGCCATTTTTCAAGGGAATATGTCACTTCCTGGGCCAGTGTTTGATTACAGAAAATAAAATTGGCCCACACAAGTCAGTTTAACTTCCTGCCATTGTTGTGTTGGCTCAAATGTTCTGTTTATCAAAAAGCAACTTTTGCCTAGTTCCAGCTGCAATGAATTCTTATGACAGAAAGGACTACAAATTTAGCTCTTGCTGAGTTAGTGCCATTCTTCCTTTGACCTGTTAAAGCATTGTAATTTAAAAATTATATTTTAGATTGGGAACTTGAAATGGGTTGCTTTTAAAAGGGAAGTTAGAAGTCTAACCTTGAAACAAATGAAAATGTACCAGATAATGAAGACATTCAGGGCTTCCCTCATAGCTCAGCGGTAAAGAATCCGCCTGCAGTGCAGCAGACCCAGGTTCAATCCCTGGGTTGGGAAGATCCCCTGGAGAAGGAAATGGCAAGCCACTCCAATATCCTTGCTTGGAAAATCCCAAGGACCGAGGAGCCTGGTGGGCTACAGCCTATGGGGTCGCAAAGAGTCAGGCACGACTGAGCGACTATCACTACTGCTCAAGAGGAAAGGTCAAAATCTGACATCGCCTCCTGCTCCTCCTGCCTCTGTAACTCAGCTTGCCCCTCGCACAGTCTAGACCGTGTAGGTCTTGTAGTCTCAGAAAGTGGGGACTTGCAGTACTAGGAACTGGAGTTCAGCTCACTCACCCTTGTCCTGCTCTTTACAACCACCGGGCCCCTGCAAACCTGCCTGATCATGCCTGTCCAGGTCAGGCATCCCCCTCCCCATCCTGACTGCTGTTCCCGTGCGCGAGTGAAACCCCTTAGTTTAAACCAGCCAATTAACAGCTAGCATTGCCCACTACAGTCTGTCTGTAAAAACTCTGTAACTCCCTTGTTTGGGGCTCAGATCTTGGAGTGTTAACTCCTCTGGGCCCACTGGCATAATAAACCTGAGCTCTCCAGCTCTCCAAGTCTGGTGCTTGGTTTCTCGAGTACTGGTTTCTGCAACACTACTACTACTAATGAGGACATTCGGAGCCTTCCGAATGAGGATCAGAGCCTCATTGAGGACTGAGGCAGACTTCCCTTTGACTCCGAAGCTTCAGACGTTGAACTTGCTGTACAAGAACATGCTTTCAGCACAGTCAAGACACCAGAAGCCAGCAGCATCAGCCAATAAAGAAGGCATGGATGTTCTTAGAAAGTTATTTGAAAGATGAATTTTGTCATTGTGGCAAAGCAAATATGCTTAAATCTTTTTGTCTCCTGTTCAACAAAACTGAACAATAAATTATATCAAACCAAGATCATGATGGGATATGTGAAAACAGTCTGTGAGCTATAAAGAAATCTGAGAATATTTTTGTAGCTAGAAAGGGGAGTCTTTTAACTAGAAACAATGAATGGAAAGTACAAGCAGATACAACAAAATAAGTTGCTTGTCTCTTCCATCAAGTTTGGTTTCAGAAATCACTTGAACAGTGAAATTTACATTTTAGGAGAAAAACTGGTGAAGCTCTGCCCTGTCAGTATGATGGATTCTAGTTTGGGATCAAATACAAGCTGCCTTGCTGGAAACAGACCCTTCTCAAACCACATGAGAGGAATGAATTTTATCCTGATTAATACTCACCTGTGCTCAAATAAATGGCTAAAAGACAGAGTTTAACTCAATACTTTCCTTTGCAGTTGGTTGATCCCTTTACACCTATCTACGTTCGCAGCAGTGCTTATGATGATGATGCCTATAAACATTAATTTTGCTGCAAAACACCTGATGGTTAGATGTGGTGCAGGAAATTTCAACAATTGGGGAACATTTTTCTAGTAATTGCAGAACTGACTGAAGAGAAAATGATGTGCATTCAGTTGCACTGATCACCTGTGATAACGGCAGCTGATGTTTCGGTTTGGGTTCCTGAGAGATGCAGATGCCTGTGAAAGTAGTTTATGAAGAAGTGGTCCCAGGAGAACTGATACAGGAATGAGGAGGCAGGACCAGAAAGGCAAGGATGTCAAGTGAGATGAGCATAGGATGAGTCCCCAGAAGTATAACTTGGCTCAGTCCCTGGGGGAAACTGTGGAGATAAGTACAGTTAACCCTTGAAGACGCAGGGGTTAAGGGCGCCCACTCTTGGTGTAGTTGAAAATCTGAGCATAGTATATCTTCTATGCAAGTGATTTCTCTCTATGCCCGGTTTTGCATCCCCAGATTCAACCAACCTGCAGATCCCTTAGTCTTGTAGTATTCACTACTGAAAAAAGTCTGCGTGCAAGTGCAAAAAAAAAATAGCTCAAAATCCTGATGTTCAAGGTCAACTGTAGTTCACATCCCGAGTCATTCCTAGGAGTGTAAAGAGAGCTGAAGTCCTTATGCTGCTGTTTAAGGGCTGACCCTGGGGGATGTGAATTCTCAAGCACTTCCCTTCTTTTTCTGTACAAATAAAGTAGCCGCCACCACAGCCCTCCAACAAAAAAACAAAGACACTACCTAATAGGATAGACAGGGAGGGCTTCCTGATGGCTTAGTGGGTAAAGAATCCACTTGCAATGAAGGAGACACCGGAGTCACAGGTTCAATCCTCGGTCCAGGAAGATCCCCTGGAGAAGGAAATGGCAACCAACTCCAGTGTTCTTGCCTGGGAAATCCCATGGACAGAGGAGCCTGGTGGGCTACAGTCCCTGGGGTCACTAAGAGTCAGACAAGTCTGAGCGGCTAAGAGAGAGAGGTTAGGAGTGAAACAGGTGTGCATGAAAATGCTAAAGAATCAGAGGAAATGGGCATTATTGATCTAAGGCCCATTGCACTATCTAAATCGCACATCTCCCCTCAATTAACTTGTGCTTTGATTCCTGTGTGTTTATGGCAGAATCTCTCCTAGTTGCCTGGTCAGTATCCATTCCCGTCCCCCTCCCTTCCCTGCCCCCTGCTTTTCCTCATTAATGGGGCCTTGATTATGTTTCAGGCACCAGGTCTCCTGCTAAAACAGGCACATTTCCAGACTCCCTTGCAGTTAAAAGTGGCCGAGGTGATGCTTCTTCACCTCCCTTCCTTCTTGTCTTCCTCACTGAGGTCAGCCTGCAGGGACAGTTTGTAGAAGGAGAAGACAAGAGTTCTGATGAGGAGGAGCGCCCCAAAGGCAGTGCAGCGTAAAGACAGAAATAATTGCCTAGATCCTGGAGGCATCTGACCAGCCTTATTTGGTGGCCTCTAAATTTTTATGTTGGGGGTGAAATAAATCGCAAGCTAAGCTATTGCAGGCCATTATTTTCAGAGTGTTATATGAAACTGGAAGTATTCTTAACCAAGGCAGCCCTAAACACAGTGGTAAGAGCGATATATTGAATAAAATAAACAGTGCTTTATGGCTTATTTTTGGTCAAATTTTAATAAAATGGAAAGTGGCCTTGAATTTTTGTCCTGATCCATGAATATTAGCTGATTGTGATGGGGAAAGGCACTGGTCAGGGTTTTCCTCTTCATGGCCAAATTGTTTTTCTTCAAGGAGGAAAAAATAACAGACATCACTTGGATAATGGGAATGAATTCATTGTTCATCCAAATGCTAAAGAGTAGCTCACGGAGATGGTTTATTTTAGCAGATGTTTAACACTCTTAATAAACAATTTCAAGGGAAATTGGAATACATTTATTGCAGATGACAAGACTGTTGAAGATGAGCTTGGGAATTGGATGAAGACAATTGATCATGAAGGGGATTAATCATTGGAGACTGTCGGCTCATTTGCATGTGACGAGGCACTGCATTTGCAGCAAAAAAAGTACAGCATCAGCTGCCTCTCCTCACTCAGAAACAGTTGCAATCGTCTAGTGAAGGACTGACCGTGGTGCACTCCCTGTGCGCAGCCCCCAAGCCCCTCATCGTGTACCTTGCAACGGGTGAAATTGTCAGCTTTTGCCACCAGGCTCCAATCTCCAGAAAAGTGAAGATGTGTCCCTTGTTTTATTCCTTTGACCACACGACAAACTTGCAAATATGGAATGAATAATCACAGAGAGGATCGGAGACCCCTTCAGTCTGCCATTTGTACAAGCAATTGGCCTCCAATCAAAACAAGGTGTTTTTTGAAATCCTCACTGGAGGCAGCCTAGACATTGCACAGTACAATAACCTGGGCAGCTTTGAGGGTGTCTCTCATCAGAATTACTCTAGCTCTATGGGTAGAAAAGTGATTCAAAAAAAAAAAAAAAACCACAGCTGCCATTGATATTCAGGCATTTATGCTCGCCTGGATTCTTGAGATACTGAGCTAACAAGTCAGGAGGTGAAAGGACCTGGATATGGAACCTGATA
The DNA here is from genome assembly GCF_023091745.1 of Budorcas taxicolor. Taxonomy (NCBI): domain Eukaryota; kingdom Metazoa; phylum Chordata; class Mammalia; order Artiodactyla; family Bovidae; genus Budorcas; species Budorcas taxicolor. The sequence goes on along the minus strand of NC_068932.1, from coordinate 46,333,629 downwards.
TGCAGAGACAGCTTTTCTGCAGTTCAGTCCAGTTTGGGGAAATTGGCAGAATCACTGCATTAACATTTCATCTGTTAAACAATGAAGCAAAAAGAAAATATTTTGTTCCTTTGTGATATATTTAAGCCATTATTTTTCATGGTAAAGCATGCATAAATCCTGAACTGGGATACAGAATTTACTTGTAATTGAGTGGCAGCAAGAAACTCCCAGGGGAAAAAACAACTGAAAAAATCAAAAGATGCTAAAATTTTTTTCCATCTAATTATTCTTTAGAGTAGAATGAATCACTGGTATGCCCAGGGTTATACAGTGAAAGGCAAAGAGGCCCCGTGGATATAAAATTTTCCTGAAAGTCTAATAGTTCTGAAAAACTAGCATTTTATATATTAAATTTCTTTTAATCTATAAAAACCAGACTAACAGCACAAATATTTTGAAGGAATAAGAGTTATATAAAGCGTTTTACGTTTTTGTTATGCAACACTAAATTCGAGTACTGAAGGATTGGCAGTTACATGCCTTTCATCCTTTTGTTTATAAAAGAGAGCAATTCAAGGGAAAAAGAAAACTATTCAAAAACCTTGCTGAACATCTATACTGGACATCTATACCCAAAGCAATAAACATTGACTTACATTATGCTACATACCAAAATTAATTCAGGTGGATGGTTCTAAATGTAAAACCTAAAATCTTAAAACCACTAGAAGAAAACGTATGAGGAAACCTTTATGATCTTGAGTCAGGGAAGATTTTGGATACAAGCAAAAACAAGAGCCATAAAAAAAAAAAAAGATATTTGAACTGCTCTTTGAAATACATCATTTAAAAAATGAGAAAACAAACCATGGACTGGAAACACATGTTTTCAAAACACAAAATTGATAGAGTACTTGTACCCAGACTATATGAAGAACTCGCAAAACTCAGAAGTATTAAGAAAAGAAACAACACCCGTGGCTGAAAGTTTGGCACTTTACAAGACAGATGGATAGAAAGAACATGAGAAAATGGCCAACATCATCATTCATTAGGAAAATGCCAATTAGCACTACAATAAGATCCACAGCATACCTTGCTTAACAACTTAAAAAATAGAAAACAAACAATATCGGAGCTGGCAGGGATACAGAGGAAGTGAAGCACTTACATACTACAGAGGGGAATTCAACACTCGAAGAGCAGCTTAATAGTCTTTTATAAAATTAAACAGATGCTTAGTTTTAGTTCCAGGAATCCCAAACCTATATATTTACCTAAAAGAAATTAAGTGCACAAAAATCTGCATGCATATGTTCACAGCAGCTTTATTAATCATCCCCTAAAACTGGAAAAAACTTACATGTCCATCCACTGGTAAGTGTATAAATGTACAAACAGATTGTATTCCATTCATGTGACGGAATGCTACTCAGTGATAAAAAGGAACCAACTGCTGATAAATACAAGGACATGGGTGATTTCCAAAAGCAATGCTAATTTTAAGACATTAACTTCAGCAGGCTACTTATTGTATTATTCTGTATTTATATGACATTCTGGAAAAGGCAAAATGTAGAAATACAAATTAGATCAGTAGCTTCCAGGGGTGAGAAGGGGCGAAGGACCAGTTATCCAAGGGCTACAGAGGATTTGCGGTATGATGGGAGCGCCCTGTTTCTTGAAACTGCCACCAACGTAGTTTTCTTATTACATAAGCTTGTCAAATTTATAGAGCCATACACCTAAACAGAGTGTATGTTTTACTCAAACTAAATCCTCCCACAATAAATCTGTGGGGTGAAGAAGGAAAAAGACTTAATAAACAAGGGCAACGTGTGACCTCAATTGGATCCTGAGCCAAAACGAGCAGCGCATAAACAACATTAAGAAAGGAAAAAAAAAAAAAACGGCTATAATGACATTATTGGGACAGTTGGGGGAAAAAATCAGTGAACTGTATGCTGGTTCATATTATTGCACAGCATAAACAGCGAATTTCCTGGACATGATAAAGCTAACATGGTTGTGTAAGAGGGTGTCTTTTTTTTTTTTTTTTTTTTTAAGAGTTGCAGACTGCAATTTGAGGAGTGAGCAAATATCATTGCGGGTGCAGGTTACTTTCCAAAGTTTTAAATTGTTCAGGAAAAAGACTCTGTGTGTGTGTGTATGTGTGTGTGTGTGTGTTTGGGAGGAGGGCAGGGGAGGAAAAGTATATGAGCAAAATATTTACAATTGGTTAAATTTTTTATTTTTTTATTTTTATTTTTTAATATAAATTTATTTATTTTAATTGGAGGCTAATTACTTTACAATATTGTATTGGTTTTGCCATACATCAACATGAATCCGCCACGGGTGTACATGTATTCCCCATCCTGAACCCCCCTCCCATCTCCCTCCCCATACCATCCCTCCGGGTCATCCCAGTGCACCAGTCCCGAGCATCCTGTCTCATGCATTGAACCTGGACTGGCGATTCATTTCACATATGATAATATACATGTTTCAATGCCATTCTCCCAAATCATCCCACCGTCGCCCTCTCCCACAGAGTCCATGCAATTGGTCAAATTAAGTGAAATGTTCATTATGCTATACTTTCTATTCTGGGGGAAGGTTTGATATTTTTTTGAATCAAGACTTGGCAAAAAAAAAATCTGTTAATCCTTTTCCATCCAACCAATACCCTTGAACAAATTTATCCTAAGAGATTAATTAAAGTTACACACAAAGATGTATGAAAAAATATACTTAACACTACAAGATTCATAAAGCTAAAATTTAAAATGTCTGAAATGTCTAACAACACATGGCCCTTGACACAAAGTGGTACTCGATACATTTTATTGAAAAACAAAATGAGCATTGCACTAAAAAAATAATGGATAAATAAATTACAGTATAACATAATGGAATAATATGCAAACATTAACTGTTTTGATAAATATTTAATGAAGTGGCAAATGCTTATGGTATGTTAAATGAAAAAAGAATATCAAAATGCAAAACCTGTATATGTTAAGCTATATTCTCAAAGCACTCTTAAAAAAAAAAAAATACATGGAGTGAAATTAAACTAAAAATTTAAAGAAAGTTGACTCTGGTGATAGGGTTTATCTTTCTTTTATAGTTCATTCTATTTCCAGTTTTCTACACTGAGTATATTCTTTTATTTTCTTAACCTCTGAAAATAAAGTGAATTTAGCAACAAATGTATCCGGAAGAATGTCTTAAAACAAGTGTTATAGGTAATGAGACAACAAGGATGAGCTGATAGCAAGTTTGTGTGAGTTCAATATACGCACGGGGAATTAGCTGATTCACAGTAATCTACCCCATTATAGCAAAACTTCTGGACTTAAACTGAGTTGCTACCTTCACTGAGAAAACATTTTCAAATAGGCTTTAATACAATGATAGCACTAATTGTGTATTACACTTATGATGTAAAAACAGCATGAAATAAAACCTTCCATCAGATGAATCCGGAAGCAATCCAGCTCTGTTTTCCTCGAGTTTTCTTGGGGACCCCCTTGACCCCAGCCACGCTCTGCTCTAACCTGGGTGGCAATGCAGAGGAAGAGCCTCCTTCCAATTTTCTTCCACCTCCAGACTGTTCCTGTGCCAGCTGAGTCACTTCAAAGAGGGGCAAAAAAAAAAATTTTTTTTTTTAAAGAAATATGGCTCAAAGGAGTATGTACAAATTTTCCAAGTGGAGAATGTGTAAAAGTGCAGAGTTGTTTGTCAAAATTTCCCAGCCAGGGACAGTCCTAGCACCTAAATCCTGTCCCCTCAAATCAAGTTCAGGTCACTGAGTGGAAGCCTGAGAGCCCTGGATTTCAGAAAAAAGGTCCTTTTGTGAAGCCAAGGTTGTTGTGTCTCCTGGAAGGGGAGGGCTGTGTCAGGGCCCCAGGTAGCATGGGGGAAGGAACTTGGCAGACCTGAAGCACAGTAAGATGTGCTCAAGATGTGTGTCTGGAAATCACGGTCCCAGGGTGATGAAGTGGAGGCAAGAGCATCTAATTTGGGAAAACTTGTCTTCAGGAAGGACTTTCCTGGTGGTTCAGACAGTAAAGCATCTGCCTACAGTGCGGGAGACCTGGGTTCTATCCCTGGGTCTGGAAGATCCCCTGGAGAAGGAAATGGCCATCCACTCTAGTATTCTTGCCTGGAAAATCCCGTGGACAGAGGAGCTGGTAGGCTACAGTCTTCAGGAAAGTGTTGGGGGTGTGTTTGGTTTGGAGATTTGATCACTACAGTGGAGGAGAAGCTCCAGCCGCCCAGACTCAGGACAAGCAGAGCCACGAGAACCAAGCGCATCCTTCTATGTCTTGGAGAATCTGTTGGGAGGACCAGACGGCGGGGCAGCGAGGACCTGGGATGCCTGAGAAAGAGCTGGAACCATTTAATAATTAATCACCATCTCTTGCTAAAACTAATACCATGAATTCCTTTAGGTCTTGGTATTATTAAAGCATCAGGCTGCTTGGGTGTTAGAGAAAAGGTTGGCAGTACCCCAGCAAAGTTTTCTAAGCAAATTATCCTTTTAAAAAGTTGCAAGACTTTTTTTTTGAGATTAAAATTTTTTGAATAAAAAATGTTTTTTAAATTTTTTCCGGGGGTCACTGTGAAAGTCTGAGAGAAACTCAAATTGTTTGCTTTGCACCTTATTTTAAAATTAATTCTACCATGAAACTCAAGTCCCATCAGTCATTTATAATACCTTGAAATGAACACTTGCCCTTAAATAATGTAATGGTGTTACAAAAGTACTTTTCAAGCCTGTGAGCTCAACTGAGTTAAGTATTAAGTGTAGAGAGTTCTACAAATCCATGCAGTTAATAAATGGTGTTACAGCTTAATGTGGGTGCTTTGGAATCTTTGAGAGTTTTTATCTTCATATTTTAAATTCTTAATGATTCCTCTCTCTTTCTTATTAAAGCCTTTTGCAAAAATGAATCCTTTTATTCCAGGAAATTCTTGATATTTTCCTCTTTAGTTGGAAAGAAAAGGATCTCAATGGATGCCATCTCTCTTCCTTTCTCTCTCTCTGGCTTCTATCTGAGTTCAATTGAAACAACTGAAATTAGGTTTTAAAGTGAAAATTTGGTTGATATGATCGTGGTGTAAGAGTGGGGAATCTACACACTTCTCCCACCCCACGTTACTCTACTGAGTGCCCTGTGGTTTTGGATGGACACACACAGACACACACACACACAATCATGGTTGTGGGAAACCTTGAAACATGAGGAGAGCTAAAGTCTTCAATTGATCATTGGGGTCCAACTCTTTAAGTTTAGACATCAGAAAACAGAGGTTCAGAGAGGCCAAGTAAAGTGTTCAAGCTCCCCAGCAGGTTCCAGAAGCTCCAAGGTCATAGCCCAGTCTCCTTGTCCTTCTGTCTGGCCATGTGGCATGGAAGGGACAGGAGCTTATGAGTCTGAATATCAGTCTTCCACTTGCCCACTAAGTGGGCTTCTCTGAGCCCACTTCCCACCCCTAAAGTGGGGCAGGCGTCATCAACCCCACAGGCTGGGAGGTGGGAAGCGTCATGCATCGCAAAGCTTTCTAATGTGCCTCATGGAAGCGGACTCCTAGAAACGTTGGCCACACTCTGGCCCCTGTTTTCAGTTCCCCTGTGCTGATGCACTCTTGCATGGATATGGAGGAGATGCAGCTGGCATGGCTGGTCTCCCAGTGGGCACTCCCTGGACACAGTCCTGCCCCACACTCTGTACAAAGGGACTTTGTGAAGGGATACATCTGGGGAAGACCATGCATTGTTCAGCTTTGGTTAATTCTGCATTTTCTTGAACGATCGGACCCCACCCACCAGCACCCTATTGAAGTAGCATGGTCAGGAACACTCCAGGCTTTGTGACTCCTGCTGAAGGGAGGCAAAATCAAACCAAACCTCGCAAAAACAAAGCAAAAGCCATTTCCAGGGCTGAGAGCCTCCAACATGGCCAACGCTGTCGTCCCTCCCCACTCTATGGTTGCCGTGACTAAAGAAAGGACCGCTGCCTCTTGTTCACACCTGCCCACCCTGGCCCCATGAATGATCCATAATTGACCCCTGGCCCTCCTTCACTGCTCACATGAATTTGGCTTCACTCCCTTCCCTAGAGCCCAGCATTTCCTACCTGCTGAGGAAGAGCTTAGAATGTGCCTGGTACACGGAGCATATTCAGGGTGTCCTTCATGAAACACGAGCTCCCTCGAAGGCTCTCCACCCTCCTAGTGGGGACATCCTCCTAAAGAAGGACGTTTCTGAACCAAGTGAGCGGCTCCTGCTCCTGGTGTCACGTGTGACCCGGATGAATGCACGCAAGTATTGAGTTGGTGGCTCCAATTTTATAAAGTTGTGTCAGGACATGAGTTCTACTTCATACTTGTCAGATGTAGCTATTTAGGGTTCTCCCCTCCTTTTCTGTTGTTCTGCATCTTAATACCTAAAGAAATCTTAGGTCATTTAAACATATTCTATAGCCGAAACAGCTTCTTTGGGGGTACACCATGCACCAATGCAGAGAGAAAGCCGGACCCCATTTCAGTGGAGGAGGAAGGACCATGCCCAGGACATAAGGCATTGAAAGCTGCCAGAGGACACTTGCTGTGCTGGTCAGGCCCCTAAACCAGGCACCCTTCCTTTTATGGGAGTGAAGATAACTGTCCCATGAACTGGAGGATGGGCCCTGTGTGATTCACAACTGAAATCAAGAAATTCAATGATTCTGGCTATAAGCACCGAAGTGCATCAGTGTCCCTGAACATGTTTATACTTTTGCCGAGGGGTGGCCAGCATAGGCCTTCTCCAGATCACTTTTTTCTCTTCAAAGGACTGAAGAGTAACAGGCATTATGAGATGCAAATAATTTTTATGAAAAGAAGGAAAATACCTAAAACTAGACATTGTGCTCCCTTTTTAAATGAAGGGAAAATGACTCATTCATCTCACCTAAAAAAAAAAGAAAAGTTGTCAAGATCATCTATTAACCAGCTGGTGGCAGTGTTTTCACGAAGAAAAGATAAAGTGAAATTATGCGCACTTTACTTTTGCTCAATTTTATCAAATGTTTAAGAGGAGTGATTTTTAGGTCCGTCTCGCTAAAATGCTCAAAATGCCAACTAAACGATGGAAATCAGAATTCTGGGTAGTTCTTGAATAAGCTTCTACAGCCAGGAAGTAACATAAATTGTATGGGGCAAGGTTATACTATTTGGCATCTTTTCCATTGTTGATCCCTTTGTTAAGTTTTATACAAATGGACAGTAGTACCGAATGACTGGGATTATACGGCCACTGACTGGTTTACCAGTTGACTACAGCTGTATGACTAAGATGCTTCTTTTAAAGTTGAAGTATAGATAATTTACAATGTTGCATTAGTTTCAAGCGTACACCGAAGAGATTCAGTTATACATACATATATATTTTCCTTTTCAGATTCTTTTCCATAACAGGTTATTACAAGATATTGAGTATTTACTTCTCCGTGCTATGCAGTAGCTGAAGATACCTTAAATATTTCTCTTTCCTGTCTTCTAACAAAAAGAAGAGTTGTATCCAGCTTTCTTCTCTAAAATTATCCAATGAATCCTTTTCTCACGCATTTCCTGCAGACAGCACCACTGAGTCATACGTTGCAGACAAGCAGAGCACCCTGTTTTATTTCTGTAAGGCAATCAGGTGACAAGCAAGCTAGCATCCTTGCCAACGTGTAAGTTCCATTATGCCAGAAAGGACTGCCAATCAGGTCTGGGAATAAGGCTGTCCTCCTACTGAAAGGCACCTAAAATATCCACAGTCTTGACCTCTCCATCTGGGAATAGGATTTCACTCCTTCTCCAAGGGGCTGAGTCCTCCCACCTGCATGTGCTACCAGCGCCATCTGCACTGTCTCCATCTGGGAACTGGATCCCAGACCCACACAGACACGCTCAGAGCCGGTGTCTCCACCCAGCAGACCCGCTGACCCCGGGGCTCAGCAGGAAGCACTGAGCGGTACAGAGCAACGTGCCCTTCCATATTATCCCTCCCCAACTGGAATCTGTGTCTTCCTACTCTCCCTGGGATCCGAGTGGGGCTATTTTGTGTTCAGAGTTTTATTTCCATAGGTATGCTGGTGCAATTGGCATTGCACTTAGGATCATCTTTACTAACCATCGTTGTAAAGCTCCCTTGCCCTCCTTGGCTGCCTGTAAGAAGCAAGGCCTCTGTGTGGATGGAAGATTGTGGTCACCTGCCCAGAGATGCACAGAAAATTGCAGAAGGGTGAAACCGGCAGCCTTGAAGTTGCAGTTTTCAGTCCATGAACATAGTGTGTGTGAGTGAAGGGCACTTTGTTGATTTAAATTTGCAGGAATACAAAACCTGCTCCAAGAACAGGAGCAACATAAGCAAGAACAAATGGGCCTTGAACACTTTTCTATCGAGTGGTTACTCCAATCTTCACACTGTTTAATCTCACATAAAGTTGCCTAGATGACTAAGTAAGCATAATACTTGGAACAAAAGCTGTCACAAAGAGCCTATAGCAAGGCCATGTGAGGACCTGGAGAACCCAATATCCCGCAGGATGCATGAAATGGCCATCAGAGAGGAGAAAGCTTCCAAACGCCCTTGAAATACACCTTGGCTGATGGTCCAGGACACTTGTGTGCTTATGGGAGCTGGGGCCTGGAGGACAGGTGGCACTGACCCAGAAATGGTGGTAATTGAGTCTGAGCTTCAGACGGTTGCCTGGGAGCTCAGGAAGGCATGGAGAGTACAGTAGTTACTCCTAAGGGTCATCAGATCAAGAAAGAGTTGACTTCATTAAGTGGCTGATTCCAGCTCAGTGTTCGAAAGGGCTTTCTAACAATACAAACCACCCTTTAGACTCTACACAAGCGAAACCATTCTTGCATGAGGTATTAGAATGATTTGAGAGCCTGGGTTCCACTCTTTACCAGCTGGATGACCAGTTGGATGTTATTTAATTCCTCTGACCCTGGTGGCTCATTGGTTAAGAGACACCTGCAACACAGGAGCCACAGAAGGCTCAGGTTCAGTCTCTGGGTCAGGAAGATCCCCTGGAGGAGGAAATGGCAACCCACTCCCATATTATTGCCAGGAGAGCCCCATGGACAGAGGATCCTCCTGGTGGGTTACAGTCCATGGGGTCGCAAAGAGTCAGATACGACGAAGTGACTTAGCAGGCACGCACGACCCTCTGTGTTACCTGCTCATCCGACTTTTTAGGACTGCTATGGCTCAGACACTAACGAAACTGCCTGCAATGCAGGAGACCCAGGTTCAACCCCAGGGTCAGGAAGATCCCCTGGAGAAAGGCATGGCAACCCACTCTAGTATTCTTGCCTGGAGAACTCCATGGACAGAGGCGCCTAGTGGGCTACAGTCCATGGAGTTGCAGTTAGACACAACTGAGCGACTGACACTTCCACTTTTACTTTCATACTGGCAACATAAAAAGGTGTGTCATGTATCCCAGTTTGAACTGTCAATGCCATTGCTTTGAAGTGGTCATCTTTTTTAAGGTTCTAGATGAGGCAATTCATCAGGTAATAATAGCTTCGTTCATTGAACGACGAGTATACTAGACACTGTGGTGTGCTTGTTTACGTGATCTCAGATAATCCTCTCAGGATCTTTGAAAGAATGCTGGAATCCTCGCCTCATAAGCAAGGAAATTGGGGCTTGGAGATATGACATCAGTTGCCCAAACGAACGTTGTGCTGTGCTTAGCCACTCAGTCGTGTCTGACCCTCTGCAACCCCATGGACTGGGGCCTGCCAGACTCCTCTGTCCATGGGGATTCTCCAGGCAAGAATACTGGAGTGGGTTGCCATGCCGTCCTCCAAGGGATCTTCCCAGCCCAGGGATGGAACCCAGGTCTCCCACACTGCAGGCGGATTCTTTACCATCTGAGCCGGCAGGGAAGCCTAAATGAACAGTGACGCCAAAAGTGAAAGTGTTAGTCACTCAGTTCTGTCTGACTTGGGCTTCCCTTGTAGCTCAGTCAGTAAAGAATCTGCCTGCGGTGCAGGAGACCTGGGTTTGATCCCTGGGTTGGGAGGATCCCATGGAGAAGGAAATGGCAACCCACTCCAGTATCCTTGCCTACAAAATCTCATGGACATAGGAGCCTGGCGGGCTGCAGTCCACAGGGTTGCAGAGTCGGGCACGACTGAGCGACTAAACTTACTTACTTGTGTCTGATTCTTTGCAACTCCATGGACTGTAGCCCGCCAGGGTCCTCTGTCCATGAAATTCTCCAGGCAAGAATAACGGACTGGGTTGCCATTCTCTTCTCCTGGGGATCTTCCTGACCCGGGTTTCCTGCATTGCAGGCAGATTCTTTATGGCCTGAGTCACCCAATAATGCTGAAATTTAAACCTGAATCCAGGGAACCACTTAGCTCCCCTCCCACTCATCTGTTCTCTGCCTCTCCCACGCCCCTTTTAGTGGAGGAAGAAGGTTGATAATCCAGTGATTCTGACAGCAAAGCAGAAAGAGGATGGTACATATATATGCGCACCTGATTACAAGCCTCCTTCCACTGAAGTCCAACAACATGCAGGAGGCCAGCATCCATCTGAAGACTGCTTGCCTCTTACTACGCCACAGAGCTGGACTGCTCCTCTCTCCACATGGCAGCCAAACCTGCAAGTGTACAAGGCTTGAGAAGATCAAAGGGTTGTCTTCAAAAATCTGTTCTAAAGAGCTGTAAAATACTCCTTTAATTTGAATTGTAAATTCTGCAAACACAGCCGTGGTCTCCCAAGTGTACCACAAATGTGTGAACAGCTGGGCAAAAGCAAGACTGGTGTTAATTGACTCACCTCAGACATGTCCGTCTGAGCCCAGCCTAAATTGGGAGAACTTGCCTGTGATACTCATTTGGTTTGTTAATGAATGATTATAGTCAGTTCAAGAGTGAGCTAAACCCGACAATTAGTGTCGTGAGGAAAGGAGGGAACGGTGCCAAGGCACACACAGCACCCAGTCGTGCAGCCTGAAGATTGCAGCCTGAGCTCCCGAGCCTGGCTCGCCATCAAGACCGAGGATCAGTCAACCCAAGGGTGGTCTGCCCGGGAAAGCCTGACCCCTAAGTTCTCAGTAGTGAGTGAAGTCGCACAGTTCTGTCCGACTCTTGGCGATCCCGTGGACTGTAGCCTACCAGGCTCCTCCATCCATGGGATTTTCCAGGCAGGAGTACTGGAGTGGGTTGCCATTTCTGTCTCCAGGAGATCTTCCTGACCCAGGGATTGAACCCAGGTCTCCCACATTGTAGGCAGACGCTTTACCGTCTGAGCCACCAGGGAAGTCCTCTCAGTAGAGGAGCCCTCTGTTTAATCATGCCTAATTCCTTTGATCCAAAGACTCCTTTTTATCCCTGCCAAAGAATAAACTTGCAGCTTTGGACCATGCCAGGCGGGCAAGGTGAGGGGTGCTCACAGAGAATGGGGATGGAATCTGGAGGCCTAACCATCTTTCCGACAGACTTCTAAAATTCTTCCTTGTTTTAGTCACCCCGCTTTAACCTTCTTCCAGAGGCATCCAGTGCCACTAATCAACCTAATTCCACAAGCTTCCCACTGCCAGTTTAGGATGAAGTTTTCAGGGTCCAGCAGGTCCTTTGTCCTTTTCTGTCCTCTTTCCAACTCCCTGTTATTTCCTCTCTCATTCTCTTAAGCCTTGTGGGTTTAAAAGTTACTTTGTGGTCTCCCCTGGGGGCTCAGTGGTAAAGAATCCGCCTGCCAGTGCAGGAGATGTGGGTTCAATCTCTGATCCAGGAAGGTCCCCGCAGGCAGCAAAGCAGCTGAGCCTGAGAGCCGCAACTACTAAGCGCGGGTAGGTAGGACTCCGTGTCCTGCAGCAAGAGAAGGCATCACAATGAGAAGCCCTCACGCTGCATCTAGAGAGTAGCCCTCACTCGCCACGACTAGAGAAAAGCCAGCGCAGTGATGAAGACCCAGCACAGCCAAAGTAAAAGCAACAAAGTGAAAAGAAAACAAAGAAACCGATTTTTTAAAAGTAACTTTGTTGTGACTTCAGTGCAATTGATGGAGTATGTTAACAGATGAGTGCTCTTCTTCCCTTTGTATTATCACTGGAAGGCCAATCAACAGTTCCCTGATAAACTTATTAAAAATCAACGTCATCAGCAATCATCTTCTTATGTCTACCTCAAATATAACATATTAATGTCTGACTCACTTTCTTTTGTCATATTTTCCATGAAGATGAAAGACAGCTAATCAATGTCTGCCAGGGTCCTGCCCCGGTGGATCCAGGGAATTCGAAGGGTGGATGGCACTGGTGAGGAAAGACTTATTTATTTATTAATATAAGATTAGATTAGGAAGAAATAGTGTAGTAGGAAAATTAAGTGGAAAAAGACGGCTGAACAACTTGGATTACGTGGAAGACCGATAAAAATCCAGACAAGGAATTTGCACCATCTACGTTGGGCCACTGGTGCTCGCTTGAATATCTAAGGATGCCTCGCCTTAGGGTCCCTTTTGTGCGGGTCTTAACAGCCAGGACAAGTAAGTAGACTTGGTGAGCCTCCGTGCCCCAGATGGGAATTCAACCTGAAATTAAAGTAAAGAGGAGAGGGAGGGAAAGGGAGTAAAGGAGAGAGAGAGAGACGCGGGGGAAACCAGTCCAGCAACTGGCTCCGTCCTCTATTGTTCAGGAGGCCTTTTATACTTTTGATAAAACGTGGACATCAATGGGTAACACAAAGTTATGCAGCGTTAGCAGTCCAGACTCTTATCAAAACCAGGCTTTCTTTCGAAGTTCCATATATATGTGTTAGAAAGGTGGCAATGATGACCCTGTATGCAAGACAGCAAAAAAGACACAGATGTGTATAGCAGACTTTTGGACTCAGAGGGAGAGGGAGAGGGTGGGATGATTTGGGAGAATGGCATTGAAACATGTATACTATCATGTAAGAATCGAATCACCAGTCTATGTCCGATGCAGGATACAGCATGCTTGGGGCTGGTGCACGGGGATGACCCAGAGGGATGTTGTGGGGAGGGAGGTGGGAGGGGGGTTCATGTTTGGGGTCACATGTACACCCGTGGTGGATTCATGTCAATGTATGGCAAAACCAATACAGTATTGTAAAGTAAAATAAAGTAAAAATAAAAATTAAAAAACAAAAACAGGCTTTTCTCTCTGCATACCTAGTTGTATACACAAATCTTCTTAGGTAATTTACATCATCTTCCAGCCAAAAGGGCCAATTAACATTTTACAGCCTTTTTTCTGATAAATGTTTGTCAACCAGAAAACTTATTTGTGTTGATCTTCCCAAAGTCTGGTGCCATTCTCAGAAAGCACTAAATAAAGTTACATTCTTACATAGCAAGGACACAAGAGGAGTGCAGTGATATATAACAAAGAGAAAAGTAATTAACTCAAAAGTCTAGTATTGCTAACATCAAAACTATTATATATCTTTTTCCATATCCCATTTACATTGATTAACATCCTCCCAGGTGCCTAAAAGATAAAGAATATGGAGACCTGGCGGCAATCATTGAGTCAACAGTGAAAACCCTCTACCAATATGATTTTTAGCTCTTTAGAAAAGGCTCGGTATCTTTAAGATGCTTTAAGCTTTGTGCCTCTCGCGGTTGGGGGGCTGTAAGCAATTCACAAGCTGTAAGAGGTCCGGGGACGGTTAGGCAAGCTAGAGAGCTATCAGAGGGGGTTTAACGGAAACATCCCTTTCAAATGCAGAAGACTAAAGCCCTGATTTAACTTTTTCCAGAGAATATCAGAAGAGTGGAAAAGCAGAGTACAAAGGCCGGCAGATTTTTGGTTTTGGGGGTACATGCTCAGGAAATGCCAGGGGGAACTCCTGAAGTCTGATCACGTCCTTGCGTATGTCAGCTTCCTCCCTCATGACCTTGTCGTGGGTGGGATTCCTCACGCTGGCTCCTGGCAAATGTCTTCCCTGTTCACGTTGTCAGGTGTGCTATGAAATCACCATCAAATGTAAATGACTCCTCTCTTTCACTAAGAATCATCTTAATTTTTAACTTGTGCTTAAGTGTAACTTATGATCCATTGTGTTTCCTTAGGTCTTTTTTCTTTTCTCTTTTTTTTAGCCCTACTTATTTCTAGCTGGTCAGTTCTTAAAAATAAAGCAAGGTATAAATAAATAATTTATTTATTTAGTCAGTAAGCATTTACTATTTTCGAGTCACTGTGTTAAGTACAGGAGTTGCAAGAGTAAATAAGAAAAATATATTCAGTCCACAAGGACTTTACAACCTATCCTAGCGGAGAATAGGTTCTACTGTTCACTTTCTGAACTGCTCACTGAGATTGAACACTAAAGTGGCCTGTGTTCTTCTGAAAGGCTATTTCTCAAAAGTGTCTGTGGTCCATTTGACTTCTCTTCTGAGGTTCTCTTTTGCAGCGTGATAATACCACTGATGTTTCAAAACTTTCACCGAAGAACTGAATAATTAATATAGATGCTATGGGAACAGAGAAGAACTTAGACGTCAGATTCCATCAGTTTGCAACAGGAACATCATTGTTCTTGGGACTTCCCTAGTGGTCCAGTGGTGAACAAACTGTCATCCAAGGCAGGGGGCATAGGTCTGATCCCTGGTCGGGAAACTGAGATCCACACACGCCTCTTCTGAGGCAACTACTGAGCCCGCACACCAAAACCAGAGAAGCAACAAAGACCCAGCAGAGCCAAAAAGAATTATTTTAGCGGATCATCTCTGTTCTTCTTGGAATCCCAGCTTATGTCTGCATATGGAAGTGCCACTGCATTGATTTTCTTTCCCAAGTTCTAATGGATATATAAAACAGAAAGTAACATGTTCTTCCGCGATTTGTTATTGTTGTTCAGTTGGACTCTTCTGTGATACATAATTATAATTTCTAATCTTAAACGTTTTACATAATGCATTTAGATTTGCTTGTCACTAAAAGCTGCTAAAATATTTCAGTGTCTATAATAACTATGTTTGGGACGTGGTTATTATTACAGACATGAAATAAAAGGAGCCAGACATCCTAGAGTGTGAAATCAAGTGGGTCTTAGGAAACTTTTCTATAAATAAAGCTAGAGGAGGTGATGGAATTCCCGCTGAAGTATTTAAAAATCCTAGAAGATGATGCTGTTAAAGTGCTGCATTCAATATGTCAGCAAATTTGGAAAACTCAGCAGTGGCCACAGGTTGGAAAAGGTCAGTTTTCATCCCATTCCCAACGAAGAGCAATGCCAAAGAATGCTCAACGACCATGCAATTGTCCTCATTTCACATACTAGAAAGATTATGCTCAGAATCCTTCAAGCCAGGCTTCAGCAGTAAATGAACTGAGAATTTCCAATGTACAAGTTGGGTTTTAAAGAGGCAGAGGAACGAGAGATCAAACTGCCAACATTCATTGGATCATAAAGAAAGCAACGGAGTTCCAGAAAAACATCTACTTCCGCTTCACTGACTACTCTAAAGCCTTTTATTCTGTGGCTTACGATAAACTGTGGAAATTTCTTAAAAAGATAGGAGTGCCAGACCACTTTACCTGTCTCCTGAGAAATCTGTGTGCAGGTCAAGAAGCAACAGTTAGAACAGAACATGAAACAACTGACTGGTTCAAAATTGGGAAAGAAGTGCGTCAAGGCTGTGTATTGTCACCCAGCTTATTTAACTTCAATGCGGCATACATCATGCGAAATGCCTGGCTGGAGGAATCACAAGCTGGAATAAAGATAGCTGAGAGAAATGTCAACAACCTCAGATGTGCAGATGATACCTAATGAGAGAAACTGAAGAGGAACTAAAGAGCCTCTTGATGAAGGTGAAAGAGGAAAGTGAAAAAGCTAGCTTGAAACTCAGCATTCAAAAAATTAAGATTGTGGCATCCCATCTCATCACTTCATGGCAAATGGAGAAACAGCGGAAGCAGTGACCAATTTTCTTGGGCTCCAAAATCACTGTAGACAGTGACTGTAGCCATGAAATTAAAAGACCCTTGCTCCTTGGAAGGAAAATTATGAAACACCTCAGTTCAGTTCAGTTCAGTCGCTCAGTTGTGTCCGACTCATTGCGACCCCATGAACTGCAGCGTGTCAGTCCTCCCTGTCCATCACCAACTCCTGGAGTTCACTCAAACTCATGTCCATTGAGTCTGTGATGCCATTCAGCCATCTCATCCTTTGTTGTCCCCTTCTCCTCCTGCCCCGAATCCCTCCCAGCATCAGGGTCTTTTCCAATGAGTCAACTCTTGGCATGAGGTGGCCAAAGTACTGGAGTTTCAGCTTCAGCACCAGTCCTTCCAATGAACACCCAGGACTGGTCTCCTTTAGAATGAACTAGTTGGATCTCCTTGCAGTCCAAGGGACTCTCAAGAGTCTTCTCCAACACCACAGTTCAAAAGCAGCAATTCTTCAGCACTCAGCTTTCTTCACAGTCCAACTCTCACATCCATACATGACCACTGGAAAAACCATAGCCTTGACTAGATGGACCTTTGTTGGCAAAGTAATATCTCTGCTTTTGAATATGCTATCTAGGTTGGTCATGACTTTCCTTCCAAGGAGTAAGTGTCTTTTAATTTCATGGCTGCAATCACCATCTGCAGTGATTTTGGAGCCCAAAAAATTTCCCATGAAGTGATGGGACCAGATGCCATGATCTTTGTTTTCTGAATGTTGAGCTTTAAGCCAACTTTTTCACTCTCCTCTTTCACTTTCATCAAGAGGCTTTTTAGTTCCTCTTCACTTTCTGCCATAAGGGTGGTGTCATCTGCATATCTGAGGTTATTGATATTTCTCCCGCCAATCTTGATTCCAGCTTGGACTTCTTCCAGCCCAGTGTTTCTCATGATGTACTCTGCATATAAGTTAAATAAGCAGGGTGACAATATACAGCCTTGACATACTCCTTTTCCTATTTGGAACCAGTCTTTTGTTCCATGTCCAGGTCTAACTGTTGCTTCCTGACCTGCCTATAGGTTTCTCAAGAGGCAAGTCAGGTGGTCTGGTATTCCCATCTCTTTCAGAATTTTCCACAGTTTATTGTGATTCACACAGTCAAAGGCTTTGGCATAGTCAATAAAGCAGAAATAGTTATTTTTCTGGAACTCTCTTGCGTTTTCGATGATTCAGCGGATGTTGGCACTTTGATCTCTGGTTCCTCTACCTTTTCTAAAATGAGCATGACACGCCCGATAGTATATTAAAAAGCAGAGACATCAGTTTGCCAACAAAAGTCGATATTGTCAAGGTTATGGCTTTTCCAGTAGTTATGGTCTGATGTGAGATTTGGACCATAAAGAAGGCTAAATGCTGAAGAATTGATGCTTTTGAATTGTGGTACAATAGAAGACTCTTGTGGAGAAGGCAATGGCACCCCAGTCCAGTACTCTTCCATGGAAAATCCCATGGGAGGAGGAGCCTGGTGGGCTCCAGTCCATGGGGTCGCTGAGAGTCAGACACGACTGAGCGACTTCACTTTATCTTTTCACCTTCATGCATTGGAGAAGGAAATGGAAACCCACTCCAATGTTCTTGCCTGGAGAATCCCAGGGACTGGGGAGCCTGGTGGGCTGCCATCTATGGGGTCACACAGAGTTGGACACGACTGAAGCGACTTAGCAGCAGCAGCAGCAGACTCTTGAGAGTCCCTTGGACTGCAGAGAGATCAAGCCAGTCAGTCCTAAAGGAAATCAACCCTGAATGTTCATTGGAAGGGCTGATCCTGAAGTTGAAGCACCAATATTTTGGCCACCTTATATGAAGAGACAAGTCATTGGAAAAGATTAAAGGCAAGAGGAGAAGAGGGCAGCAGAGGATGAGATGGCTAGACAGCATCACCAACTCAATGGACATGAATCTGAGCACGCTCAGGGAGATTCTGGAGCACAGAGGAGCCTGGCGTATTGCAGTCTATAGAACTGCAAAGGATTGGACACGACCTAGTGACTGAACAACACCACACGCTGCATAAAGCAGACAATTGCAGCTGCTGTACTTTCGTATCAGGCTGGAAAACTGGCGTTGAACTTGTACCTAATAAGAAATGAGAGAATCATATTGAACCTTGGACAGTAGTGTGCTCTGTGGATATACATAGTTGTGAAATTGCCTAAGGATTTCCTAATTACCCGGTGGAAGTGGCTACTCAGGCCAGATGTGCCCATAGCTGTACATGGCCTGGAATCCAGGGAAAGGTGTGTGCCCTGAGGCAAGCACTCTTGATGGCTTCTTCTTCCATGAGAAATTGGCTGCAGTGGTTGCAGAGGCTGGAAGACACAATTTGCTGTCTACATGCTGGAGATCCAGGAAAGCCAGTGGTATAATCCAACCTGAGTCAGGAAGCCTGAGAGCCAGGGGCTTGATGTCTGAGGGCAGGAAAGACGGACATCCCAACTCAAGAAGAGAGAAAGAATTTGCCTTTCCTTCACCCTGGGCCATAAATGGATGGAATGATACCCATCCATATTGGTGAGGAGAGAGCTTCATTCAGTTTACTGATGCAAATACTTATCTTTTCCAGCAACATCCTCATAGACACACCCAGAAATAAGGTTTTACCAGTTACCTGGGCATTGCTGAGCCCAGTTACATTGACACACATAATTAACCACCAGGCATCTTTTTCCGATGCTCAGGCCACTGTCCGATTCCAAAAACCTGAGGGGAGGTGTGTAGATATGAATGACCTGCCCTGATGACCAAGTCCAATACACAGGACAGCGAAGCACTGGCTGCTTAACTGTTCTTCCTGACTGACTTGCCCTGGCATCTGGATGTTTTGTAACTCTACAGGAGACTCAGTGAAATGAGAGATCAGGGCACAACCTGCCATATAGTGCCCCTCCACGGGACTGTCTCCATAAACGGCTCCCTTCTGAGAATGACTCTCCACATCACGTTTCACCCATAAGTGAGATTTGTTCATACATCAGTGTGGTTCATGGGGCTTCCCAGGGGCTCAGTGGTAAAGAATCCATCTGCTCTGCATGGATGGGAACTCCATGAGGGAAGCTCTTGTGTAGAATTTTAAGACTGAGGCCAACACAGAGGGAGAATGGAGGCAAGCTATCCAGACAGGGAGGGTCTGGTTGAGACCACGCCCTGGTTCCAGTGGCTTCAGAGGTTCAGCCAGTCCCTACTCCATATCTTCGTAACACATTTATTCTAAAACCTGTTTGAGTTGGGTTCTTGTTACCTGCTGCCAAAAGAGTCTTAACCAATGCCCTCCCTCCCCCAGCAAGCATCCTTCGGTTTCCTCAGGAGTAGCTGTTATGATTTCCTGTGGTTCTCCTCCAGGACATGAAGCCAAAACATCTTGGGAGGCCAGTGCGCCTCTTCCACTGGTGTTGTTCTTTTCCCAGGGCTCACCTGGAGCAGTGATTCAAGTGAGAGTGAGGAAGGGGAGGGACTTCCTTGGCAGTCCAGTGGTTAAAACTCCTGCGCCACTGCTGGGGGCGCAAGTTCAGTCCCTGCTCAGGGAACTAAGAACCCACAGGCTGTGGGGTGCAGCCAGAAAAACAATAATAGTGAAATAAAGTAATAAGGGTCTTAAAAAGAAGGGGAAAACAAAGGAAAGGAGAGTCTGTTTGCATTAAAGCTGTCTTGAAATACCCTGGACATACCTTGCTGAGCCAGAAGGATGAGGGAGACCGACCACCATGAGAGATCTTGCTGCCCTTAGAAAGGAAGCTTCTTCCTCTGCTTATGAAAAAGTTCTTTTGTGGGACGTGGAGCCAACCAAGGGCAACTCATCACATCGCTTTCTGCACTGGTTTACCTGCTCATGCAATGTCTCAACAAGCCTCCTACTTGGTGGCAACTGCTTGAGGACTGGGTTCATCTTCTCTTTCTCTTTCTCCATCTCTTCCTCCTTCTTCTTTGAATCCTGTCATATACAGCAGATCATGACAGATCCTAGTATATTAGTAGATAATCATGTGTCTTCTTTCTCCAAGTATCTGATTGTCACGCAATAAGCCAAATGTTTTCCTGGTCCCCAGTAATACGAAAATCTTGTTATGCGATTATGCCTATATCCCAAGAAACCAGAATTATTATGTTTCAGTGTTTGTATTAGTGGCTTCTCTTGCTCCAAATCCCAAAACCAATTACAGAACAACCAGAAACAAAACCACCGCCTCCCTCAGAGGGTTGTGTCTGCAGTTTCACAAGAGTTAGAATTTGGACTTTATACTCACAAAGAATTGTTGTGTCAATAGGATTTTGCATTAACTATTGTGTAATATACACTTCTTTTTCTAGCTGTAAATATTTTCTGCAAACTAGAGTACCATCCTACAACTAAATGTGGAAAAAGAATATTGTGCATATAACTTAAGCATAGAAAATTTGTAGCCCAAAGTAAATAGAAATCCCACACAGCCATACCACTATAAGAATTCTAAAAGCCTATGAGTCTTCAAAATATATAGTCCAACTTTTATAATTACTTTTCTTCTTTGGAGTGGCTTACTATGGAGAAGAGGAGGGAGAGAAGAACAAAATAGATTCTTAAAATCTATTATTCTTGATTTTTAACCTGTTTTGTTCCATCTGTCTCAGATCATTTCAACGTGAGGGGGAAGGCTTTCTTTTCTTTCACTAAGTCACATATCTGGGAGATTCGAAAGTTTTCAGTAGCACTTTGCACCGGTATTTTCTTAGTGAAAATACCCAGCTGGAGGGGATTTTCCTAATCCAAAAGGATTTTCTAAGCCATGGCTGTTTTTCTTTGAAAAATATAGTTGATCACAACACAGAGGCATGAGTCAGCAGATCCAGGGCAAAAGGAAGATTTCAGATTTGGCTCCAAGCAAAATAGAGTCCTGAAGTTTCCCCTGGGCTGTGCAGTGTGAGAGCCCTGGGAGGAGAAGAGTGAAAGAAAACAGTCGTCCCCACAGATCGCCATGGAGGCCGATTTCAAGCCACTTAGGATTACAGTTATACAATGGAAAACACCCACATGACCCACAAGTTTGTAAGTCGAGTGTTTGTAGAACAACTGAGTCATTTGGCTTGCAATGACATGAGACAAAACATTAGTGTAAAAATGTATATCTCTCATGAAGATGTGTGGAGAGAGTAACATGGAAACTTACATTACCTTATGTAAAATAGATAGCCAATTGGAATTTACTGTCTAGCTTACGAAACTCAAACAGGGGCTCTGCATCAACCGAGAGGGGCGGGATGGGAGGTTCAAAAGGGAGGGGATATATGTACACCGATGGCTGATTCATGTTGAGGTTGGATAGAAAACAACAAAAGTCTGTACAGCAGTTATCCTCCAATAGAAAATAAATAAGCTAGAAAATTTATTTCTCTTAGGATATTTTATTCTGACTCCTGTGTACAAGGCTTGAGGTATGTCCATCATGGGCAGACAAGCAAAGCCACAGATTCCTTGATCTTTCACGTTGTGGTAGACCACAGGAAGATAGCCAGCTAGATTTCCCAAAAGACAGACCCAACTAGCCCAATGACAAGGACCACAGTAATGATGCTGATGTCACTGGTGTTGGGCTAAGATGACCCCAAAAGTGACAGCAACATTTGTTGAGCACTGACTGGGTCTCGGGCCTCATACTGAGTGTTTATATGTCTTGCCTCCATGGGAGGTTGGGATGAGCAGATGTAAGGTTTTCATATAGAATGGATAAACAACAAAATTTCACTGTATAGCACAGAGAACTATATTCAACATCCTATGATAAACCATAATAGAAAACAATATTATAAAGTATGCATATAGGTATACCTGAATCACTTTGCTGTACAGCAGAAATTAACACAGCCATCTAAATCAACAATACTTCAGTAAATGCCCAAAGTGAAAGTGAAAGTCACTCAGTCATGTTCAACTCTTTGCGATTCCATGGACTGTACATGAATTCTCCAGCCCAGAATACTGGTGTGGGTAGCCTTTCCCTTCTCCAGGGGATCTTTCCAACCCAGGGATCAAACGCAGGTCTCCACATCTCAAGCAGATTCTTTACCAGCCCAATGCCCAAGAGGCACATGAAAAGATGCTCAGCATCACTAATTATTAAAGAAATCCAAATCAAAACTATAATAAGGCATCACCTCAAACCAGTCAGAAAGGCCATCATAAAAAAATCTGTGAACAATGAATGCTGGAGAGGGTGTGGAGAAAAGGGAACCCTCCTACATGGTTGGTGGGAATGCAATTGGTACAGCCACTATGGAGAACAGTATGGAAGTTCCTTAAAAAACAAAAATAAAACTACTATATGATCCAGAAATCCTACTCCTGGACATATATCTGGAGAAAAATATAATTCCAAAAGATACACACACCCAATATACATCGCAGCACTATTCCTAATAGCCACAACTCAGAAGCGACAGAAATGTCCATCAGCAGAGGAATGGGTAAAGAAGATGGGGCACACACACAATGGAATATTACTCAGCTGTAAAAAAGCCAAAAATAGTGCCAACTGCAACGACATGAGGGGACAAAGGGATCGTTAGACTGAGTAAATAAGTCCGATAGAGAAAGGCAAATATCATACGTTATCACTTACACATGGAATCTAAGAAAATAGCTTAAATGAACTTGTTCACATCACAGAAACAGAGTCACAGATGTAGACACCAAATTTATGGTTACCAAGGTAGAAAATGGTGACGGATGAATTGGGCAATTGGGATTGACTAGAACTAGTACATTACTGGGCTTCCTGGATGGGTCGGTGGTAAAGAATCCGCCTGCAACGCAGGAGAGGCAGGAGATGCAGGTCCGATCCCTGGGTTGGGAAGATCCCCTGGAGGAGGGCATGGCAACCCACTCCAGTATTCTTGCCTGGAGAATCCCATGGACAGAGGAGCCTTGTGGGCTACAGTCCATAGTGTCGCAAAGAATCACACACGACTGAAGGGACTTAGCAACTATAAGGCAGACAGATAACTAACAAGAACCTGCCGTATAGCATAGAGAACTCTCCTCAAATCTCTGTAATGACCTATACAGAAATAGAGTCTAGAAAAGGGTGGGTGATGACTCAGTGGAAAAGAATCCACCTGCCAATGCAGGAGACTCAGGTTCGATCGCTGGGTGGGGAAGATCCCCTGGAGAAAGAAATGGCAACCCACTCCAGTATTCTTGCCTGGGAAATCCCATGGACAGAGGAGCCTGGTGGGCAACAGTCCATGGAGTCGCAAAAGAGTTGAACACGACTTAGCTGCTAAACAGGAAAATAACGGATTAACTTTGCTGTACAGCAGAAACTAACACAACATTGTAAGTCAAGTATACTCCAAGGAGAATTAACTAAAAAGACTATAGCTCAATAAAATAAATATTGGAAAAAAAAAAAACCTGCAAAATAGTTTCTGTTGCTAAGGACGTTTTGCCAAATAGGAAACTAAAGGCTAGAGATAACGGCAGTGTGCCCAAGGCTGCAAGCGAGTCCTTGGTGAGCTGTGACTGCCCCTAGGTGCATGAGACAGAGCCCAGGATGCTGACAGAGAAGAGATGGAATCCAGGGCGCCTCCATCCCATTCACACATAAGCTTGCTCACTGATCTGAGGCCAGGAGCCCAGGGAGATCCGCCCACCTACACTCTATTTGCAAAGTCATAGCTGTTTCTATTTGTCAATTAAAGTACTGTTGTACTTCACCTGTCATCTTGCAAATATCTGTCCCTCCTACCTGATACAATGTGCTGCCTCTGAAATGATAACCTTAAAGAGGTATGGATAATGATTTAAACTTTCTGAAAGTTCTTCTAAAACATTGATGGTAGCCTTTGTAATCAGTTAATTTTAGGAGTTACCAATGAAAACGTAATCGTAGCTGTAAATCTGGCCCTTTGAAAGTCCTTCTACAAATTAGAAATTTCTGGGATCCTGAACAAGAGATTCCATGTTCTCGGTGGCAAGTTCGTGCATGCTCTGCTTGAAATATAAAAGGTTAATGTCATCCGCAAATTCGGAAACAGACAGTGCTTACTATGAGAACCCACAGAAATGACTACTCAAGAAGTACAGATTTCTTGACACAACTGATCTTACAAAACAGACTCACAGACTTAGTTAGAGAAGGAACTTGTGGTTGTGAGGGTGGGGGGAAGGGACAGTTAGGGAATTCAGGATGGACGTGTACACACTGCTCTGGGTATTAATGAAACCAACAAGGACCTACTGTATAGCACAGGGAACTCGGCTCAGTGTTATGTGACAGCCTGGATGGGAAGGTAGCTTCGAGGGGAATGGATACATGTATATGCATGGCTGAGTCCCTTTGCTATTTACCTGAAACTCTCACAGCACGGTTAATCAGCTATATCCCAACACAAACTAAAAAGTTTAAAGCATCGAGAGGGAGGGGACATAGGTATGCCTGTGACTGATTCATGTTGATGTAAGGCAGAAACCAACATAATATTTGTAAAGCAATTATCTTCCAATTAAAAATAAATTAATTTTAAAAAAATTACCCAGGCTAAGAGGGCTGAAGGGGAAGGGTCTTCAAGGAAAGAGTGAAAAGGGTCAATACTTAAAGGTCTATATCTTAATTTGGGTGGAGTTTACACAGATGTATATGTTTGTCAGATAACTATAGAGTTAATGAATCCAGTTTATCATACATAAATTATAACTCAATACGTTGATGACTAATGAAAAATAAACAACTTTTTGAAAGGTTAAAACAAACAAAGTACAGATTTCTAATTAGTTATATGTCCTTGGCTTATTTCTAAGGATCTCAGTTTCATCAACTGTAAAATGGAAATGGCAATATCCTTTCTACCCATGTCAATTCAGATATTGTAAGGGAACTCTCCTCAAGAAATAAAATGATAACAGCCTGATCCAAATGGAAGACATTACTTTTTTATGGTTCTACCCACAAAATAAAACAAAAAATTGTAAATGTCTCCTCCTCCTCCTTCTCCCGCTCCTCTGTTATGTCACCATTTTTCATGCTCTTTGGCAGGAGTTTATCACAGAAGATGCCACCGCCTTTATTATTCCTCACTGCTCCCAATTTATACCAGACAGAGGTTGAGTGCACATTTGAGATGAAGGGTAATTCAGAGCCTTCTTAGACCCATTCTCGCCCTTGGAGTTTATTAGCCTTCGCTTTGCAGCCAAGGGGCGGAAGTCACCAGCCTAAGAGGAGGATTTGTTGTTGTGTATTTGCTCAGTCGTGTCCGACTTTTGTGACCCCACGCGCTGTCGCCCGCCCGGCTCCTCTCTCCATGGGATTTTTCAGACAAGAACGCTGGAGTGGGTTGGCATTTCCTTCTCCAGGGGATCTTCCCGACCCAAGGATCGAACCCAAGTCTCTGCATCTCCTGCACTGCAGGCAGACTCTTTACCATGAGAAGCCCAAGAAGAGAATATCTTAATTTTGGTTGTTGAAAGCTTTATGTAATATTTGTAGTGAAACAGCACCCCAAGGCAGGTTCCTTGGGCAAATGAAATACTGTGGCCAAGTTGTTAGAGAACATCAAAGTTATTTAGTAGAAACCAAGACCTTGGAAGGAGGGCTGACATCTGACTTCAGCAGAAATAGAGAACAATGAAGTTCTCACTCGGGTCCAAGCTGCAGAGGTGCCCAGGGTACGGGAGAAAGTGTGCCAGCAGCAGGAAGCTAAGCTAAAGCTGTTGAAGTGAAAGGGAATTTTACTGGCTCGCATCAAGAAAAGTGTTGGGTGGATATGGCTTCAGGCATTACAAACTCAGGCTTCTCAGGTGGCGCTAGTAGTAAAGAACCCACCTGTCAGTGCAGGAGACGTAAGGGACATGGGTTTGACCCCTGGGTCGGGAAGTTCCCCTGGAGGAGGGTATGGTGATCCGCTTCAGTATTCTTGCCTGCAGAATCCCATGGAGGAGAGGAGCTTGGTGGGCTACAGTCCATGGGGTCACGAAGAGTCAGACACGACTGAGCGACTTAGCGCCCACATTAGAAACTCCGGGGTCTCCTCCTTTCCTCTGGGCTTTGTTCCCATGTCTCTGCATCATCCGCTACCATTTGAAGTCCCCTCCTGGGACTTTCCTGGTGGCCCAGTGATTAAGACACCATGCTTCCAATGCAGAGGGTGTGGGTGTGATCGCTGGGTTGGGAAGCTAAGATTCCGCATGTCTCCTAGTGTGTCCCCCCCCCCAAAACTTTTTTTTTAGTTTTAAAAATTTGTTAAAATGTCCACTCCCAACATGGAAAAGTGGCTGCCAACAGGACCTGTTCTCACAGCCCCAAGACCATGGAAGAAAGGGAATTTTCCTTCCAGGCAAGTTTAGTAAAAGTCTGGGCTTCAGGTACTCATCCTTGCACCCCATCCTGTGAAGGGGGACTTTATATGCTGACTGGTCCAAGAGGAAGAGGGGCAGAGCCCCAGGGGACCACAGTTGGTAAAGAGTGTGCGTCTCCAAAGTGAAGTCTTCCCGTTTGGTTCCCAGACAAAGAGGTGGGTGAGGAAGAGCTCAACAGTTCTCTGGGTCACTACCCAAACCCAGAGAAAGTATAAGAATATCATGACCAAGTCACTTCATAACATCTCCTTGCTTTTTGGAAACAAAATCCAGATACTGGGCTTGGTGGTTAAAAATCAGGCATCTTGCGGTCCCTAATGGAGAACCCATTTCACCGCTCTGTCCCTACCCACATGCCTAGCATCCTCAGATTTCATCTCTGGAAAACCCGAGGAAGCTGCCAATGAAAACAATTTTGCATTTTCTATTTTAATCTGCGGAGCTGTAAACAGACATTCCCCACCCATACCCCCTACAACAGGATAGCATTTTAGGTTATTGAGAGAGCCCGCCTCACCCTGGTCTCACCCAGGGTCTGCATTTTTGCCCGAGCTCAGAGCTATGCTGAGGACACAGAGTAAGTACTTGACCTACATGTGGTGGTCAAGAGGATTTCCTGAAGTGGCTCTTCCTAGAACAAAGAAACCATCTTCTCCCCAAAGCTGTGTCCACCCTTCAATCTCTGGAAGGCAAAATTCTAGTTGTTGTTGTTTTTTTCCTGCTTCTAGTAATTGGTGGTTCATTGCACTCCCCTGCCTAATTGAGAAAATGTTATGGGGACAATGCGGCATTTGAGCCCAGTTTTCAAGAGTTCTTTTTAGCAGAGAGGAGCTGAGAGTGCAGCCTCGCTATTTCAATCCTGGATGAGTAGCAGCCCAAATCATAGTCCAGATTAGGGACCGCAGCGCTGAGTATGGTGAAAGAGAGGCAGGTCGCTCTGAGCTGGAAAGAACACGACTCACGTGGTGTCACAGAGGAGGAGGCTGAGCACACGCAGTGCGATCACCCGGCTGAGGTTCCGCAGCTAATTTGATAAGCAGAACAAGGCTAAAAAAGGCAATACGTGGCCTATTTGGGAAGATGTAGCCAACATCATAAGTAGAAAACACTCAATAAATGAAAACAGGCTCTGGAGTCAGGCGCAGCTGGTTTAAGCCTTGGTTTCTCCGGGTTTTTGCTCTGTCACCTTGTGCCCAAGTGATTTAATTAATCTCACTATGCCTCTTTGAGATAATACTATGGATGTCACCTTTCAGTTGTGAGGATTACAAGGTAACTTATGCTAAGTGCTTAACAAAATATTTGCCATGGTAAGCACTCAAAATGTACAAATATTTTGTTTGAAATTATTATCTTAAATATTATTTGAATTTTTAAAATATTTAAATTTCAAATATTTTAAAAATATTATTTTGTTTGTTTATTGTAAAGTTTTTGTCTGTTTGTTTGTTTTAGTCTTCATTGAATTTGCTACAACTTTGCTTCCACTCCATGCCTTGGCTTTTTGGCCACAAGGTATGCGAGATCCCAGCTCTCTGACCAGGGAATGAACCAGCACCCCTTGCCTTGGAAGGTGAAGTCCCACCCACTAGACCACCAGGGAAGTCCAAAGTTTTATTTTTTTTAACAAGAGAAAGGAAAGAGAACGAGAGTAAATATCCCAAAGCAGTCATTTTTGGAAATCAAAAAAATTAGAAAATTTTCTTCACCTCCTTAGAGAGTAAAACAGGACAAAAGATGAAAAGTGAAAGGAGAGAAAAGAAAGAGGTTAACATGGGTCTGTTGGCCTGAAGATAAAGACAGTCTTATCGCAGAAATTAGAAATATTTTTGATGCTGCAGTTATCAGAATCAACACTACAGAAGCCAAGCTAATGACATTCAAGGTAGGAATGAAAAGCTGCAGGTAAATGTGGAAGCAAAGCAACAGAAGGGCAGAGACCATGGTCGTGCTGGGCCCAACAGCTGAGCGCCCCAGTGTCTGGGCTGCACACGTGGGGTCAGACTTCCTGGACCAGGGGCTGCAGGCGCACCAGTGCACAGCCAACGCAACCCCCGGTCCCAGGCCCACACTTGGCTGTGTCTCCACCTGTCACTGGCTGTCGGCATCTGCACCCAACGCCCCCAGGATCTGGAGTGGGGGGCTCCCACTCTCCCCACTTACAGGCTTAGATGAAGCGTTCATGCTGGGACAGGGCACCTGGTTTCCCTGGCAGCTGCCTTGGCAGGGTTGGGGAGAGGGGCTGAACACCACAGATCAGCAGTGCAGAAACGGGAGTATTCCTGGGGAAAAGCTTTGATGGCAAGGAGCAAGACCAGTGGGAACACAAACTCGGCAGACAAGGGCCTCGCACCCCACCCCTTCCCCAGTGACGTGTCCTGAGACCAGCGGGGCCTGGAGCCACAGCATGCCGCGGTGCTTTATGATGATGGCACAACCTTGAATTTGCTGTTCTGCTGGGGGCCAGTGTGAGGAACTCCACCCATGGCAAAAGTCATGAGGAAGGAGGCTTGGCATATGCAAAGGCGTGATCAAGCCTCAGGAAACCCCCTGTTCCCGAGCATCTACCCCCCAAACCAGAGTCTATCTACTTTACTGTGTCATGCTCTCGCCTACACCTCTGACTTTATGAGGGGCTGTTCCCTACTGGTTTTCTCGGAGAAGGAGTAAACGTGCAGCTCCAAGTCAATAAAAATTCCTGGGCGTGACAAGAGTGTTTCAACTTACGAACTTCTCTGAAGGTTATCTAGCCCACCTGTATAGGTTTGTCCAGCCACATGTGATTGTTTATAGCCTCCCAACCTGAGAGGCATGAGATGTTTTAGACTTACTAAAGGCAAATTCTTTTGGGAAGTTAGAAATTATTAGTATAGTGGGTTGGTTAGGAATTATATTGGTGAAGGGTTTTTCATTTGTTGTGCCAATAATTGCTGCTAATTCCCTGCCCTGGGTGTGACAAGGGTGTCTCAGGTCAAACCTCTCTGCAGACAGACTAGCTTGTGTGACAGGATTATCCATACTCCTGCCACTACGAACATGATTGTTTACTACCTTTCAACCATAAACAGCACAGAGAGTTTTGGAGTATTTTGAGAGTCTTAATTAGCATAGGGCTTTTCTCATTGTTGAGTCAATGATTGCAGCCAGGCCTCCATATCCTTAGGTACCTGGGAATATATTAATCAATGTATTTGGAATATAGAAAAGGAAATATAGTAGTTTTTAAGATTAGCAATACTAGACTTTTTGAGTTAATGAATTTTCTCTTTTGTAATAGATCACTGTACTTTGTTATAAATCACTGTGTCCTTGCTATGTAAAAATGTAACTTTATCACTATCTTAAGACTAAATGGATCTTAAGGGGAACATTGGTGAAAGGATTTTCATTTGTTGGGCTGATGTTTGCTGCTAAATCTCCATGTTCCCTGCCCTTATAATGAATATAACTAACATATAGGAGAAATAAGTATTAACCTTTAAGATTAATCATGTTAACCTTGGGTTAAATGAATTCCTTTCTTGATTGTAACTTGCTACACTCTCACCCTATAGGAATGCAACTTTATTTGGCGGGTGGTGCCTGGTTTAAGAAAAAACACCCTTGGAAAAAATAAGTTTTTTGGTTATCAGAAAGAAAGGATCGTAAAATGTCAGCAGGTCTCATGGCCAGAAGATAATGTAAAACCCCTAAAAACTTTTTTTTTATACATTTATGTGAAGCACCTGATTTTGATAAAGGTCAGGACTGCTGACCCCCGTGTGACTCTGTATTCATCCCTATGTGTAACAAAAGGTATATAAGCAAACCCCAAAATAAAGAAATCAGATCAGTTTCCAGAAAGACTGATTCCTCCATGTCATTCTTTCTTGCTCCCTGTTTTTCTGGCTAAATTCCCATCTGGAGCATGGATGCTCACCATGTATACTTACTTGTCCCGGCTTTCAAGCCCTCACAAGAAGGAGCCCAAGGAGGGGCACCTTCCGATATCCAAGTGGCACCGGTGGCCCAACGTAGATGGTGCAAATTCCTTGTCTTGGAATTTTATTGGTATCCCACGTAAACCAAGTTATTCAGCCTCTTTTTCTCTCCTACTATTTTCTGGCCAAATTCCCATCTGGTGCATGGGTACCCACCAAGCCTACTAATTTTGTCTGGGCTTCTAAGATCGGACCGGGGGGCCTCAGTGCCTCCTCTCCTTCGGGAGAATGGGAAGACACCTGTGGCCTACGTAGGTGGTGATTGGTATTCCATGTGAACCAAGTTATTCAGCCTCTTTTTATCTGCTAATTTTCTAATCCCTCTCTATCTGTAATTAAATAGGTTATTTCCAAGGACGCCGACTCCGTCCCCACCTTCTAATCACCCTGGGTCCACCGGGGCTGGACCCCGGCACTGTTCCTCCCTCTTTGCTCCGCTCACATTCCTCCGTCATCCTTGCTGTCCTGGGATTCCGCTCCAGAGGGCAGCTGTGAGGTTTTGCTCATGTTGTGTGTTCCAGGGAATTCAGAATAAGGTAGTGATCCAAATGTGATAGACACTGGATATTCGATATGGATATTGGGGTCTGTGAATTTGAAAATAAGCAAGTAGAATTAAATGATAATGAAAATTTAAGAGAAGAGAGCATTCAAGGAAGTACTGTGACCTAGACAATGAATAGAGAATGATAAATACTGAGATTTATCCTGGTAAGATTATGGAACTTTAAACTTTCAAACTGAACTGTTAAAGAAACTGAAAGAATTTTACAAATATGGCAATAAGAAGAAACAGGTGACTCACAAGCAAAAAAAAAAAAAAATTAAAGACAGATTTCTCAATAACATAAGATTCCAATAGAAAATGAAGCAATCGAATGTCTACAAAATTTTGACAGAAAAAGAAATGCTAACCTCAAAATGGTATACTCAATAAGCTGTTATTTACATTAGAAGTCAGCTGAAGGACATTCTAAATATGCAAAGAGGGCTGATGTACCTTTATGTAAATACACTTGAGGATATAATCTAACTCAGCAAGAGATGATGTCCTGGGTCAAAGACTTAAATAAAATCTTAAAACCTTTTATTATCTTGGAACGGAAACACTTTCTTTCCCATGACCTAATAGCCGGAAAAATTGAAGGAGAAAAACTAAAGATATTCGCAAGCTAATAAATACAAATAAAAGAAAAATAGAATTACAAAATATGACACAAATGCTTAATAGCCTGTTACATAAGTAAGTTTTAAAATCAATAAGAAACGGCATCGAATTGAAAAATAAGCCAAGTACATAAAAGGGCAATTCATTAAAAAAATTCCAAACATGTATATGTATGTAGGTAGGCAGGTAGATTGATAGATAGATGAAAGATAAATGTTTATTCTTACCCATAATGAAAAGTGAAAAAATGCAAATTTAAACAATATGATATTGCTTTTTATCTACCATATTTGCAAAATTGAAAAAGATAAGCAATACCCAGTGTTCCAAATGGGATGTGACTTTTTCAGAGGCCACTTTGGCAGCAGATGTTGACATTTTAAACGTGTCTACCTGTTTACCAGTTTTACCGCTTCTAGAGCTTCCTCATTACAAGCAATTGGCCCAATGTACAAAAGTATGTATTGCAGCATTTTTCCTACAACACAGTATTGAATGATCAAAATGCCCGTTAGTAGAGAACGATTCAAGTTGTGATGCACTTGCGCAGTTGTATGCAATGCAGACCTTAAACAAAATGGTATCTTTCAACACTGACAGACATAGAGAGCTATCCATGCCTGTTGTGAATTGATTAAACAGATTTCAGAATCTGAACTGTGTAACTACATTTATGGACCTCCCAGGTGGTGCGAGTGGTAAAGTATTCACCTACCAGTGCAGGGGACATAAGAAGACAGGGGTTCGATCCCTGGGGGAGGGCATAGCAACCCACCCCAGTTTTCTTGCCTGGAGAACCCCATGGACAGAGGCACCCTGAGGATTACAGTTCATAGGGTTGCAGAGAGATGGACACAACTGAAGCCACTCAGCATGCTCTTACCACATTTATATAAAAATATCCATGCGTGCATGTGTGTGTGCGCCTATCCGCATCACACAGATGTCTGAAAATGTTGAGAGATTACTGATGGGTGGTAAGTTTAGTGTTTTATATATATATATTGCTTTTAGGAGGGTTTTTTTGCAGACATTTTCTAAAGGTTTGATTTTTAAATTTATAGTAAGTGAATAATAGTGTCTTTAAAAAAAAAAAAAAAAGACATTGAAAAAATCTTAAGCCAGTGGATATTTACTTTCAACCAATATCATAGAGTTCCTGGGAAGCTTTAATATTAAGTATAGCTTTACTATTAAGTCAGCCACCTCAATCATACCTATTTATGGAGACAAATAGATGACACAAGTTGGAACAAGCCTGCCGCTCCTTCACAGCTCGCCGTAGCAAGAGGCTCGGCCCCCATCACTCACCTCTGGCAGAGGCTTAAAGACAGGGGAGCACAAAGCCCGTTTCGTTGGAAGGGGGAGGCTGCAGGTGAGCCCCTCTGGGGGCTGTTGGTCTGCAAAAGCTGGAGGGAGGCTGACTAGAACGGGGGCATCTTATCTGATTTCAGAGCATATTTGAATTTTTCTGTTGGCTACGAGATGGATGTGGGGGTTTAAAAAAAAAAAACAAAAACAGAAATTGGCAGTCATTGACCAAGTCCTGACCGTTCTGCACCAATTGCTGCAGAAATTGGCTTCCTGGGCTGGCTGCTGCAGAGGCATGGGTCTGCATTGTCCTATTTGGTCTGGTTCTTGCTGGTTTGTATCTTTCATCTCTCAATGGATTTCAATTAGTCTACGTTATTGACCACACTATTTTGAAAGGACATAGAAAATTTCCCTTGCAGTCAGCCTTACTAGCATCTACAATAGCTTAGTGATATACTTGGGATAACACCGAATCTATATACCTCTCCTCAACAGACGATCTCTCTTCATTGTTCAGTCATACCTGACCCTTTGCGACCCCACAGACTGTAGGCTCCTCTGTCCATGGGATTCTCCAGGCAAGAATACTAGAGGGGATTGCCATGCCCTTCTCCAGGGGATCTTCCTGACGCAGGGATCAAACTCATGTCTCCTGGGTCTCCTGCATTGCAAGCAGATTCTTTACTGTCTGAGTCACCAGGGAAGCCTCAATAAACAATATCTGCCTCCAAATCTTCCCCAGCTTAATCTGTAAGTGTGAGTCAGATACCCCATTTTCTATGCGACGTGAAACTGAGATGCTTGGTGCGTTCTGCAGCAGCTGGCCGCCATTTATAGAGCAGGCAGAGATGGAACACTGTGTTAGGTGCCTAATATATATTATCTCACATCCCTCTCACTACGACTTTACTGTCCTGTCACTGTGAGTTCCATTTGACAGATGAGGAAACTGAGGCTTGGAGAAGTCCAGGGCTGTGTCCACAGCCACAGAGCTTATCAAGTGGAATGCTGTCTGAGGGCATACAGGTCTAAGTCAAAGCCTGCGCTTCTAAATCTCGAGGAACAGGGGACCTCTCGGCATTGACTTGGCCATGCACAGCCTGGGTCACCAAAGTCCAGAGGAGCCTGGGCAGAGAACACAGTGCGCTGAGTCTGAGCTGCAGATTTGGTTTCTTAAAGGCTATAAAACCACCTTCATCCATAATTCTTTGATGTACCTGGAGGTTTTCCATCATGGTGGCAGGAAGCAGGATTCTAGCTAATGCCATCCTTTGGCAGTGACCATAATTCACTCTGGTAATCACTGACCTGCTTGCCCAAGGACGTGAGAAGGCCCATCATGGACAGAAGGCTAGAGTTACACACCTCCTGCAGGCTGTCTTCGCCAGTGAAACTTCTAGCAGTTTTACTGCTGTAGATGAAAATACTCTATCTCTTGCTTATTTACAGATAAGTTACTTTCTGATAACAGGTCGGTGTTAAATGTAAAGGCAGCTTCTTCATAATTTCTGAATTTTCTGATTGAACTGGAGACAGTCATTTTCTAACTGCTTCTTTGCTCTCTCCCATCAGAACACGTTTCATCACGGGAAACCTGTCTTGGAAATTTCAAATGCATCTTCATTTCCTTTCACTGTGCCCTCTTTGCCCAACTGTCTACCCCGTTTCTCCTCTACTGCAGCTGGAGCCAGCTTTTCTTCCCCAGCTTGTGCCTTTCAAAAAATGGCTGCACACTCCAGGGAGAAGGAGGCTTTCTTAAGGGCTTCAGCAGCTGAGTTGAGGAGGCTCCTCCACTGCTGGAGTCAGACCACCTGGGTCCCCATCTTGGCTCTCGTGCTCCTGAGTTGTGTGACCCTGGGCAGGTGACTTAACCTCTCTGTCCCTAATGCCTTATCTGTAAAATAAGCCAGTAAGAACCCCTACCTTAGAAGCATTTTACTGCATTTTTAAAGGAGTTATGGGAATTGAATGAGCTCATACATGTAAACTTTTCAACCAGTGCCTGGCATATAGTAGGACTCCAATAACTGAATTTTCACTCTACATTTACGCCTTAAAATCAGTCTGTCTTCCTCGCAGATTGCCAGTCACTTTGGTCTGTATCTTACTCCTTGTCCGAGCTCCAGCCTAGAGACAAGTGGCTATCTCCCACAGCAAAGGCAGTCACCCATAATTTCTGTATCGACTGTGGTCCCTGTTGTTCTCGCCTCCTGGTGTTCCCACCCTTCTGCAAACCTTCCTCTTGAGTGTAGACAGGACCTGCAACTTGCTTTTAATCAGTATAATAAGGCAAAGGTAAGGGATGTCACTTTCATGATGGTGAGACGTAAGACTGTCATGTCCATCTGCTGCAGAATTCTCCGCCTTGCTGGTCTGGATGAAGCTGGCAGCCATGACTGGCTCAGTGGTAAAGAACCCACCTGCCAATGCAGGAGGTGTGTGTGCACTTGGATTCCATCCCTCCGTCAGGAAGATCCCCTTGAGGAGGGCATGACAACCCACTTGTACTTGAGTATTCTTGACTGGAGAATCCCATGGACAGAGGAGCCTGGTGCGCTACAGGCCACGGGGTCACACAGAGATGGATATGACTCAAGAGATTTTGCATGCACACACACGCATGTAGCAAAGACTGGCAGGAGCCTCTAGAAGCCCAGAACAATCTCTTGCCAACAGCCAGAATGAAACCGAGGCACTGGGGTCCCCACACACAGAGATCTGAGTTTTGCCAACAATTACTGAGTTTGGAGGTGGGTCCTTCCCCTCTTGGACCTTAGGTGTGGCCACAGTGACACCTGTACCGCCATCTTCTGAAGCCCTCAGTTAGAGGACACAGCTCTGTCTGGCCTCCTGACCATCACAAGTTGGCAAGTATGTGTTGTTTGAACCACTAAGTTTCTGGTAATCTTTTCATGGAGCAACAGAAAACCAATGCACCGCGTTCGTCAGGGTTCCTCACAGAAACAGGAAGTACAGGATGTATATGGAGAGAGAGGGGAAGGTGTGGGAAGGGAGAGAAGTGAGAGAGGCTGCACGCAGCTGGCTCTTGCAGTGAAGAGGGTGAGAAGTTCCGACACAGGAAAGCTGGCAGTGCAGGTCCAGGCTGAGTGGTGAGTTCAGCTCAGTTCAGTCGCTCAGTCGTGTCCTACTCTTTGCGGCCCCATGTACCGCAGCACGCCAGGCCTCCGTGTCCATCACCAGCTCCCGGAGTCCACCCAAACCCATGTCCATTGAGTCGGTGACGCCATCCAACCATCTCATCCTCTGTCGTCCCCTTCTCCTCCTGCCCTCAATCTTTCCCAGCATCAGGGTCTTTTCAAATGAATCCGCTCTTCGCATCAGGTGGTCGAAGTATTGGAGTTTCAGCTTCAACTCCAGTCCTTCCAATGAACACCCAGGACTGATCTCCTTTAGGATGGATGGTTGGATCTCTTTGCAGCCAGGGATTCTCAAGAGTTCTCCAGCACCACAGTTCAAAAGCATCAATTCTTCAGCACTCAGCTTTCTTTATAGTCCAACTCTCACATACATACATGACCACTAGAAAAACCATAGCCTTGACTAGATGGACCTTTGTTGACAAAGTAATGTCTCTGCTTTTTAATATGCTGTCTAGGCTGGTCATAACTTTTCTTCCAAAGACTAAGCGTCTTTTAATTTCATAGCTGCAATCACCATCTGCAGTAATTTTGGAGCCCAGAAAAATAAATTCAGCCACGGTTTCCAGTGAATGTAGAAGACCAATGTCCCAGCTCAAAGCCAGTGAGGCAGAGAGAGACTTTCATGGTACTCGGGCCTTCAGTGGACTGGCTGACGCTCACCCACGCCTGGGAGGGAAACCTGCTTTACTCAGCCTGCAGATTCAAATGCTAATGTCAGCCAGAAACTTGGACACACCTAGAAAATGTTTAACCAAATATCGAGGCTCCCCAAGGGCTGGTCAAAGTGACACATAAAATTTGCTGTCACAAAAGTCAGAGAAAGACAAATATCCTATGATATCATTTACTTGTAGAATCTAAAAAGAATGATACAAATGAACTTATTTACAGAACAGATAGAGATTTATAGACTTAGAGAACGAACTAACGGTTACCAAGGAGGAGGGTCGGGGAGAGGGACAGATTGGGAGTTTAGGACTGACAAGTGCACACTTCTATACTTAAAACAGATAACCAACAAGGACTTACTGTATAGCACAGGACACTGCTCAGTATTCAGGAATAACCTAAATGGGAAAAGAATATGAAAAGAATAGATACACTTATATGTATAAGGGAATCGCTTTGCTGTAAACTTGAAACTAACGGAACACTATAGACGGACCATACTCCAGTGTAAAATAAATTTTTTTTTTCAAAATTAACCATCACGTATGCTTTCTCTGGTTTCCAATTTCCTTTTCTTCTATTCACGCCTGATACCTTTTGCTGTTGCTCAGTCACTACTTCATGTCCGACCCTTTGCGACCCCATGAACAAAAGCAAACTGGGCTTCCCTATCCTCCACTATCTCCCAGAGTTTGCTCAAACTGATCTCCATTGAATCAGTGTGGCCATCCAACCACCTCATCTTCTTTGCCCCCTTCTCCTGCCTTCAATCTCTCCCAGCATCAGGGTCTTTTCTAATGAGTCAGTTCTTCACCTCAGGTGGCCAAAGTATTGGAGTTTCAGCTTCAACATTAGTCCTTCCAGCGAATACTCAGGGTTGATTTCCTTTAGGATTGACTTGTTTGATCTCCTTGTAGCCCAAGGGACACTCAAGAGCCTTCTCCAGCACCACAGTTTGGAAGCATCAGCTCTCCAAGGCTCAGACTCCTTTATGGTCCAGCTGACCCCATAACTGCAGGCAATTGGACATCAGAGACCACAGGGCACCTTCTCTGGAGTCAGGCCAACCTGCCATTTGCCAGGTATTTGATCTTGATCCCAAGTGAAAAAACCACTGGGTCTCCCTGAGCTTCAGTTTCCTCACCTATCCATGGAGACAAGAGCAACCCCATGTCCTCTTCCAGGGCTGTGGGGAGTGTAGACGGGGCAGTTTATAGAAAGCGCTTAGAGTAGAGCCCCAAACCTGGTACACGGGGATTTGACTACATGGCAGAGAAGACTGTAACTGCAGGTTGAGTCCACTGACACCCACTTAGCAAAGATGGCTTCAGGTTTTCTTTTTGTTTGTTTGTTTGTTTTACAAATTTTCTCCATTGTGGGCATTAATGTAGATGGGCAGAGATTAGCCAAGAAGACATCAGCCAAAGGCCCAGCCTAGGCCTCAGCATCACACCATGGAAGGCAGAGGTCAGAGGCAGAAAGCCCAGCAGTGGCACAATGCCTGCAGGGCCTGGTCTGGGGCCCTCAAGGAGGTGCGCTTCCATTTCCATGACTGGATTCATTCATCACAGTTTGTGCCACAGGAAAGAGGTCCTGCCAACCTTCTCACTTTTTGTAGGGCAAGCAGGAGAATGGATTTATTAGCTGGGAAAAAATAGTCTGAGCTGAATTGTCAGCTGCTGCAGACAGTGTCTGCAGCCGTGAAATTAAAAGATGCTTGCTCCTTGGAAGGAAAGCTACGACAAATTTAGGTGTGGTTGCATGTTTAGTCGCTCAGTCATGCCCAGCTCTTCACGACCCCATGGACTGTATCCTGCCAGGCCTCTGTCCATGGGATTGCCCAGGCAACAATACTAGAGTGGGTAGCTATTCCCTTCTCCAGGGGATCTTTCCAATCCAGGGATCAAATCTGCCTCTCCTGCACTGCAGGTGGAATCTTTACCATCTGAGCCACCAGGAAAACCCATAACAAACCTAGACAACGTATTAAAAAGCAGAGCTGTCACTTTCTGACAAAGTTTCGTATAGTCAAAGCTACAGTTGCTCCAGTAGACATGTCCAGATGTGAGAATTGAACCATAAGGAAGCCGCTGAGTGCCGAAGAATCGATGTTTTGAATTGTGGTGCCAGAGAAGACTCTTGAGAGTCCCTTGGACAGCAAGCAGATCAAACCAGTCAATCCTAAAGGAAATCAGCCCTGAAAATATTCTTAGGAAGGGCTGTTTCTGAAGCTGAAGCTCCAATCCTTTGGCCACCTGATGTGAAGAGGCAACTCATTGGAAAAGACCCTGATGCTGGGAAAGATTGAAGGCAAAATGAGAAGGGGGGCTGCAGAGAATGAGATGGTTTGATAGGATCACCGACTCAAGGGAGATGAATTTGAGCAAACCCTGGGAGAGAGTAGAGGAGAGAGGCGTGTGGCATGCTCCATGGGGTCACAAAGAGCCAGGCATGACTGAGTGACTAAACAGCAACAAGCGACAGCAGGAAAGGTGTGGATCCTGGCTTGGGTGTGGGGACTGTTGAGAGGATGTTCAACTCTCATGAAGTGGAAGAAACATACGCTGCAGGGTCATCCCAGGCAGCCCAGGGGGAGCTGTCCAGCACCGAGGTGATGGTCTGTCCTCCATAGAGGAGAATTAAAGCATGAGTCTTCCCTCAACGGGGGAACCTGCCTCTGCACTTAGCATGTGAGTCTCTCTGAAATTAGCAGAGAGAAACGCACCTGGAGGAGGAGATGGAGAAAAGCCCCCAGATATTTCCTTTTCCTGTTATTGTCTGAGGACCAAAAGGAGATGAGAATATTGAGTGTAGAAATGGGACTTTGATGTCAAACCGCTCTATTCTGGGTCTTACTGCATGAGGGAAATGAAATTCAATTGTCTTCAGATTTTCCTTCCCTAAATTGTTGCTTCTTCTGTGACAGCTCAAAAATGAATGAGTCTGAGTGTTTGGAGTGGAAATTTTTAGCAGACATCCTTGTTTGTTTTTTAATGCTTCTGCATTAGAAATAAATCACTGCCAGGAGAAAAATGAGAAGAGCATCTCGAAAATTCAAGTGTGTGTGAGTCAAAAGCTTAATTCTGGTATTTTTTTTTTTTTTGCTTGAGTTTCTAACCAAAAATTTACACACCTTCCTCCCTCCCTCAAAATTTGGGATGTTTCCATGGAAATCTCAATAAACGTTTCACATTCCTACATGAGAGAGAATGCAGTGAAATAGAATTTCACCTTTAAGGTGAGTTTTAGTTATGGGACCCTTTCCCTGATCACTTGCTTCTCAGAGTTTGGGGGTTTTACTAATCATTCTGAATGATGCCTTTCCTGATGACAGTATCTGAAATCGTGCCCCTCCTCCTAGAAGAGAAGGGGACAACAGAGGATGAGATGGTTGGATGGCATCACTGACTCAATGGATGTGAGTTGGAGCAAATTCTGGGAGATGGTGAAGGACAGGGAAGCCTGACGTGCTGCAGTCCATGGCGTCGCAAAGGGTCAGACATGACTTATCAACTGAACAATGACGGCCTATGCCTCTGCCCTTCCTCTCTCACCTCCTCGCTGTTTAACTCACTTAAACCTCATCTTAACCCTCATCTTCATGTAATATACATACTCTTTTCTCTATCTCCCTTCCCACCCCTGTAAAAGGTCAACGAGAGCGAGACTTCGGTCAGTTTTCTTAGCTATTGCCTTCCCACTGCCTAGAACACTGTTCCTGGAATATAGAAGGTGCTAAATAAATATTTGTCAAATGAGTAAATTGGCAAATGAATGGACAATCTGGTAAGGTACGTAAAATTAGTCCTATTTCACAGGTGTTGAAACTTGGGCTCAAAAAGATTCTAGAAGCTTGGGCAAGGTCATGCAGCTGAGTAGTCAGTGATGCTGACTCCAGGCACTGTGTGTGTGTGGCCTGGGGGTCTTCAGGATCTTGCATCCCCAGGCTCTGCTCTACGCTTAGCTTCTCACCAGCATTCTCCCCCTCAGGTGCCCATGGCACTCAGTGTTGCAGGAAAGGGGACCCCTTCCAGGGCCAAAGAGAGGGCTCTTGTCTAATAGTCAGAAATGAATTGTCCGAGGAGACACACATACAGACAAAGCAAGAGACTATTGGGAAGGGGCGCCCGGGTGGAGAGCATCAGGGTAAGGGGCCCGGGAAGACTGCTCTGCCACGTGGCTCACAGTCTCAGGTTTTATGGTGGTGGAATTAGTTTCTGGGTTGTCTTTGGCCAATCAGGGCCCTTCCCAGTTGCAAACTCATTGCCCAGCCAAGATTGATGCCAGTGAAAATGATTCTGGGCAGTGGTAGGACACACGGCATCTCCTTTTGACCTTTCCCACTTTAGTTCTGTGTTTCTTACCAGGACCTCTTATAAAATAATTCATGCAAATAGTTACTATGGTGCCAGGTCAAGGTGGGGGGTTTCATTCAGTGTGTTTCCCCTAACATCAGGGCTCTTTTCCTCCCCCTTCAATAAACTCTTTCTAGGTAAGAAATGAAACTCAAGGGACTTACTGTCGAGTGGATCAAGATGAAGTTACAGTTACTCTTCTCTTGGAATGTTTGCATTCGGTGGGCCTTTAACACCTTGCCTGGGGAAGCTGGCTCTAAAGGTGCAATTCTGGTTTTCATCAGCACTTCAGTTCAGTTCAGTTCAGTCGCTCAGGGGTGTCTGACTCTGCGATCCCATGGACTGCTGCACGCCAGGCTTCCCTGTCCATCACCAACTCCTGGAGCTTACTCAAACTCATGTCCATTGAGTCAGTGATGCCATCCAACCATCTCATCCTCTGTCATCCCCTTCTTCTGCCACCTTCAATCTTTCCCAGCATCAGGGTCTTTTCAAATGAGTCAGTTCTTTGCATTAGGTAGCCAAATATTGGAGTTTCAGCTTCAACATCAGTCCTTCCAATGAACACCCAGGACTGATCTCCTCTGGGATGGACTGGTTGGATCTCACTGCAGTCCAAGGGACTCTCCAGAGTCTTCTCCAACACCACAGTTCAAAAGCATCAATTCTTTGGCACTCAGCTTTCTTTATAGTCCAACTGTCACATCCATACATGACTACTAGAAAAACCATAGCCTTGACTAGATGAACCTTTGCAGACAAAGTAATGCCTCTGCTTTTTAATATGCTATCTAGGTCTGCCATAACTTTTCCTCCAAGGAGTAAGCATCTATTAATTTCATGGCTGCAGTCACCATCTGCAGTGATTTTGGAGCCCCAGAAAATAAAGTCTGCCGGTGTTTCCATTGTTTCCCCACCTATTTGCCATGAAGTGATGGGACCAGATGCCTTGATCTTAGTTCTCTGAATGTTGAGCTTTAAACCAACTTTTTCACTCTCCTCCTTTACTTTCATCAAGAGACTCTTTAGTTCGTCACTTTCTGCCATAAGGGTGGTGTCATCTGCATATCTGAGGTTATTGATATTTCTCCTGGCAATCTTGATTCCAGCTTGTGCTTCATCCAGCCCAGTGTTTCTCATGATGTACTCCACATGTAAGTTAAATAAGCAGGGTGACAATATACAGCCTGATGTACTCCTTTTCCTATTTGGAACCAGCCTGTTGTTCCATGTCCAGTTCTAACTGTTGCTTCCTGACCTGCATACAAATTTCTCAGGAGGCAGGTCAGGTGGTCAGGTATATCCATCTCTTTCAGAAATTTCCACAGTTTAT
Source organism: Budorcas taxicolor (assembly GCF_023091745.1). NCBI lineage: Eukaryota > Metazoa > Chordata > Mammalia > Artiodactyla > Bovidae > Budorcas > Budorcas taxicolor. The sequence continues at coordinate 46,291,350 of NC_068932.1, read as the reverse complement.
TGTGATACACACACACAGTCAAAGGCTTTGGCATAGTCAGTAAAGCAGAAATAGATGTTTTTCTAGAACTCTTTTGCTTTTTTGATGATCCAGTGGATGTTGGAAATTTGATCTCTGGTTCCTCTGCCTTTTCTAAAACTAGCTTGAACATCAGGAAGTTCACGGTTCACATACTGTTGAAGCCTGGCTTGGAGAAGTTTGAGCATTACTTTCCTAGCATGTGAGATGAGTGCAAATGTTCAGTAGTTTGAGCATTCTTTGGCATTGCCTGGTGACATCATCAGCACTGCCTGGTGACAAAGGGAAGGTCAGAGAGTCAAAAACCTTTGACCCCAGGCCACTCTGCTGGCAGCCCTTGGGAGCAGGCAGCTTTGCTCAGAACCCTGCATAAAGCTGGTTCCAATGACTGGATGTGACCTGGGGCCCCTCGGGTGCTACCCTCTTGGGGTTCACTTTCTCCAAAGGTTTCCATGGTCATCCTTCCTTCATCTCTCTAATGACACTATCTAAACATGACTTGGAAGTCTTTTTATCTTAAGCACTTTATTCCTAAAACCTTAGCATGAGACATACCTTTTCCTTGAAAAGCAAATTTCCCGCGTGCCAGGTCTCCTCTGCAGCAATGGTTAGAGTGCAAATACTTTCTCAATGGGCCTGTTGTCCTGTACTCCCCCTTCGAGGTTAGAAGGATATTTCAGATCCAGAAACGGGAAGGGAACTTTTCCAATTATGCTTTTGGTGTTTTATTATTCCAACCAATCCATATAAATGCAAGTAGGGAATTAGGAAGATTCCTCTGCAATAAAAGCTTCTCTCTTCCCTACACGATGGACCTCATGATGCCATGAGCTTCCTAATGCAGTCACTGTTCTTCAGCTCTGCAGAAGGAAGTGATGTCTATTGGCCTATCTAAGTAGCTTCCCCACCAACAATGCTAGGAAGATTTTTTTAAAGCCGCAAACCAAAAAACACCGTTTTCCTTGACAATCACATGTCAGATGTTCCACCATTTCTTGGGAGCACTTTACATCTCCTCCACAAAGCCTCCTGGGGCTGTGGAGCCTGTCTGTAGGCAGGCAGTGTATGGATTCCCTCCTGGCATTTCCAGATGCCCTGAGGAGAGTCCAGGCTTGCAGTGGAGGATAAGGAGAGTGGAGCTGCCAGTAGAAGTGCCAGGGAGGTTCTAAAACTGCCTTCATTGGGATATTGTGAACAGTAAACAGGATAATACATATCAGATGTCTGGCACATAGGGTGTGGGCTTCCCAGGCAGCACCAGCAGTAAAGAATCCACCTGCCAATGCAGGAGACACAAGGGACGGGTTCGATCCAGGGTCGGGAAGATCTCCTAGAGTAGGAAATGGTTCTTGCCTCGGAAATCTCACGGACAGAGGAGCCTGGCAGACTACAGTCGAGGGGGTTGCAAACAGTCAGACACGACTGGGCACACACACAGGCAGTGTGTACTCACCAAGTGCTGGCTGTTACTCTCATATGCACTTTAAATTAAATTTTAAATATATATACAAATGTATATCGAATGTGCCATCAAATTCATAACTGTCAGTTTTTATTTCCATTAAATATATTTTCCTTAAATCCATGTCTTTCTTTAGAAATTTGATATTTTCAAGAATAACAATAATAAAAAAGCAAAGTTGCCCCCATAGACACAGAGGCCAGGACCTTAGGGACAGAAAGTGAAAGGTCACATGGATCCTAAATCCTAAAATACATTAGGACTTGTTCATCTCATCTGTGTCTGTACTAATAGAGTGAAATGGAAAATATAACAGTTTTCTTGGTTAGTGTTTTTTACAGAATTAAACATGCACATACATATTTATTAAGGTTATGCATTTGAGGTAATAAATCATCAACCAATGTTGCATTATCCTTTTTTTAAAAAAAAAAAAAGTAATGTCGAGAGTTTCTATGGAAGGGATGCCTGGTCTTCTCTGGAGCAGGAGGGAGTGGGGCTTTAAGAAGCTCAGATTGGGAGAACTGATTCACAAGGGACTCGCCCCATCCCCATAGCTACGGTGGGTCATCAGTAGTTTTTTGGTTGTCTTGATCTTTACCAGCCATATTTCTGTGTTTTAAGATTTAAAAAGAAGACAAATTTCCGAGACAAAACAATGATCTATGTCTAAGTTTATTTGATGGAAAAGGGTAGCAAGATTTAGACCCGGAGGGCTCTGATCATATTTGTTTCTGGTGTCAATCGACTGAGGAAAACACACTTGTGTCATCAGCCTTAACTTTGCTCACTCTCACAAGACTTTTTTAGAAGCTGAAATAACACATCCCCAAAGCATTGGCCCAGCTAAGCCATTTCAGAAAACCATATTGAAAAGAAAAAAAAAAATCAGTATTATATTGCAGGCACGGGGAAAAAAATCATACCATTGTCATCATAGTAAAAATACTCCTACTTTTCGGTCAATTTAAGATCAAAGCAAATGTGTCTCTCCCTACTCAGGCAAGCTGCTAACTGATCACATAAATATTTTATTCTCTCACAGTGAAAGTTTGACATAGGCTTATATTTTTTAAAACTTAATTTACTCTGTACCAGTAAGGAGAGAGAAGATACTTAAGAACTGACCGTGTGCCAACACTTAATGATAAAGATATAACTGACTTTCAGTACATTAGTCACACTATACAAAATCTGAGATTAATTCCCAGAGTCCTTTGCACACTTATTCATGATTTTGCTCTTCGAAAGGAAGTTTTTTTCATCCCTGTGCCGACACCATTGCGAAAGGACCTTTTCATAAGTGTCTTCTCCAAAATTGGCTTTAGAAAATCTAGTCCCTCTCTCCTGTCCATCGTGGATGGGCAGCTGTTCAGCAGAATGACAAAATAATCAGATTTTCCAGACACCTGGCCATTAAGATGGGGAGAGAGGGAGAGAATACAGCTTTAGAGTTCCAAGCTTATCTCAATTGTAACAATCTTCAGAATCTTATGATGACAAATCCAATATAGCCAATATTCAAAGAGGGTTTTGCTAAAACACTTTTTTAAATATAGACTTTATCAAAATACAAAATACTGTTTGAAGCTGTCTACCCTCTTCTCTACGTTTTGTACTACTTATGTGATTGCAGCTATTCAGTATTTGCATCGTACACCCTACAGTTATCTTGTTGCTTTTACTTTATAAAGAACCTTTCAAGTGGCACTAATTAGTCTTGGGAATATTTTTTTTTTAATTCACTGAGAAAAACAACCCATGATAACCAAACTCCAGGTTTCAGTTGCAGCCACTTTCCTTCTGAGGCCTGTCCTGAGTCACTTTCCAAGTCTCTCCACAAGGATGTCTTTGAACTTGAGAGTTGACATCTTTGTCTCTTGACTTTGGCTCAGTTCCACCAGGGGCTCAAAGGCCTGAATGATCGAATATTGTATAGGGGGCACTTAGCTGTGAGAGAAACAAGTCTGACATCTTAGAGCTCAAGTTGGCCATCAAGAACACGCAATTCAATCCCATACTTTGTAGATGGAGAAGCTAAATAAAGACCTGAGGGGCATGATGGGTAGTCTTTGTGCTACGTGCTTATTTGTATCACCTGATTTTAACCCCTCAAAAAGCTTTATGAAGTTGATACTATTATTTCCTTGCTTATACTTTCCCATAAATAAGGAAATTAATTACATGGCTTATAGGTGAAGCAGGAATTGAACTGAGGAATCAGACTCCAAGCCCATGTTTTTCAGCTGTGTGAGAGCTACAAGAGGAAAGGGGGCTGAATGTTTTTATTACAGATAAAGAATATTCTACAGTGCCAAAAGCACATATTTCCTCTCCTGTTACAGGAAAACAAGTTTGATTTGGAGAGACTTTGAAAGTTGAGATGGGACCAGAGTGCATCCCAAGGTTCTCCACCCCCAACTGGGGTGGAGGCTCCCTGAGGGGTCCAGCAATCAGAGCCCCCCAAAAAACCATTCCTACTGGTCTCTGTGGGAATGCACGGGCATTTAGGAGTTTTAGATCTGGGAATAATCAGAGAATTTCAGAGGCATTGGTCATATTTGTCATGGGAAAACCAATCAAAAACTCTTACACTCTTATGTCTTACCCTGTATTAGTAGAGAAGACCTAAGCATGATATAATGCCATCTATTTTAAATTTCCAACAACAAGGGCCTATGAGTCATTTCAGAAAGGGGAACACTCCAGTTCTCTCCAGAAATTCTCATAATTCCACATTTATATTGTAAATATATATATATATATAATCCTAGTTACAACAACCCCAAAACATCAGTGTGTGAGTGAGCTCAGTCATTTGGCCGTGTCCAACGCTTCTCAACCCCATGGACTATAGCCCACCAGACTTCTCTGTCCATGAGACTTTCCAGGCAGGAATACTGGAGTGGGTAGCCACTCCCTACTCCAAGGGATCTTCCCGACCCAGGGATCAAAACTGTGTCTTCTGCATCGGCAGGTGGATTCTTTACCACTGAGCCACCTGGGAAACCCAAAACACCAGTAAACATCCCTAAAAAGATACTTTGCTGATCAATGAAGGGAGTCCTTGTCAGACAGACTCATTAGCTGCATAACATGGTATGTTTGCCTGCTTGATAAACTTTATGAAGTTTACAACAAATATTATAAAAGCCTCTATGTTCTTTGCATAATCACTCACCCTGAACAGTCAAATTGGCACCATTACTATGTGATGCAGTTATAATGAGAACAAAATTGTTACATGAAAAAATAGAAATATGGAAAATGCAGTGAAGGAAGAAACATTTCATTTATGGACAAGACGATCTCATAAGAACAATAGAGGAAAGAACATTCTTAATTTTTAAAAAAATGCACAAGTGCCTTTGTTCAACAGAAATGTCATGAACAAACCTTTAGGGAAAGAATAGAAAGTAATTAGGAAGGCATTTGAGAAAATATACCAATTTGTGGATTGTTACTCATCTATTTGATCAATGTGCTGTCTTATAGAATCAATGGCTAAATTAGTGTGGAATGCTCATAGGAGTAAACCAGGAAAAAAGAAACTAGATTAGGTAAACAAGGAATAGAAAAATGACGTGCATAGATCTGTGAGAAGACTCATAATGTAAATAGCTAGATCATGATGTTGGGACATATAGTTATTGTTCATAATTCACGTGGCATCTCATTATCTTAAAAGTGGCTTCATAAATTACACTGATTTCAGTAATTACTGTGTGCCATGTTAAGTTTTACTGAAGCAGAGTTAAAGCATAAAAATCTATCAATGACAAAATGTATTTTAAAATTTTAAATGAAGTATTGACATAACACAACTGAAATATCATGTAGAAACAGCATTAAAAATTCCAAAAAAAGAAAATGTCAATTTCTGAATGTCTTGCATTAAAAATTCCAAAAAAAGAAAATGTCAATTTCTGAATGTCTTGATTAGTTCAATGAATACAGTTAGGAATTTAATCAATATTCTTCAATAAACATATGAATTCGTATTTTATATTATGTTTCATTGAGAACTGACATCTTATCTATATCCTGTATCTGAAAAAAGTCACCATTTTTGTAAAATTAAGAAACTTGCTGCTTTTGAAAAATAATCCTTTGTATCTTTAATATAGCTTCGAGTGTTAAATGCTCACTTTGATTATGAGTTGATGCATGTGAAACAATTTATCATGAGCAAAGTAACTTACATTTTATGTTGAAATTATTTTCTTATGCAAAGCCAACTCTTAAATAATTCAAAGCAAAGTTTAATATAACCTGTATTACTATTGTAAAAATCTTCCCTTTTACCTAATTTTATGGTTACTTATATTTCTTTCATTGTAAGCTCTAATAATAAAGGAAATAACTTTTGTTACATATTTCTAGAGATTATTTTGAATTTACATAGTCTACAATATTAGTTATTTAGTCAAGCATCAAAAATAGAGGCAAAACTCTTACCTTAGAAGATGAAATTGGATGACACCAAAACATGTGCATTGTAGAAATCAACAGAAATAGAATAAGATTGAATTTTAATGAACTGCAGAGTAGGGGAAAAAAATCAGAAAAGTCTTATTCAGGCAAGTATAAATTAAAAAGCATATACAAATTCAACATTTTTCTTTTTGGAAAAATGCAATCTCTTACCTAATCATTCTGGACTTCCTGAGATCTCTGCAGATGGGTGATTTTATTCCCAGATTCCTCACTGTTACTCTCAGATCCTCCTTGAGTGATCCTTTTATACCAGAAAAGTTCAAGAGTGAAAATGTCATCATGTCCCATCATAGGTGACTAATTGATTCTGGCTGAGGCCTTCTGTTCCTCTTAAGTTGGAAAAGGACAATAACATATAAGCATTGTCATTGAGCTACCAACTATTGACTTTATTTAAAGTTTGCCATTAAAAATGTCCTTCAAAAGCCCTGTCTTCTAGACCAGAGGTCTCAAAAGGAACCAAAAGTTTGTTTAACTCAGAGTTTAAACACTTAAGAAGGAAGCCATTATTTCCTTGAATATCCAGATGTCTATTTTCAAAGAATAATGCACAAAGAGTCTTTACAGGAATGAAGAACATCAACCCAAACAATGTGCATACATTGAGTTTCCCACAGCAGATGGCCTTTCTCAGGACTTCCGAGATTAGAGGAGGGAAACAAATGTCTCCCACCTGCTATTTGCCACTCATCCTCCAGCTAAAGGGAAAGCACAATCGCTCCTCCATTTCCATTGTTGTTATTCAGTCACGAAGTCATGTCCAGCTCTTTGTGACCCCATGGACTGCAAAACACCAGACGCCCCTGTCCTTCACTGTCTCCCAGAGTTTCCTCAAATTCAAGTCCATTGAGTTGGTGATGCTATGTAACCATCTCATCCTCTGCCAGCCCCTACTCCTCTTGTCTTCAGTCTTTCCCAGCATCAAAGTCTTTTCCAATGAGTCAACTCTTCGCATCAGGTGGCCAAAGTACTGGAGCTGCATCTTCAGCATCAGTCCTTCCAATGAATATTCAGCATTGATATCCTTTAGAATTGACTGGTTTGATTCCCTTGCAGTCCAAGGGATTCTCAAGAGTCTTCTCCAGTACCTCAACTCCAGAGCATGAATTCTTCAAGAACACCCAGTCTTCTTTATGGTCTAACTCTTACATCCATCCATGACTACTGGAAACACCATAATTTTGCATCCCCAAAGTCCTGGGGCCAGAGTTCTGGAAGGGCCTGCCTGTCACGGCCACTGTTTTCTCTCCAGGGCATGAAATTCTTCAGGAAGCCTCTCCTGTCCTTGTGTACCACATTAATAAATGGCACCCACATTAATGATGGGTGTCTACATTAATAAATGGATTCAGGAGCACTAAGTGTGAGCAGATGTTACTGAGGCTTACAATGGAGGGAAACACCAAGCAAGGTGCTGCTTCCTGCTTGGGTAACTAGTACTTCTGAGACAGAGCCAATATTTTTGCAATACAAAGCAGTGGAGGAAAGTCCTTGCCTTCTCAAGATCAGCATCTTTTGGAGGATAAAGCTGTCCTACGTCTGGGATCTTCAATGACCATTGGTCAGTGCTTCATCCCTTTCTTTTGGGAACCGCCCTGCAATATGATTCTCACGTGATTTTCAATCACACAGTCACACTCCACCTTCCACAAAGAAAAGTAGTCGAACTGACTCTCAAGAGAATCCGGAAATTAGTGCCAAGTTGGGAGCTGGGACATGTCATCCAAAACTTTTGATAGCCCTTTTGGAGACATTCTACAGAGACTTAAGACACCAAGTGACTCAACACCCATGGTTACTTTTGGTCTCTCTTTAAACCCAGACAAAATTTTAAAAAGCAATGGAGAAAATCAATGAAACCAGAAGCCTATGCTTTGTAAAGATTTTTGTTAGCTAGATTGGCCAAAGAAAAGGAAAAAGAGAAAATACTTAAATTGTTAGCATCAGAGATGAAAGAAGCAGGATTGCTACCGACAGTTTAAAAAATTAGAACTACAAAGAGATACATGGGTACTCAGTATCTTGTAATAATTTATAATGGAAAAGAACTTGAAACTAGAAAGAAAGGGAGAGAAGACGATACAGATAGCATTTTGCTGAGTGAGGAGAAATCATTGAAGCAGGCTTGAGAAAGGTGTCTATTGAAATGCAGTTTGGTAACAGACTCACAACAGACTTGAGTATTCATGGAACGTGTTATTGCCGGATGGGTGAAGGTGGTACTAACGAAGGAGGATCCTCTGGAATGTTGAGAATCAATTCAATCTCACCTCCCCTCCCCAGCTCCCATGTACAGACACCTTCTGCTTTGTCAGAAGACCGTAGATTTATCCTGAAAAGAGGGTTAGGCAGAGGACCTCCTGATGGAGTGGCTCAGGTACAGTGGCATTACGGAGTCCTCTCCCACCAAAAGGAAGGTTAAACAAGCATTTTGCTCAAAGCCGACGCCCATGGATCAGTTCTCTAACTCAGGTCCGAGCGCACCATTAGCTCTTTACTCTGGAGACAAGTGAAAGGAGACTCATCTCTGCGGTCTACCCGATGCTGCGAGTGTCTGATGCAAGGTTTTTCTTTAAACTAGGATTCGGTGGTGGGGAGAAGACAGAAATTTGAGCACTGAGTGTCGCTCAGTTGTGTCCAATTCTTCGTGACCCCATGGACTATACAGTCCTTGGAATTTTCCAGACCAGAATACTGGAGTGGGTAGCCTTTGCCTTCTCCAGGGGATTTTCCCAACCCAGGGATCGAACCGAGGGATCGAACCCAGGACTCCTGCCTTGAAGCCGGCTTCTTTACCAGCTGGGCCCCCAGGGAAGCCTGGATGCCTGAAAATCTGGGGTGGAATCTGGGGGTATCATGGGACAGAGGGATGAGACTGGAGTCAGGGGTATCTAGAAAATTCTGCCAGACACTGGTTCACAGGGCTTTGCTTGGGACCACCACCTCCTTTGGTAACTGTGCCGGTCAAGTGACGTCCAATGAGAGACATTTCTGGCTCAACTGGAACCTGCAGAGACCCATTGTCAACACCGAAAGGGCAGGTTAGTGCTCCACTCAGCCTTGGAATTTAATAGACTTTTCATTGAAAGTTTATCCTCTTATTTGTCACGACGCAACCATCTTTGAGTCACCCAAGCCCTTTTCACATATTTCCTCATGGCATCAATGTGAACACCAGAGGGAGAAGGGACACGTACTTTTTGACTTTTTCTTCTCGTTGGTCAAACCTGAAGTCGAGACACGCATTCAGAACCATGTTTCAGAAGTTCAAGCACATTGTGTATTTTGGACAGAAAAGATCAACAGGAGCCCTTTCTTTTCTAATTTCCAGTGCTTCCTTCTGGTTATGACACCAAGAAATGTCCCCCAAGTACCACCTTGATCGTTACTGCATTTGGCTCCTTGCTGAAAGCAGGACTTGGAAATGTATTAAAATGATTTTAAAGGAATAAGTGACAAGCTGGAAAAGGTCATCAGCTCAGATAATTTAGGGTTTTGGCGTCTTAAAAATAATTCTACAATTGATTCCATTGTCCCTAATTATAACACATATTAAGCCCTGCATCCTTCAGCATCTATGGAAAAATCAATTTCATCTTAACAGCTTCTTAATTCATACAACTGCTCTATCCTCTGAAAGTATAATTAAAATGCAGAAAGTGGCTGAGTGCATTTTCTGGTTTTATACCAGAGTAGGGGAAATAAAGGCTTAGGCAGAGCTTAGGTTAATTTATTGAAATAAATCATCTCTCCGGTGCCTGGTTGCTCCTAAAATGCTCTGTTAGAGTTTTCACTTGGGTGTTCAGAACAGGCCCAGTGTTGGAGACCGAGGTTCTATGGAAATAAAAGGCAAAGACAATCCAGAAGGTGCTGGTGGGACATAAAAAGTGCAAGCAAGGCTCCTTGCTTCAGAGCATCATTTCTCGGTGTTGGCGCTGTTGATATTTGTAGCTGATGGTTTTTGGAGGTTGGTTGCTATGTGTTGGAGGAGGTGGGAACAGCCTCTGTTCAGTAGAGACTGGGAGAACTCCGCCCTGCCCCCCGAGCTGGGACAACGGAAAATGTCTCTAGACACTATCAAATGTCTCCTGGGTTGGGGAACCAAACCACCTCCATGGAGAACCACTGTTTAGAGATAAGTTCTCTGCTCTCTCTCTCTCCACGGACGTGGAGTCCGTGGGTGGACATACATTTCACAAGCATGGCATCACTGTCGGGGGACAGTATGTTTTTGGTGATGCATAAAATAGTGGTGTATCTTCTAATGGGTAAAATCTTAGGTTCAATGGAATAGTATTTACTTTTAGAAAGGAGCTATCAAAGGCAGTATTTGAGGCATGTTACTTAATATTACATGTTCATTTAAATAATAAGAAGAACTGTAAAAAAAGATCCTCATGACCCAGATAATCACGATGGTGTGATCACTCACCTACAGCCAGACACCCCGGAATGTGAAGTCAACTAGGCCTTAGGAAGCATCACTACAAACAAAGCTAGTGAAGGTGATGGAATTCCAGTTGAGCTATTTCAAATCCTAAATACTGTGAAAGTGCTGCACTCAATATGTCAGCAAATTTGGAAAACTCAGCAGTGGCCACAGGACTGGAAAAGGTCAGTTTTCACTCCAATCACAAAGAAAGGCAATGGTAAAGAATGCTCAAACTACCACACAATTGCACTCATCTCACACGCTAGTAAAGTAATGCTTAAAATTCTCTAAGCCAGGCTTCAGCAATACATGAAACGTGAACTTCCAGATGTTCAAGATGGATTTAGGAAAGGCAGAGGAACCAGAGATCAAATTTCCAACATCCACTGGATCATCAAAAAAGCAAGAGAGTTCCAGAAGAAACATCTACTTCTCCTTTATTGACTATGCCAAAGCCTTTGACTGTATGGATCACAATAAACTGTGGAAAATTCTTCAAGAGATGGGAATACCAGACCACTTGACCTGCCTCTTGAGAAACCTGTATGCAGGTCAGGAAGCAACCGTTAGAACTGGACATGGAACAACAGACTGGTTCCAAATAGGAAAAGGAGTACGTCAAGGCTGTATATTGTCGCCCTGCTTATTTAACTTATATGCAGAGTACATCATGAGAAACACTGGACTGGATGAAGCACAAGCTGGAATCAAGATTGCCAGGAGAAATATCAATAACCTCAGATATGCAGATGACACCACCCTTATGGCAGAAAGTGAAGAGGAACTAAACAGCCTCTTGATGAAAGTGAAAGAGGAGAGTGAAAAAGTTGGCTTAAAGCTTAATATTCAGAAAACTAAGATCAAGGCATCTGGTCCCATCACTTCATGGCAAATAGATGGGGAAACAGTGGTTGACTTTAATTTTGGGGGCTCCAAAATCACTGCAGGTGGTGATTGCAGCCATGAAATTAAAAGATGCTTATTCCTCGGAAGGAAAGTTATGACCAACCTAGACAACATATTAAAAAGCAGAGACTTACTTTGCCAACAAAGGTCAGTCTAGTCAAGGCTATGGTTTTTCCAGTGGTCATGTATGGATGTGAGAGTTGGACTATAAAGAAAGCTGAGTGCTGAAGAATTGATGCTTTTAAATTGTGGTGTTGGAGAAGACTCTTGAGAGTCCCTTGGACTGTAGGGAGATCCAACCAGTCCATCCCAAAGGAGATCAGTCCTGGGTGTTCATTGGAAGGACTGATGTTGAAGCTGAAACTCCAATACTTTGGCCACCTGATGCGAAGAGCTGACTCATTTGAAAAGACCCTGATGCTGGGAAAGATTGAAGGCAGGAGGAGAAGGGGACAACGGAGGATGAGATGGTTAGATGGCATCACTGACTCAATGGACATGAGTTTGGGTAAACTCCAGGAGTTGTTGATGGACAGGGAGGCCTAGCATGCTGCAGTTCATGGGGTCGCACAGAGTCAGACATGACTGAGAGACTGAACTGAACTGAAAAGTGAAATGAAGCTAAAGTGTTAGTTGCTCAGTCGTGTCTGATTCTTTGCAACTCCATCAACCAAGCCTGCCAGGCTCCTCTGTCCATGGAATTTTTCAGGCAAGTATACTGTAGCGGGTAAACATTCCCTTCGCCAGGGGATCTTCCTGACCTGGGAATCGAGCACGGGTCTTCCACACTGCAGGCAGATTCTTACTGTCTGAACCACAAGGGAAGCCTGATTAATAATGAAGTATGCTCTTAATTTTTTTCACTGACATACATTCTTACACACTTCTGCACCTTGTCCTATTTTTCTTACACTTTGATTTTATTTTAATAATACCCTGAAGTTGTTTTCAAGAAGGCAGACGTCATATTAGACATAGTGTCATCATATCATAAGTGGCGTTTTTATAAATAAATTCCATTAGTCACTGATGTGATATCTACAGTATTCTACTGAGGCACCTGGTGAACAGCAGCCAGCAGTGGCCTTTATAAGGAAGCCCCATGAGGAGAGGAAAACCTGCTATAAAGCACCTTGTTCTGCCAGAGACTGGACGCCTCCGGAAAGCATTTTCGAGAATGATCTCTGCAGCAGCCAACACTTCACTTATGAATTCATCCAAGAATCAATGAAGGCCCACTCTCTTCTGGGAATTGCGTGAGTTTCTGGGGACACAGCCATAAAGAAACTCCACAAAGGATAAACACAGGGGGGAAAAGGGCAATTCCAAGGTTAGGGTGGGGATGGGAGCAGCCCCTAGTAGGACTTGGCCTTGACTGTGAGGAGGGGCATAGCAGCACAAGCCCCGAGGGGACAGGGAAGAAGCACGTGGTCATCTGAGGACCCAAAGGAGGCTCAGTCTGGTGACCACAAGGATTCACTTGGGAGGGCCCAGGGGTTCCCCATGGGGCAGGGTATGCACATCCCGCCTTTGAATCTGAGGCTCACAAATGCTGTCAAGCTGGGGAGGAGACCTAATCGGATCTGTGCTTTAGAAGAATGCTCCGGCTGCCAGGAGCGGGTGGAATGGGAAGACTGGGCTTCGGGACCAAGAGGCCCCCCTGCAGGCTATGTGGTCACGGTATAGATGGGATGGTGGGGCTGTGCACCAGGGTGGTGGCCCTGAAGCTGGACAGAAGTAGATAAAACCGAGATGTTTGGGAGACAGAAATGAATGGACACCGTTACTGATGAGACATGTGGGGCAATGGGGTGATTCAGAGAGATCTTTTTCACCAGCTCATCATAGCCACTCAGAAATGCAGCACCTCCAAAGGTCAACAGTGACCAAGCCTGACCACATCCTCCCACCCTCCCCGTCCCTCCTCCACCCCACTCCTTCTTCTCCAGAGTCTCTAAGCCAGGCTCTGTTCCAGCTGCATCCCCACCATCCTTCACCCTCATCAGGACCTCTGCTCCGTCACCCAGCTCAGAGGCCACGGTCCATCATTACAACGACAGTCCCCCCAAAGCAACCCCCCCACAACAGACAAAACTCCAACCTTGAGTGAACCCATGTGACCCCGTCTCTGAGCCTCACTCAAGTTATAACCGTAGCAAAACCTTACAACAATGGTTCCCAGTCTCATGTAAAACTTCATGACCCTAGGTCTCCCACGAGCCCCAATCCTGCCCAACCAACATGATGCATCTGCTAAACAGGCCCCTCCTCTCAGTATGGAAAAAGAGATTTCATACCTTCTCTCCTCTAATGCTCCTACGGCCCACGGTCCTGTTTTACACTGACCACCCCCCCCCCACACACACACACATACACACAAATCTGTCTGTGGGAGTGTGCTCAGTCATGTCTGACTCTTTGCAGCCCCACGGACTGTACCTATGAAGCTCCTCTGTCCATGGAATTTTCCAGGCAAGAATACTAGAGGGGGTTGCCATTTCCTACTCCAGAGGGATCTTCACAACCCAGGGATCAAACCCAAGTCTCTTGTGTCTCCTGCATCGGCAGGTGGATTCTTTACCTCTAGCACCACCTGGGAAGCCCAAAGAGAATTTTTAGCTCAAGGTTTTTTGCTGAGAAAACAGAGGCAGAGGCAGGCTCTCTTTGCTCGTTCCACTATAAAAAGCAGCGGCTCTCTCATGTCAGCACCCATGTCCTGACTCTTGCCTGGCTGTGATGGAGTAAAGTCCTTGCTCCTGTCGGGGGCCAACCTCCCCTAACTTCTCAGGGATTTTGTGCCCATGGCTCTCTCTCCTTGCTCCACTGCATTCGCTCTGGCTCATACATTACTATCATTGAGCCCTAGGTCCCCTTCCTGCTTCCCTCCCGCACCTTTCAGAGGCCGTTTCCCAGATGATCTGAGTGTCGTAAAGAGGGAAGCAGATGGGAGGAAAAGGAACAGGCTTTGCCCGGCCACTGGTGCTGCACCCACCCCCACTGTGGTGCTCTGGGCCAGGGGTGGGGCACACATCCCCCACAGAACTTCGCTGGGATCCCCAGCTTAAAGGCTCAGAGTGGAAAAACCCTCAGCCCTTCAGGGATGCTGGGCAGAGAACCAAGGACTTGATTTGCTGAGTGAAGGCTCTTGTCTGTAGGCAGCCATCCAGGACTTGTAATTCCCGTAAATTCTAGCTCTCAGGATGACCCTACTGACTACATTCTAGCTCTTAACCTCTCTCCTCATCCTTTTCCCCCAAGGGTTAGACATCACATCCATAGATCCTACCATCCAGTTTTTACAAGCAGCGTAGTTATTTTCCAACTATGTACCCATTTAAACTTTACAGTCTTTTATTAGGGTTGTATTCATGGACAAATAAATACAAGACTCTTGAAACTTTATATACTGGAAGCTTCTGCCTCTGCCTACAAAACGATGCCGATCTCCCGGCTCAACGATTTTCATGTCATTACCTCTGACAGGGAGAGTTTTCTAAACTTCAGGTCCCTAAACAGGATGAGGATAAATGTCGATCTGACCCTCTTGTTATTTTGTGGATTTTGTTTTTACGTTTTTGAAGCTACCAATGAATATTAAGTACATGTAATTTCCTGCAAAAAGGAACATTAACTTGATTATAAGTATGAAATCTACACTACATATATTTTGGGTTTGGGATGGATGACTTACCGTCCATATGCCACAGCAGTTGCATTGCCTTATTGCACATTTAAGCTAGCTACTTGCATACAGTCACCTGTGAACATTTCAAAGGTGTTTAACTAATATCTTAGCCATATGATTAGGAACAGACGCTGTAATCCACTCTTGAACAAATGAGAGGTTTTGGAGTCCAATGAAAGCATCTCATTTGCTTTAAATATGTGTGTCATTTCTCTTGACTAATGTTTAGTTGAGAAAGATTTGTAATACAGGTCAGATCTGGCCAGCAGGAAAAGGTAAATACTTGAGAAGAGTGGGGAGGAAGGAAGAGAGACAGGAAATTTCAGGCTTGGAGTTGCTTCATCCAGCTGCTAATCCATCTGGGCAGGAAAGCCAGAGGGCACGATCTCTCCCCCCAGGACAGAAGTGGTCCCACCCCATGGGTGTGACGAGGAGACAGCACTTTTTCCACATCCTCGCCAACACCGGTTATTTGTGGTCTTTTTGCTGACAGTCACTTTGGATGGTGTGAGGTGACATTTCACCATGGCTTTGATTGGCATTTTCCTGGGGATTGGTGATCAGCATCTTTTCATGTGACCATCAGCCATCTCTATGTCTTCTTTGAAAAGTCTATTGAATTCTTCTGTCTATTTTTAAGTCTTTTCTCTTGCTCCCCCACCTTTTTTTTCTTAAGGAACAGAAATGGCTTCCTTTTGCCTACATTTTCTGAATTGCAAGGGATTCCCGGAATGATAGTGTAGTCCTTCTTAAGACGGCAGTCTCACTGCCCTTCCCCAGTGCAAGGGTGAAAGAGAAACATGAGTGATGGGTTATACAGGTTACAGTTTTGGTTTCCCTTATTTAACATTCTCAAACTATACCCCAGCTGTACAAGGCTGGAAGACCAGGGAATACCCCTCCAAGTGAGGACCTGACATCATTTCATGTGCTTGTGAAGAGACAATGATGATGGGAAAATGTACTGAAATGGACTAAACTGGCGAAATTTTTTACAACTGGCTTCCATCACTGAGACACCTAGTTTAGGTAGAGGAAAAAATGTATCAGGAAGTATCAGGACTCTTTGATTGGCAACAAAGAATTCTGGAATGTCCTCTTGATCAAGTTGACCTCAAAGATTTAATGATTGTGAGACAACTCCCAAGGGTCAGAGCTGATGTGGTTTAGGATTCTTGACTATGTCTGTCTGCCTCCACGCTCTGTCCCAGAGCCGCACCCTTCTGTTTCCACAGCCCCATTTCTCCTATTGCCCAATGGGACCCTGAGGGGCTTTGTTGCAAATCAATCGTTGAGCCTCCATTTGCTCTTTTTTCTTTTTCCATTTGCTCTTAAACTTCCCTTGGAAGGAACCAAGCCTCCTCCTGAGACAGGCTGGGACCTGGGACCGTTTGCTGCGAAACTTGCCCCTGGGCACACCTCTCCTTGCGCAACAAAACACAGAAGAACTATATGGGACTAAAAAATAACTGTGCGCATGCGCAGTTTGGGCAAGCTCTGGACTAAATGACATAAAGACCAAAAAACCCCAATGCCATGTCTGAAGAGCCAGGAGCAAAACGCTGGGTGTCCAGAGCAAAAAATAACGGTGCTGCACACGGCCCCTGCACTGGCCGCCACCAAGGAGTGGGCAAGCCAGCTAAGCCAGCCCTGGCACTGCGCACACCCCCTGCACTGGCCACCACAGCAGTGGGCAAGCCGGCTAAGCCAGTCCTCCAGCCTGGTCCCTGCACTGGCCACCACCAAGGAGTGGGCAAGCCGACTAAGCCAGCCCCCCAGCCCGGCGCCTGGACGCACTCCTACTCTCATAAGAGACAAGCTGGGCCCTCCTAGGGAGCAAGCAAGGAAAGCTGTTCTTTGCTCTTGCTCCCTCCGCTGCATCAGGGACCCCAGTAAAGCCTTGCCTGAGTTTCTTGCCTGGCCTGTGATCAGTTTCTGTTTACTGGGGAGACCAAGAACCCTAGTCTGCATCGCTCCTTCTTTTGAAACTACTCCTCGGGTCTTGTGCTGGACTCTGCTTTGTCAGGTCACTTTATCTCCCCGTGGCTGTCCCAGCAGCCTCCTGGAGCTCCCTCTGGGGTGGGAGGTGCCCCCCATAAAGGAGTCCACTGCTCCTCATAAAGCCCCACCAATCACCCCATTTCTTCAATGGAGAGAGCTCTGCTTGTCTACCTCAGAGTCTGCCTGCTCAAGAAATTGGCAATAAAACCCGCTGTGGAAAACATCACCGGTGAGAGGGGCAAGGCTCAAGCCTGCAGAAAGGAACCCGTTAGGGTCCCACTGTTCTGCTTCTCCCATTGCACCCCTCAGCCAGGAGGTACCCCAGGAGCCGGCTCTGCCTGCCTGGGCCCCACCATAGCCCTTCCTGCTGTGCCCATCCTTGTACCAACCCTCTAACAGTGTTGGAAGCTGTCCTGGCTTCTTGGTGCAGCCTCCACCGTCTCTAAATGTATGTGCTGCAATCAGATCTGATAAATCAGGGAGGTTTATCAGCCCTTCCCAGGCAGCAAAGTGTAAGAACCCACCTGCCAATGCAGGAGACACAGGTTCGATCTCTGGGTGGGGAAGATCCCCTGGAGGAGGAAATGGCAACCTACCCCAGTATTCTTGCCTGGGAAATCCCATGGACAGAGGAACTTGGTGGGGTACAGTCCAAGGGGTTGCAAAGGGTCAGACATAACTGAGCGCACACAGATGCGCGTGCACACACACACAGTCCTTTTAATAGTTGCACATTTTTCCTTCTTTTAAATACAGGTTTATGGGTGAATCCTCAGCATGGAGCAAGGGTGGCCTATGATTGGAGGATTTCCAACTACAGGATTGAGGTAATCCACAAGGGAAGGGCCCAGAGAGGAAGCGTCTCCAGCCCCCACTGGGCAGCGAGAGCTGGGAGGACCTTGGAGCAGCCAACTTCAACCCCAGATTCGAATAACAACCGCGAACAATGTGGTTTTGAAAGATCTGTGAGGACTATTGAATTCTACTCTTCTGGGGATTATTTTACTTATTTTCCATGAATGCCCATTGAAGACTTGCCCCTTTCAGCCCAAAGCATCCACACGTCTACGTGGCAGATCATTCATTTCCTTTACACTCATATGTGTGCTCCTGGAGGAGGGCAGGGGATACAGGCAGGAAACAGGACAACCTCCCAGTGTTCTGAATGTGACATCGGGTGCCCAGGCTGTACCACCTCTTCTTGGCAGCAAGTAGGGGATCTGAAGGTCTGTCCCTGTCTGCCAACACAGATGGTGATTTCACAGGCTGCTCTGAGAGATTCTAAAGGAAGTTGCTGCTTGAGAAAGATGTCAGCATTCCGAAAAAGACACCTGTCAAAGATGAAACCTCGTTACACTCTGGAATAAAGAGCTCCTTTGGAGTCTCAGCTGAGTGTATGATAAACATGTAATTTCTCAGTGCAGCCGCAAGAATGAATTTCCAGTAACGCTGTGAAAAAGCAAAGTTGCAGGAACGTGAAGAACATATTATCTAACTTTTAACTTAAATGGCTAACACGCCCTTTTTCTGAATCCCTGCTCTGTCAGGTCCGGGCCAGGCAGGTGCAAGCTTCGTTCTGTCACCATACCCCAGTGTGACAGTGCTTGTCACCTCAGGCTTCACAGGGGAGCACCCACGGCCCTGCATAATGAGGATTCTATGGTTATAAGAGATGGATGTGGGCCCTAGCTTCATCAAACCTGGAGAGATTTGCGAGGCTCAGAAATTAATGGAGGATTTGAACATCTATGCCTGGGACATGGCTGGGTTGACCCAGCATCTCGGTAGCAGGAATGCACGGATCAGCAAAGTAGAACTTAGCAATGCTGCCCTGGGGGAAAATGGCTGCAAGAGAAAGTCAGATTGGCCTGGCTGGGCCACAGGACCTTACTAGGTGGGTTCACAGAAAGCAAGAACAGCTGCCTCAGTTGTTCACCCCTATATCATATCCAACTCATATCCCCTGTCCCCCACTGCCTCCTGGAGTTTGCCCAAATTCATGTCCTTTGAGTCATTGACGCCATCCAACCATCTCATCCTCTGTCATCCCCTTCTCTTCCTGCCTTCAATCTTTCCCATCATCAGGGTCTTTTCCAGTGAGTCAGTTCTTTGCATCAGGTGGCCAAAGTATTGGAGCTTCAGCATCAGTCCTTCCAGTGACTATTCAGGATTGATTTCCTTTAGAAGGGACTGGTTGGATCTCCTTGCAGTCCAAGGGCCTCTCAAGAGTCTTCTCCAGCACCACAGTTCAAAAGCATCAATTCTTCAGCGCTCAGCCTTCTTCATGGTCCAACTCTCACTTCCATACGTGACTACTGGAAAAACCGTAGCTGTGACTAGACGGACGTTTGTCATCAAAATGCTGTCTCTGTTTTTCAGTACACTGTCTAGGTTTGTCATAGCTCTCCTTGCAAACTTAACATTGCATCAGAACCACCCAGAAAAGGGGCGGGGCCTCCCCAGAAGCCAAGCAGAGTGCCTGTTAGCACAGAAGCCCAGGGACTCACGGCTGCCAGCAGCACAGACAGACCCAGAGAGAGCAAGCTCCAGCCTGAGACGCAGCAGAACAAAGACCATGAGGACTGACCGGGGCTTGTGGCCCAGAAGGACCCCTGTCCTGCCTGTCCTAGCTCTGTGACCCTTGACAAGTGGCCTCACCTCTCTGTGCCCCGGCGTCCTCATCTCTAAAATGCAGCTGATACAAACTCCAGCAACCGTCGTGTAAGCTTGTGGTGGTGGGGGAAGCTTTAATACAAGTAGAATACTTAGAACAGGGCCTGGTGCCCCGTGACAGGTTGCTCTTATGCTCACAGTCTTGCCCAAGATGCAGGGATCGCTGCATCACTTGCAGAGTCCAGCGCAAAATGAAAATGTGGGGGTCCTTGTTCAAAAATAGTAAATGGGCACTTCCCAGGTGGCTCAGTGGGAAAGAATCTGCCTGCCAATGCGGGAGCCACAGGAGATGCGGGTGTGATTGCCAGCTGGGGAACATCCCCTGGAGGGGAAAAAAATGGGAATCCACGCCGGTATTCTTGCCTGGAGAATTCCGTGGACAGAGGAGCCTGGCAGACCCCAGTCCATGAGGTCGCAAAGAGTCGGACGCAACTGAGCGCCCATGTGTGCACACACTCACACTCGCACAAATATATATATGCACACAGTGGAATACTACTGAGTCATAGAAAGAATGAGGTTTTGCAGTTGCACCAAATAAATGGACCGGGGTGGTACTTGCTAAGTGATAAGTCAAACAGAGGGCAAATTCAGTATGATATCACTTACTCGAAACTAAAAATACAACTATTGAACATAACAAACAAGAAACACACTCAAACACAGAAAACAAGCTGGCAGACACCAGCTGGGTGGGGAGGACACTGTAGAGGTGGACAGAGGAGTCCATGGGGCTGAGCACGCACACAGCAATAGGTTACACCAGCCCTGGGGCCCCAGGTAGAAGCGGGCCCCATGGGACTCCGTGGACCACGCACATGTGAAAACAGCCCTGCCTGGGTCACACGGCGGGCAAAGCTGGAATTTCAGCCCTGGACCGTCTCCTACCACACCTGTGCGCCTCCTGCTTCCCGGCATCGACTCTGTGCGGTTTCTCCTTTTCTAAAGGACTGCCTCCGGAAAGCAGCTGGGTCCTCTCGGGAGCCCAGGAAACAGACAGCAGGGGCAGAGCACGATGTTGACAGCAGCCCCTGGCTCTTTGGAAGGAAGATGAGCAGCCTGAGCCTGAAAACTGTGAACAGACTGAGGGGCAGGCTTAGGGCCGAAAGCAGCCAGACCACCTCGAAATCTCTTATGCTTGCGGTTCTGTGGGGAAACCTGTGGGCAGAGTTAGCTATGATGTGATGGGAAGAATGCCAGGTGGAAAGAGAATGGCCAGCGGGAGTTCGGCCCCCACCATCTCAAGGTGACACTCTTTATGAAGAAGTGACAGGCAGGAGCAAGAAGCCGCCGAGACTGTGAATGTCAGTGGGAGTCCGAAGCTGATGCCGATCTTCATCTGCAAAAGGGTCCCTCTGAAAGAAAACAGAGGTGTCACAGCCGCACACTCCCAGCCAGCATGATGAGCCTTTTCTGAGTCTGAGCCCCCGGCCCAGTCTCTGCTCCCATGTGGACACCTGGCCAAGGCTCCCAGACTTTCTTGGGGAGGAGGCATTCCGTTCTTGCCCACTTTGCACCAAGTCCGAAGCTTCTGCCTCACAGGCATCATTTTCTGGATGCTTGATGGTCAGGCCACAAGTAGTGATCTGGGACAACTTGTTGGGAATCTGGGAAGAACCAACGCATTTCTTCCTTCTCCTAAGCCCCTAAGTTCTGAGTCTCAGCACTGGCTGTCACTGGCTAAACTCCCCGGTGACCACACGGTCCCTTTTCCGTGCCATCTTCCCTGCTCCCCATCTAACTTCAGGGCTTGTTTTTCTTTCAACTATGAATGAGGAGTCAGTCCTTTGCAAAAAAGTGAAGTATGTAGATACTTTTTTACCCCAAACACCATCACATGGAAAAAAAAATACTGAATCTTAATTCCAAGTTTGAGAAAATAAGGAAGACTATTCCTTTGCATTCCCTCACTGTTCAACCATTTAGCCTTGGACGATGTTGACTTTCAGGAAAAGGAAAAAGTCGTTCAGAACCAGGGCTGGGAATTCAGTTGGGGGGTGGGGGTGGGTGGCGTCAAATAGAGCACTACTATTAGGATAAAAAATGAGGCAGGGCTAGAAGCCACGAGAGTGATTCTCTGGAGTTTCAAACAATGTGGCTCTGAAGGACAGATCAGACAATTGCTTGAGCAATCCCAGAAATGCTGGAAAACAAGAGTCGACTCAAAAAGTGATGATTTCAAAAGGGTGTGGCACTCTCCTCTATGCATCGGGTCAGGGTTATCTTGAAAAGCACATCCTTACCCCATTGTAATCATATTTTATCCAATGTCTGAAATATGGCCTGTGGTGATGATCCGTTAGTTTTTTTAAAATGTGATGTACTTTTCAGAGTTTAAAAACCAACAAAATAGCAGCTTATTCAAGCACATTGGTAATCACCGATAACAACCTGGGGTGTCGCTAACTGCTTATTGCTGTGATAAAGTAAAAATTGGATCACACACACACACACACACACTTCATAATGCTTCATTATAACAGCACTGATACTGTTCGGAGGCTGGAACTTCTTCTGTTGATGTGGCATGCAGAGGATTTTTAATCCAGCAAAGACTAAATCTGTATTGAAATTGGCAACAACCAAGAATTTTCACTCTTTTCTCTATACTGTAGGTCTTTGACATTCTCAAGTCTGATTTTCACATTGGAGCGCTAATCTGTGATTTCAAATAACTGCCATATTATTGATATTTTCTTCCTTTAGTAACACTTCACAGCTCACAGTCAGGACCACGTTTTCAGAGTATCTTCATAGTGTAGGTGTGTTCGCCGGCCTTAAGCAGGGCTACTCTGTGACTCTGCCCACACCCGAGACTCTGCCCACAATGGGACTCCACCTGCAAAGAGGACCCATTCCAGATAGCCTGAGACCCCCTGACCCCTGCCCTGCAGCTACACCTAACTTCCTCTCAGGAACACAAGGACAGCTTGAGACAGGAAGTGGCTTTTCAAAATATGCCAAAAAGACGAAAAGGAAAAAAAAGACACCCTCTTCTACATTTTATTTGTCTCTTCTACTGATGAGGATTCTCTGACAGTTATTTCATCTGACACCTGTGACCAGGAGAAAATATTAAAGACGGTTTGTCCTCTCAGAGGGACCCTGTGCCTGACACAGAAACCTGCTGCCTGTCTGCCTCTGGGAGCTTCTTCTTCTTTTTTTTTTTTTCTTTCTGCCCAAGGAAGATGTGTTCTATTCCACCCTGAGGAAATTTGAGCATTGGAGTTCTATTGCTCATTTGATGGGACAGCGTCTCTCACTCCTAGATTCTGTGAATTCAGTTTCTTTCCTTTCCCTGAGGAATGTTTTGCCAACCAGAGCTTTTAGCTTTTCGCATCATGTTGCAGAATTGGAAAGAGGTGGGGTGTGTCCACTGAGCAGGTGTGGAGAGGCATCTAAGGAGAGAGAAGCTGGGAGACAAGGAGCACATGAGACAGGCAGATGGAAGAAGAGGGGAGACCCTCAGGCACCGTGTAAGCTATTCACACTAGTGAACACACAAGCGAAGACCTGAGTTGGTTTGAAATTAATTTCTGGTGACTGAGTGGGTACTTGATCTTCTGAGATCAGGCTCTGAGTGTTACAGGTTCAATAGTGATCCGTTCCCAACCCAGTCGCCCTTCCCTCCTTCAATCTTAACCAGCCTCAAGCTCTGTCTGAACTCAAGTTCTGTCTGCTGAATCTCTGTACCCACTTGATCTTGTCGTCTTCTTTGACACTGTCCTACTGGTGCTTCCCAGGGGGCTCAGTGGTGAAGAATCCACCTGCCAGCACAGGAGATGCAGGAGACATGGTTGATCCCTAGGTTTGAAAGATCCCTGGAGGAGGAAATGGCAACCCACTCCAGTATTCTTTCTTGGAAAATCCTATGGACAAAAGAGTCACAAAGAGCTGGATGTGACTGAGTAACTGAGCACGCATGCACGCAGGCACGCACACACACACACACACACAAACACACACACACACACACACACACTGCAAATGACCGGCATCTTCCATCTGGATGATGAGAGCAGCCTTCTAATTGTTGTCTCTGCTGCTGCTCTCTAGGCCCACAGGTACCACGGGTCAGATACAACAGAATTGCCCAGGCATCATCCATAGGCTGCTCCTGGTCAGCGGGTGGCTCTCCTCCCACTTTGGTGAGGAAGGGCCGACTTTCCTTCCGTGTCAGGACTCCAACTTCATCTGTGTCTTGTTGCTGCTCTGAAGCCTTGGTCCTGAGATGGCACCCACCATGCATTCACTAGATCTCAATCAGATGGCTGCAAGGGGGACCAGAAAGGAGCCCAGGAGAGGAAGTGGGTTTGGATGAAGAACAGCCATCTCTGCCTTGGTGAAAACAGTGACGTTCCCTGGTCGAGGAGAAGGGTTCACAAGCCAATCTCAGCTCAGTCACTAACCACCTGAAAGGCCCAGAGCACTTCACTTTGAGGGTTTAGTTTATCTGTCACATGGGAGAGTTTGATGAGGCAATGCCTAGGTTCTAAGAAATCATGGTCAATGTTCACTGTGCTTCAGAACCATCCAGAAATGTTGAGGCAGTGCTTTTTAAAGTGGGGCCTTTGTTTCTGCTGTCATGAGATTCCTCTCTCTGTCTGTCCTTTAAAAAAAAAATCCATGATGGAAATTGCTAATGAGTAGCATTTATTATGAAATTCTTAGAAAGTGAAAGTGAAGTCGCTCAGTCTTGTCCAACTCTTTGCGACCACATGGACTGTAGCCCACCACGCTCCACCGTCCACGGGATTTTCCAGGCAAGAGTACTGGAGTGGGTTGCCATTTCCTCCTCCAGAGGATCTTCCTGACCCAGGGATTGAACCCAGGTCTCCTGCATTGTAAGCAAGACGCTTTACCATCTGAACCACCAGGGAAGTCCAATGAAGTTCTTCTTTGCTCCTAAATCCTTAAGCTTTCACTTGTTGTCACTTCCCCTTATTTTTATACCCATATAACCATTCCTGGTTGGAATTTTAAACACAGGTAATTCAAAGTGTATCTTGTAGCTGGGTAATAAGTGGAGAGCTTGTCCATCTGTTGGCAGAGAAGGTAGGTAGTGCTTGCCTCTCCATTGAATCTGCCTTCTTCAATTTGGTTTGCAGATGGCACCATCTGTTTCCAAAACCCATTTATCTGCAGTTGAGCAAGAGGGTAATAACCTTCCTGGGCCGGATTCAATCGCCTCTCACTTCTGCCCAGCCACCATCCTCCTGTCTCATCTGCAAGAAAGATGGACAGCTGTATCCCATGGACAGCTGGCATCTCAGGCCAGCTCAGCCAGGAGAGCACGCTTTCCTCCAACAAAAGGAATTCGTCCGGCTCCCCACAAAACCCTCAATCCAAGGAGGAAACAGGCTGGAAGAGCACCCTGAACTGGCGAATCCCAATACATTTCTGTTGCCTGGGAAACGACTCTCTTGGGGAGCGTGTCCTGGGATCAGCACAGACACGTTTTGTACGTTTTCCTCTCAATGATATTCCCGTCTTGCTGACATGCAACATATTGAGAAAACCCTGACATTTGATAAAACTTGGATGGCAATCCACTAAATCTGATTAACCCTTTTTAGCATTAACTGTCACTTCCTGCCACCCACTGTGATGCTGAAAGCTTTAAGCATGAGTACAACTCATTTCAAGTGATAATACAACATCTCAGTTACAGGGCATGTCACTTTCCAGTGTATATGGAGAGTGGGGGAGGTGGCGGGAATAGGGTTGAAACCATCTGGTGTCTTAGCAAACTAGAAAGAAGTTTGTAAGATAAGACAGCTGGTTACAAATCAAGCCAAAGAAAGGTTTGGGGAGAATTAAACTCTTACCGATTCATTTAGCTGAGTCATCTGTGAACAATGGTTAAATATGGGAAGATCATTAAGAGGAGATTTACTTCATTGAAATCTGCATGATAGTCAATTCATTCTTCAACACAACTGGTTAAGATTTGGGATCATTACTGCTGCTAAGCAGGAGGAGAAGGGGATGACAGAAGACGAGATGGTTGGATGGCATCACTGACTCAAAGGACATGAGTTTGAGCAAGCTCTGGGAGATGGTGAAGGACAGGGAAGCCTGGCGTGCCGCAGTCCATGAGACTACAGAGTCGGACATGACTGAGTGAGTAAATAATAATGATAACAACCAGAGTCACAAATGCCACTTTATCAACAACATATGCTACAAGCTCATTTCAAAAATATATAATAAAAAAGACACTATTGGTGTGCACATAGATCTTCAGCTTTATGTACATAAATTTTCAGGTATTTTCCCCCAGATTGTTGACTAACAGTGTCTCTATCCCATTGGGCTTTCCAGGTAGCTCTAGCGGTAAAGAACCTGCCTACCAATGCAGGAGGCATAAGAGACGTGGCTCTGGAAGACCCCCTGGAAGAGGGCATGGTGATCTACTCCAGTATTCTTGCTTGGAGAATCGCGTGGCGGGCTACAGTTCATAGCGTTGCAAAGAGTTGGACACGACTGAAGCAACTTAGCACACACACACGCACGCATCCTACCTAAAGAATTAACCTGTACACTTTAATGCCAGAATTATTTGTACATCTGCAACCTTAATAGGAGAGGCTTCAAAATTTTGCAGACTAGAATAAAAAGAGCTCACGTGGAACTGGGAAAATCCAGCAGCAGGACATAAACAATGGTGAGGTTCGTTTGAGTGAACAGTAAACAAAGCAGGTTCACTGTTGACCCTGGGGCTCCCTGCTGTGAAAAGAGGAGAGAAACCAGACAAGACTGCTCTCCAAGGGGATTGACAACATGCATAAGAAATTCTGGTTCTACTTAAGCCTGTATTTCTATTGCCATACTCTGAGAACGATAAAACAAACCCATCTATAAAAGGCGTATGATGTGCCAAGCACTGCACCAGGTACTAGGGAATCAAACAATCTTCGTCTTGGTTTCTGTCTTCAAAAGATTTGTAATTTTTGAGGAGAGAGGTATGCAGAAAGAAGATGGATGGTCCAAAGCCCATGAAAATGCCAGCAGGAAGGGAACTTTGTGATGTCATTTCTACCCCTTGTGCCCAATCAGACAGCACTAACTGATCACGGCACTCATTTTGTCTGAAATGAGCTGTAGTTGCTATTTGGGGGCGGGGGGGGGGGTTGCAGCTATAATTTATTTAAAAATATATATGTGTGTCTCCTTGGAGGCAACCATGGTAAACCAACTAGTGTCCTGCTTTCATTGCTTCTTTGCTCTTCTTCTCCGGGAAAGGTAGAGAGCTGAGCATCGTTCATACTGCATCACTTACGCAACATCAGAGAAACTGACACTCCCTGTTCGCTCCCTCCTTCCCTGTGGCCTCGCCAGGGTGAAAGAAAGTGAAAGTTTTTAGTCGCTCAGTCAGGTCTGACTCTTTGCAACCCCGTGGACTCACCAGGCTCCTCTGTCCATGGAATTCTCCAGGCAAGAATACTGGAGTGGGTAGCCATGCCTTTCTCCAGGGGATCTTCCCAACCCAGGGATAAAACCTCGGTCTCCCACATGGTAGGCCAATTCTTTACCATCTGAGCCACAGGGGAAGCCCATTTTGCCTTCAACCCAGTGTCCTGCTCAGGTAAAACTGTTGCCCTTTCTTTACCCACATTCTGGGCCCCGATCTTCACAGTTAGCCTCATGATGCTGGTAGGAGAATGATCAATAGGCTTCCTAAATCTGGCTGGCAGTGCTCATGGTGTTTTCCACATGTGTTGTTTGCACTGATCATAACACAGTGGGGTAGGACTTTTCCCAGCATGGGCCCCCACCCAGGAAGCCACTGACCAGCTGCAGTTGTCACGTACAAGGACACTCATGTGCCATCCCTGGTGGGGACCGTCAGCTGGGAGGAGGAGTTCATGTCTCTGGGGGTTTGTGTTCACTGATATTTCAGAGGTCAGTCTGCCCACCTATTTAGAGCTGAAGCAGAGGTGACAGAAAGGTTAAAGCTCTTAGGAACAAAGTAGCTGAGTGTGGAAGAGTCACCATAACTCCTCCGGGCAAGTTCAGATTCCCTGATGTAGGGCTGCTGGGATGGATGTGGTTGCATTCTGGGTGACAAATGAGGCCACTTGTTCTTCTTTTTTTCCAGCAAAATTCATTATATATATTTTTAATAGAAATGTAGCTGATTTACAGTGTTTCAGGGGTACAGCAAAATGACTCAGTTACACATACATATATATGCTTTTTCATATTCCTTTCCCTTATATGTTATTACAAGATATCGAATCCCTGTGCTATATGCAGTAGGTCCTTGTTTATCTATTTTAGACATAGTAGTCTTCATCCTTTAAAACCAAGTTCCTGCTTTAATCCCTCCACCCCTACCTGCACCTTCTCCCTTTGGTAATCTTAAGTTTGTTTCCTGTGTCAGTGCATCTGTTTCTGTTTTGTAGATAAATGCATTTGAACCATTTTTTGAGATTCCATATATAACTGATACAGAGAAGGCAATGGCACCCAACTCCAGTACTCTTGCCTGGAAAATCCCATGGATGGAGGAGCCTGGCAGGCTGCAGTCCATGGGGTTGCTAGGAGTCAGACTCAACTGAGCAACTTCACCTTCACTTTTCACTTTCATGCATTGGAGAAGGAAATGGCAACCCACTCCAATATTCTTGCCTGGAGAATCCCAGGGACGGGGGAGCCTGGTGGGCTGCCGTCTATGGGGTCGCACAGAGTAGGACACGACTGAAGGGACTTAGCAGCAGCAGCATATAACTGATATGTGATATTTCTCTGTGTTTGACTTAGTATAATTATCTTTGCTGCTGCTGCTGCTGCTAAGCCGCTTCAGTTAGGTCCATCCATTTTTCTGCTAATGGCATCATTTTGCTCTTTTTAATGGCTGAATAATATTCCTCTGTGTGTGTGTGTGTGTGTGTGTGTGTACAACACATCTTCTTTATCCATTCATCACCTGTTCTAAGTCATTTGAGAGGGGATAGGATGAGGGAGTATGAACTGAGTCCCCATAAACAAATTCAAAGATGAGCAGAGAGTGTAGTCTTGTCTGAAAGGGGTAATGTCAATGTCTCATCAAGTATCCCAGTCTCTACCACTTGTCAAGGCTGAAGTATGATCCTTGGGACAGAAATGAGGGCTGAGATGGCTGTGTTTTGACCTTGAAAAACAGATATAGCAGGAAGTAAGACACTCACATTTTGCATAGACCAGAGGCCAGAAACCACCAGATTGGAAAGATAATGGGTCCTTGAGATTAGCAGACACTTATCTTAGGAACAGAAGCTATCTTTGAGAAATGTCCTGAAGAAATGCATTCATTCAACAAATATCTCTGCAGGCAGACCACAGTGGCAGCAAAACAGACCTGGATTCTGTACTTGGTGGAGTTCATATTCTGCTGCAAGAAATGGCATTCTTTACTCACCCACAAATGGTGACATGCCGCTGGGTAATATTTTGATATATTTCTGTACTACTTTTCTATGGCTGCTGTAATAAATTACCACAAATGTAGTGTCTTAAAAAGCAATTCAAATTAATTTTCTTAGAGGTCAGAAGTCCAGAATGAGTCATATGGGACTAAAACCGAGATGTTAGCAGAATAAGAAAGAAGAAAACCCTGCCATTTGCCACAACACGGATGGACCTAGAAATTATTATGCTGGGTGAGATAAGTCAGAAAGAGAATGACAAATACCTCATTTCACTTATATGTGAAATATGAAAAAGCTGGACCCATAAAAGCAGAGTATACTGGTCACTACCAGGGCTGGGGAAATGAGGGCATTGGGGAGATGGTATTTAAGGGGAAAAAATTTGCAGCCAGCTGATCAATAAGTTTCAGAGATCTACAACACAGCACAGCGATTCAGACAACAATACTCTAAGTGAACTTCAAAGCTGCTAAGAGACTGGATCTTAACTGTTTCTGCCGCAAAAGAGAAATGAGTTATGAGATGTGATGGGCGTGTTCGTTAACTCTACAGTAGCAGTCATACTGCAATATACAAAGTATTGAATCAGTGCCTTGTACACCTTAAACTAACACAATGCTGTATATCAGTGGGGCGTGCCTGTGTGCTAAGTCGCTTCAGTCTTGTCTGACTCTTTGCGACACTACGGACCATAGCCCACCACCAGGCTCCTCTGTCTATGGGCTTCTCCAGGCAAGATTCTCTGGGCAGTTCTCCAGGAGTGGGTTGCCATGCCCTCCTCCAGGGGATCTTCCCAACCTGGGGATTGAACCGAGCCTCATGCAGCTCCTGCGTTGGCAGGCAGGTTCTTTACCAATAGCACCACCTGGGAAGCCCCTGTATGTCAATTATTTTATTTTAAAAAGGTGTCGGCAGGGCTGTGTTCCTTCTGGAGGATCCTGGAGAAGATGTCTTTCCTTTGCCTCTTCCAGCTTCTAGAGGCTGCTCCAATTTCTTGGCCTGTGGCCACTCCCTCCATCCTCAAAGCTCACCCCTCCAAGCATCCTTTCTGTTGTCTTGTCTCTTTTTTCTGACTCTGACTCTCCTATCTCACTTTTGTAGGGACCTTTGTGACTACATTGGACCCACTTGGATAACCCAGGAAAATCTCCCATCTCAAAGTACACACAACATAGTCACCTCTGCAAAATCCCTTTTGCCCTTAGGGTAACGTCACTGGTTATAGAGATTAGATTACAGAGATGGTCATCTTTGGGCAGCTATTATTTACCTATAATAATAACTATCTGTTTTACCTTTTAATTCATTTTACTTCTTCCCTCTTCTCCATCACTCAAGGAGCAAGAAGGGCTTTCTCTATGGCAACCCCCAACAAAAGGAAAAAAAAGGAACAGTAAGAGGGTAAGAGGAAACTGAAGCCTATGAGGGTCTTGAAAGCTGCAGTGTTCAATTCCAAGAGCCAAGCCCTTGAGAGAGAAAAGCTGATTTGAATTCCAAAATGCTTCATTTGGAAAACCGAAAGCTTAGTTCTGAAGGATGAGGGTGCAATGTTAATCCATATATAATAGATGAGAAGGAGAACTCCCTTGTTTCTGTCCAAAAGTGGGTAAAGTCTTGCCCAGCTGGTCACAAGAGAGAGACCAGAGATGACTGTCATGAATTTAGGTCCCTGAGAAGGTCACAGCCCTGAGCCCTGCTAAGGTCAAAACCCCAGATGATGAGTGGGCGGGATGAGCCATCAGTCGCCAGGTCCCTGTGGAGTTGCCCTCAAGTCTGTCTGATGTTCGGAGCAGCCAGGGTCTTATCCTGTGCACCCCATACTTCTGTGCACCCCACGTGAGGCAGGAGGACACCTGAGACATTGTTTCCCTCCAAATGGGAGTGTAAGGACCTGGAAAGGAACTGATGGAAAGGCCCCATGGTTTAGGAAGAAGTGGGGTCAACCTTCAGAGGCTGCTGTTGACACACAAGGAAAGGACAGGAAGGATGAGCCTCAACCTAGGAGAAATCAGCAAGGAGCAAGGCTGCCCACACCCCGGGCCAGTTCTGGTTCCCGCTGACACTGGAGCAGCTCCTGCTGGATGGCATCTGGACCGCCACCAGAGAGTGGACGCAGGGGTGAAGGGAGGGGACCCCAAGTGCTTATGCTCAGATGCCGTTCTGACCATAGTTAAAGCAGAAGGCAGCTGGGTTACCTGTAGCGGGACTAAGGGGAAATGGGAAGATGATTTAGGTTAGAGAGAACCCCTAAAACTTAGACCTTAAAACCAAGGGTGACTCAGGTCTCGATGGCTTGAGAGAGGGTCACTCAAGAGGAAGAGGTGAGAGGGGTCTGCTCACAGGGAATGATGCTGAGAGGCCGAGATGGGCAGCTTTTGCGTTGTTTCATCATCACCAGCTCTCTGATCCCATTTAACACTTTTTGAGGCATCAACCCTGTGTCTCGTCGGTACCCAGGTGGGGAGCGATAGTAACCAAAAGTAACTGGTGGAGACCTGGCCGTGGGAGGCTTACTCGGCCCAGAGCTCCGTGTGTATCGTCTCATGGGCTCATCGCCTTAGGGCTAGGAAGCAGACTCCTTCCCGTGTCTGCTCTGCATATAAGGACACTGAGGCTCCAAGAAATTGTCGCTTGCTGAGGTTCCACAGGGACACATTCTCTATCTGGCCAGAGTTTGTGGCTGGAGTCCACAACAAAAGAGGTCTCTGTTCACACCGTTTGGAAGGGGGCAGCTGGGCAGGTCCACGCAGAAAGCCTACAGGGAGGAGGGTTCCATTCCCCCAGGCCTGGTGATGCAGAACCACACCTGGATCTCAGCATGTCGCCAACCATTCCCTGCTCCTGACATTGGTGTGCCTGCTTTGGGGTGGGGGGCAGTTCTTAGAGTTTCTGAATAAACAACGCACGATTTCCTATAGAGCCAATATTCCTACAGGATTCAAGAGAGACCAATGAAGTATTTAATTAGAAAACAATTTTAATGTTTTCTTAATATGATCAAGCATGCAAGAAGTTTTAGCATAATTAACATACAGACAAGCTGAAGGAAGAGTAGCAAGTCCAAATAAAAGTTGTCGTTGTTCAGTCCTAAGTCATGTCTGATTCTTTGTGACCCCACGGACTACACACGCCAAGCTTCCCTGCCCTTCACTATTTCCTGGAGTTTGCTTAAACTCATGTCCACTGAGTCACTGATTATTATTTGAGTCCAAATAAATACCCATCATCTAAATACACACTTGTCAATAATTCCTTACCTGTCCAGGTAAGTTGCTGAACCATTAAAGCGTGAGTCACACACATCCTGACACTTTAATACTGAATATTTCAACTTGTAGCTCTTGAAAATGTGAACTTTGAAAGGAGAGACCTTGGTCACAGCAGAGAGTATGAATGATAAGCTCCCAGTCTTCTCTAATGCTCAGTCGTGTTCATGGTTCATCTGCGGTCTCCAAATGTGTTTTATAGCTAGTCTGAGCTTTCTCGCCAGAAGCCTGTCACGTTTCATGTACTGCATTGACTTAGTTATGTTTCCACATTCTAACAAATTTAAGTCTGCCCCTTATTTTTATCAGCAGTGGCTCTTTGAAAAGATAAGCCCAGTTGCCTCGAATCAATGTCCCATATTCTATATTTGCTCAATTGTTTCCTTGAAGTGTGGCTTAATTTGTCCTTAATTCATAGACTGCCAAGTTTTCACAATTCATATTTTTAATGTCTATATATTTATCATTTATCTATAACCACAACAAGAGGATGAGAATTTGCTTTGATCCAGGTAACTGTGCCTTACATGCATTGTCTCATGGAATCTTCACAGCAACCTGTGAGAAAGACATCCTGACACTTTCATTATGTCCATTTGCAATGGCCTTTATTAGAGGTCAGAAGTCCTTGATGTCCTTCACCTCCACAAAATTTGTAATGACTGGTCTTTGAAGTGTTTGCTCACCAGTTCACTCACCCGTCTTTGAAATGTTCAATCACTTTCTCTTTTTTCCTTTAAAAGCATTTAAAAGGATTAAAATGCACCTGGAATTGAACCCTTCTCTGTCGCCAAAGCCCAAGCACACTCATCCTTATGCCTTTGACCCACGCTGAACACAGGTACTTTGAGGATGAGGCCACAATTATTTACAATTAGCTTTGATTGAAGTATATCTGCTTTACAATGTTGCGTTAGGTTCTGCCACAAAGTGAGTCAGTGATATGTATCCAGACATCTCCTCTTTTTAGGGTTTCCTTTCCATTTAGGTCACCACAGAGCCCTGAATAGAGTTGCCTGTGCTATATGATGAGTTTAATTAGTTTTATCTGTTTTATACACAGGATCAACAGTGTAAATATGTCCAGAGGCCACTTGATAAGCTCTCTAATCTCCTGACTTGTGGCATGAAGCCTCCAGCCTTAGCACAGACTCAGATCCAGGAACACTGGGTAAAGCTCATCCTCTGCAATAGCCCATGATAATGACTGATACATAGGACATGCATTTCCTCAATGAATGAATGATCATCTTCCAGGTTATTAATTCAGCCTGAGATATCTAAGAATCATTAAAATCCTCAATGGGGCACAGAGTAACAAACGGGACTGGGTTTAACACCTGGCTAGTCCAGGTTGTCCTTAAAGAGGGCTTGGCCACCTCAGGAAGGACATCACTGACCTTACTGTGATCATGTAAACCTCTTGCAAATAGCACAAGATTTCAAACAGTATATGACTAGGAACAAGTAACTTTGATGCTTCACACCTTGTCATAGATCCACATTTTACTAAAACATTTCTCTAAATTCAGATTTTCCTCGCACTGTCCTTTGAAATCATGGCACCCAAAAAGCTGACTTGGGAGAATGAAGAGGCGTCAGCTCTTTGTGGAGCTGGAGCATTTGCAAAATGAGCATTGATGAGTCGAAATTCACCCAAAATTCTCAGGAGGCCAGTGATAGATGGCAGCCGTGAGGGAACCATGAACTTCTTGCCTTCCCAATGGAATGACAAGTGCTCTGGGATCCCGCAGGGTGGATGCCCTAATCTCATCCTGGCTTGGGGCACTGACTCCACACTGCCCAGAATAAAAAGAACATGAAAAATGAAAGTGAAGTCGCTCAGTCGTGTCTGACTCTTTGAGACCCCATGGACTGTAGCCTACCAGGCTCCTCTGTCTATGGAATTTTCCAGGCAAGAATACTGGACTGGGTTGCCTATTTTTTCTCCAGGGGATCTTCCCAACCCAGGGATCGAACCCAGGTCTCCCACATTGCAGGCAGATATTTACCATCTGAGCCACCAGGGAAGACATCCATATATGTGCATCAAATAATGTGCATTTTCAGGAGGTATTACAATATTTTATGTGCTTACTTTCTCCTGAGAATACCGAAAAGGAAAGTATTGCAGAAATGTTCTCATTGTTCTTTGATCACTGTTTCCCCAGCAGGATGCCAGGAGGGAAAGGCCACGTCTGATTCATCAGTATTTTCACCAGCAAGAACCTGCAAGATGTCTGCCCAGCATAGGTCTCATTGCTTGATAAAGCCATGTTGAATACGTAAAGGTTCTTGGGAGGAATTGAGATATAAAAGAGTGATTTCTCGTGGACTCAGAGAGCACACTCCATTTCCTCTGCCTTGTTTGGTTTTTCAAAGGAGAACTCTAGACCCCGTGTTCATTGCTTCTCCTGATAGGCGATCCCTTCAAGAGTAACTAAAGAGGCCTGCTGGCATTCAGATAACCACTTAAAGCTGGGGAACTTATAAAAGACTCTGATTTCGGGTCTTTGCTCCTAAAGCGTCTGATTCAGCAGACCTGGGATTTTGCTCAGAAATCTCCACTTTTAAATACCTGTTGGGATGATTCTGAGCTGGCCTATTGTGGGAGCCACACATTTATTATTATTCAAAGCCAGCTGCAGGGTCAGCACACTTGGAGGGATTCATTCATTGCAAGATAAAAGTTCGATCATCTCAGGCTGTAGCTGAGCCGCTGAGGCATCTCAGTCCTGGCTGCACATCTGAGTTACTTGGAGGAGCTTTTTAAAAACAGGATGCTCTGCTCTCTTTCCAAACCACTGGGGTCAGATTTCTCGTGGCAGGGTTTGGGTGTTGTTTATGTATTAGAGCTTCTCCAGAAGATTCTAGACCAGCCAAGATTGAAGACAGTGGAATTAAACAAACATGTTTAAATACACATCAGATTGGACATCAATCTGATTGCCTTGCATTGACTTTCCAGGTCATTCAGATTAAAAAAAAAAAAAATCCTTGCTTGCCATTTACGTTAATAAAGTGAAAAAAAATGAAGAGAAAGTGAAAGTCGCTCAGTCGAGTCTGACTGACTGTGACTCCATGGACGGTAGCCCACCAGGCACCTCTGGCCATGGAATTCTTCAGGCAAGAACACTGGAGTGGGTAGCCATTCCCTTCCCCAGGAGATCTTCCTGACCCAAGGATCAAACCAGAGTCTCCTGCATTGCAGGGAAATTCTTTACCATCTAAGCCACCAGGGAAGCCCTTATATTAATAATAGTCTTTACAAAGTGCAGTCTGTACCATTCTGAACTAGGAAGGGCTGATTTTACCAGCTCCATTTTTTACAGATAAATGAAGTGATGGTAAGAAAGGTAAAATGAGCGCATAAGATAGCACAGCTCCAAGCGATGGAATCAGCGTGAAGGCGTTCAGCCCCTGCCCAGGGATTTTGCTCCTGCCCTACACAGCCTGCAAGTTATTGAAGATTTACTGCTGAGTTTGGTCTCCCTCCAGTTAGAGATTATTTGATAATTGCTTGTTAAAGGTCCATTTGATTCTTTAAGGTTGACTTTGAGTGGTAGGTAAATGTCCAGGGCAGAGGGGAGAATTCACGTGATCATGTACCCTCATAGAAGATAGCCAGCCAAGGAAGGACTGACTTTTCTGTGATGTCCATAACACACATCTGATTAAAATATGATTCAAAAAGAAAATATCTTCAAAGACAAGCAGCTAAGGAAATCAAAAGTTTGCAGGGAAAGGAATAAATCACTTAGGGAAAGAGAGCAAAAACAAGATAACATAATGTATATATTTAGGATCAAGTTTTCTAATTTACTGCAATCTGTAGTACTCTGAATCTGACTACATTGGGTATAATTATTTCTGTCTAAATAATTTTGCAGGCTTGCAGCATAATAACTCAGGATCACAAATAGGAATCAACTCTGCTGTGCTCACAACATAGCAGTAATTACCTTCTTGAGTTGGTACAGCTCCTCACAGCTCACTGCAAAGTAATTATGTTGTGTTTTTTTTCCCCTTGGTGCAAAGCATATTAACCTGTGGAAATTACAAACCATGAAGTATAAAAAGAAGTCTATTTCTAATAGGAAAATACTGAATTTGGCCCACTAAAAATTCCCATCTAAGTGAATTAGCTGGTTCTGTAAGAACTTGCTGAAAGAAACCAGAGGTCAGTTCATCAGCTTCCCACTTGGATGGAGAGCACTTTTCAGCGGACAAGATATGGAAACAGCTACCTCCATGGAAGATCCCCTGGAGGCGGAAATGGCAGCCCACTCCAGTATTCTCACCTGGGAAATCCCATGGGCAGAGAAGCCTGGTGGGCTACAGTCTATGGCATTGCAAAGAGTAGGATACGACTGAGTGACTGACTGTGCATACGTGTCCAACAAAGATAAAAAATGTGCATATTCCTGTGGAGTATTTCAGGCCTATCCAGGGTGATACCTATGGTCTTAGTCATTCGCTTTCATGGCTGTATTCTCCGTTCTGTGAATATACTACAAATCGTTTATCAACTAATAGTGGCCTCCAGGGAGTTTGCTAAGGTTTGGTGCAGAACTGAGTGAAATGTGATTGAGGAAAAGTACCCCAGTGAGTTTCTGCCTCAGCTGTGATGCTTACTTCTTAAGCTGGATGGTGGTCATGCAATACTTGTTGTGTTAGTTCCCATATCTTTGGTTCATCTGACATCATTTATAATTTCTATGATGGCTAACTTTATGTGTCAGTGTGGGCTAAAGGATACCCAGGTATCTGATGAAACACTGTCCCTGGGATGTTTCTGGAAGAGATCAGCATTTAATTGGTAAACTGAGTAAAGTAACCCGCCCTCCCCAAGATCATGACCGTCATCCAATCCACTGAGCGTTCAAACAGAACAAAAAGGAAGGGTGGGGCTGGCGCTCTCTGCTTGGGCTGAGACGCCCATCTTCTCCTGTCTCCTCTGAGCTCCTGGTTCTTGGCCTTTCAGTCTCAGACCAAGGCTTACACCACCAGCCCCTGCTTCTCAGGCCTTGGACTCTTCGGATGGACTTGTACTACCAGCTTTCCTGGTTCTTCAGCCTGTAGACGGCAGATGGCAGGACTTATTGGCCTCCATAAACACATGGGCCAATTCCTATAATAAATCTCCATTTTTTTCTGAAGAACCCCAATAGTTTTTCTTTTTACAAAATTAAAAATACAATTTAGGGAAGATGGCAGGGAGTATATTTTGGGAATTATCCAGAATCTGCATTAAAAAAGCAGCTGCATTGCAAATCAAAACCAATGGACAAAATTTACAACAAAATTAGGCAGTGAAATATTCCTGAAGACTCCAAAATGCAAGGTGAAGGAGCTCTATGAAGTTAGGAAAGCTATATTTGAACCAAAGTGAAAGTCACTCACTCTTGTCTGACTCTTTGCGACCCCATGAACTCCGTAGCCTGCCAGGCTCCTCTGTCCATGGAATTCTCCAGGCCAGAATACTGGAATGGGTAGCTATTCCCTTCTCCAGGGGATCTTCCCGACCCAGGAATCGAACCAGGGTCTCCTGCATTACAGGTGGTTCTTTACCAGCTGAGCTACCAAGGAAGCCCCATATTTGAGCCAAGCCTCCTGCCAAGCCTTCTTCTAAAAGTTAAGAAAAACCGTTTTTCATTTAAAAAAAAAACTATAATTCAATCAAGATCAAATCCAATACAAAGTTACATAGGAAAAAATAGATTATGAAACAGAATAACATCTTTACAGACAATGAAAGCACTCTAAACATTCATACGAAGAAAAAAGAAGCTTGTTTTAAAATGAGCTGAAAGACACAAAGCTAACAGCATAAGACACAAAAGAACAATGTAAATCAGAATTAGGAAAACTCAGGATGAGACACAGAGCTCAGAGAACACTTGCAAATAAAATTTCTTTTACATGTAATTGGAAATGAGGATTAAACTAGAAGCGATGCAAGCATCAATAAGCAACTAATTTCTTAGTAAAAACAGTAGGTTAAAATTGAAAAGAAATAAAATATTATTTAAACATTCATGATAATATGACAAATACTGAAGACAGGCAAAGAAGATCCAAAATAAAGACAGTAGTACCTAAAGAAAAATCCAAAGGAAGGATGCAGAATAAATTGTATACACTCTAATGTAAGGAAACATTCTTGAAATAAAGACAAAGATCTGAAACTACATACTGAAACAGCACACTGTTTATCTGAGAATACTGCCACAGAACCAATAAGAAGATATTTTCTAGTAAAATTACTAGATTCACTTTAAGAAAAAAAAAAAATCCTTCTGATAACTAAGCAAAAATAAAATGTGATTTATAAGGAAAATAAAATTATATTATTACCAGATTATTTCTCCAGTGCTTGTTTGCCTGCCAGAAAAAAATGAAGTAGCATATTTAAGATATTTAAGGAAATAAAATGTAAGCCAGGATTTTATATACAGCAAAACTGATATTCAAGTAGAAAGAGCTCAGACAAATGGTTACGAAGATAAAACAGCTCAGAGATGACTGTTTATGTGAGATCTTCCCAAAGACCTGACTAAGGAAAGAGCTTCAGACAACAAAATTATCAGGATCACACGTATAAGGACTGTCAGTGAGCATTAAACATATAGTTACTTAAAGAAATAGAAGAAAGATTAAATAAGAGCTAAAAGGGAAATATGTATGTAATGGCTCTATGATCTGAAATATAGCTAGAGGATCAGCACAGTGAAAAAATTAAAATTTTTTAAAAATACAGTCGGCAGTAGCATTAGAATTGTCATCATAAAACTCCAGTGTGTATAACTGGAAAGAGGTCATTCTACCTTTATCATCCCCTGTGTCCTTTATAATCAAGACTTGGTGTAAAGGAATAGAAACTTCCAGATGAAATTGTTTTTTAGTCGCTAAGTCATATTCAACTCTTTGCAACTGTATCCCACAAGGCTCCTCTGTCCATGGGATTTCCCAGGCAAGAATACTGGGGTGGGTTGCCATTGTCTCCTCCAGAGGATCTGACCAACTCAAGTATCCACCCCAAGTCTCTCGCAGTTCCTGCGTTGCCAGGTGGATTCTTCATCACTGAGCCACCAAGGAAGCATGTCATATAGTCGAGGTCAAGTTAAATCCCCTTGTAGCCTTGAAGATAATTTGGAAATACCAGTATGAATTCACAGATTATTATATCTTTATTTGGAGGTGAAATGCATATGTCTTGTAACTCTGTATGCTATAGCTGTGTACATCCGTTAGCACTGATCATTCCAAGAAACCAAACTGTGGTGCTGAAATATCATTTCCCAGGAAAGACAACTAGGACTTAGAGAATGTATTGATTCCAGGTCTCAAGCAGGAGATGTGTAAGATGAATTTGGAACATCTTGTAACAACCAGATAGCAAGGGAACTACTACAACTGCCTCCACTGATCAAATACGGGATAATTACAGTGAGCGCCAGCAAGAAAAAGACTTGCAGCGAATTGAACTCTAACAAATGTTAAATCCTGAAACAAATGACAGGGACCAACTCACCATCTTGGAAGCCGGGAAAATAGAGAAAAGAATCAAAATGTATCCCAACTTGACTATGTAAACTATGCCAGTGGATGACCAAATAGCAGGTGGAGGAAATATCTCCTTAGAAAATTATTCTGTGAATCCATTGAAATGAAATGGTAGAGTCACGTT
The DNA here is from genome assembly GCF_023091745.1 of Budorcas taxicolor. Taxonomy (NCBI): domain Eukaryota; kingdom Metazoa; phylum Chordata; class Mammalia; order Artiodactyla; family Bovidae; genus Budorcas; species Budorcas taxicolor. The sequence goes on along the minus strand of NC_068932.1, from coordinate 46,251,307 downwards.
TCTATAATACAACCTCCAGTGAATTAAAGGATCAAAGCGTTGAGCACCAAGACTGCTAACATTTAAAAGAGCATAAGCCAGCTCCTCTTTCCTCCTAATGAACAAACACAACTTGTGGTCTTTGCCAAAGGTGTTTAACCTGAGTCTGACTCATCTGTCAAGTTCCAGGACATGCAGAAAGCTGGGGCATATTGAACAGGCATTCAGCGAAGTCCAATCTATGGGAAACCATAGGTCAATGACTACACAGATCATAAGGAAAAGAAAAGGATGTTGATTACACAAAACTTCAGAAAATATATTGCTTCAATATATGGGTGGGACTTTCCTAGCCAATGCAGGAATCCAGGTTCGATTTCTGGTTGGGAAACAGATCTCACATGCCTCGAGGTGCAAGTAATACGTGTGTGTGTATATATACATATGCTGCTGCTGCTGCTAAGTCGCTTCAGTCGTGTCCGACTTTGTGCGACCCCATAGACAGCAGCCCACCAGGCTCCTCTGTTCCTGGAATTCTCCAGGCAAGAACACTGGAGTGGGTTGCCATTTCCTTCTCCAATGCATGAAAGTGAAAAGTGAAAGTGAAGTCACTCAGTCGTGTCCAACCCTTAGCGACCCCATGGACTGCAGCCTTCCAGGCTCCTCCGTCCCTGGGACTCTCCAGGCGAGAATACTGGAGTGGGTTTCTGTTTCCTTCTCCAAAGCATGCATGCATGCTAAGTCACTTCAGTCATGCCCAACTGTGCAACCCCATGGACAGCAGCCCACCAGGCTCCTTTGTCCACGGATTTCTCTAGGCAAGAGTACTGGAGTTGGTTGCCATTTCCTTCTCTCTCTCTCTCTCTCTCTCTCTATATATATATATATATATATATATAGGCAAGACTAAACTATATCAAAAGATGACTTGAGTGAACAAAAAAAACCCTCCCAAGTGGTGTTGTAACTCAAAGTCAGATAGTAGTAACTTTGGGGAAGAGGGAGGTCTATAATTGGAATGGGGCACTGGAGGAATTTTTAAGGTGGCTGGAAAGCTTCTATTTCTTGATTACTGACTGCAGGATTATTTACCTTCTAACAATTTGCTAAGCTACTTCATAAATAAATAAATGACTAGATGGTACAAAGAAGGAAAGATTACTAAATTTGGAATTAGAAACCCAGGGATTAAAAGCACAGCCCCTCTTTCACCAGCTATTTCACTTGGGCAAGTCCCTGAGCTTTGCTGAGACTTAGCTTTTCTCTTCATCAAAATGGAGTTGAACTTGCAGAGTAATGGTAAAAAAAAAAAAAAGTTCCTACCTCTATATTTTTGTCAAGATGGAATGAAATATGATAACGTCAGTAAATTTCTCTGAGCCTCGCTAGCACTGAAAAGATTTTGCGAAATGATCTTGGGACATGAATATGGATCCTAGAGGCAGCTTTGGTTTGAAAATAGGAGTTCTGGATTTGCCAGTCATGGCCTTAGTGACAAGGGAAAATCGTTCCTAAAATGAGGATAAAAGTCATACTTGCTTCCCTGGGGACTGACAGCAAAGCAGGAAGATGGGCAGGGACCCTGGTGAGCTGTCCACTCGCTGTCCACAGGGACATGGCTTGCCTCTAAGCCATGTTCCCAGCTGCCCAGGGAGGGCCCGTTTGTCATCTCTGCCATTGTTACTCTCCACCACGATGCTTCAACAAGGCTGCTTCTGTGTTCCAGCACAGATCGACTCTGCAAATGCTCTCATTGGAACACAGACACTCTCATCCTCCACTTCCTTCTTAAAGTGGGAGATAAATAGCCCACAGGGCAAGAGTGTAGGTTTGGGGCTTCCATTAACTGAGGTTCAAATCTTATCTCTATCTCACACCAGGCAGATGGCCTTGGGCCTGCTCCCTAACTTCTCCAGGAGGCTCAGTTACCTCCTTGGCAAAATGGGACTAATATGGACTGCTCCATGGAGCTGGTGCTTGGCACAGGCACGGGCTTGGAGTAAGTGTCCAGTGATCAAAGGCAGCTCCCATTCTTGCAACAAGGTCCACATGACAAGCAGTCTCTGAAGTATTGCAAAGGAAGGTGCGTCCCTTACTTAGCATTGACCGTAACAGAGAAAGCTATTTCAGTCTCACATTTTATGTTCAAAATTCATGTGATTACTTAATTTATTTTTTAGAAGACTTGATTTTTTAGAGCAACTGTTAGGTTGACAACCAACTTGAGGGGACATCCAGAGATTTCTCATATACCCCCAGGTCCCCCACGTGTACAGCCTCCCCCCATGGCCAGCACTCTCCACTGGAGCAGTTGATTTGTTACAACTGATAAACCTACGCCGATGCATCAGAATCACCCAGAGTCCATGGTTTATATTAGAGTTCACTCTGGGTGTTGCTTCCTCTGTGGGTTTGAACAAATGCGTAATAACACGTGTACATCACTGTGGTATCATAACAAGTAGTTTCACCACCCTAAAAATCCTCTGTGCTCCACCTATTCCTCCCTCCACCCCTTCCTGCCTATTCATATGCTTTTTACATTCTCCTGCTTTGTTTTCTGGGAGAAAATACTTACATACTAAATCTAAGACAAATAGTTAACCTCCTAAGACACAAAAAGTGATTTAAAAGAGAAACATAAAAGGGTCATAAACCAGATTTTAAAAATAAGCCCAAAACACAAAAAGTTTCAAATGAAATAAAGATAAACAGGACTTCCCAAGTGGTGCTGGTGGTAAAGAATCTGTCATACCAGGAGACATGAGAGATGCCTGTTCGATCCCTGGGTTGGGAAGATCCCCTGAAGCAGGAAATAGTAACCCGGTCCAGTATCCTGTCCTGGGAAATCCCATGGCCAGAGGAGGCTGGTGGGCTACAGTCCATGGGGCCACAGAGAGTGAGACATGACAGCACGCATGCGTGCAAAGATAAATGATTGTTCAACATATAAAGACACACTCAATCTCAATCATAAGCAGAAAGGCAAATTAAAGCTAACTGAAACATTATTTATCACCTATTTTCTGAAAACCATGCAGATATGGAAGAACACACTCTGTTCATATGACTGTGGAGAAGTAGAGTCTCTGGATGTTTCTGGCAGAAACACACAATTATATGAACTCCAGGAGAATGTGGAATTATCTAGCAAAACTGCTGTATCTGCCCTTGACCAAATTATTTCTTTTCTAAAAAGCTGCCTTGAAGACACACCTCCACAAATACAAGAACAGTTGTGGTCAAGTTTACTAATTGCGGCCTCTTTCTGTAATTGTAGATTGTTGGAACCAATCCAAATGTCATGAACAAGAAGCTAGTTGAACAAATGATGGCATGTCCATGCAATGGAATACTACGCAGTCATGGAAAAGGTAGGGCAGTCTCTGTATTGCTTTGGGGTGTTACATGAAGAAACGTAAAGTGCAGAACAGTACGCATAGAATGATGCTTTGGGGGTAAAAAGGAAGAGGAAATACAGAGAAACGTATTCTTTTCCTATTTTTGAAAAACAAAAAGAAACTCTGCAAAGATAGCTAGAAATGAATGAAATGATTGTCTAGAAGAATTAGGGGAGTGGGAACAAAGTGAGAGGAAACATTGACGAAAATGTGATTTCTCAGAGGATCCCTTTTTTGTACAATTTTGACTTTTGAATCCTGAAAGTCTTTTTATATATTCAAAAAGGAAATTTATATATGAAAGAACAAAACACAAAGAAAATCAAAGCTAAAAATCAAACGGAATCTATAAAACTAACCACATATCAGTTGGTAAAATAATTACACAGAAATGAGTTATTCTGAGCAACATTTGAACATAATATTCTGTGAGGTCTATCTCCTCAATAAATTGAACAGCAAATAAATTTAAACTTCCTTTATTTATTTCATTGATAGAAATTATATTGGTATAGTAATTTTGAAATATATTAATGTATGTTGTAGGGTAAAGAAAATAAGTTAATGTGTTATCAGGAACCAAGATATTTAGTGTAAGAGAAAAGAGGAGCTAGAATTATAAAATCTAAAACATTTGTATATGTTAAATTTAAGTATCAAGTAATATATTTTTTAAAAATCCTGGCTTTACTTAGTGAAAGGGTCTATAGGCAATGAACCTACCTAGCACCAAGATCTTGGTCTCTACATACCATTTTTCCCTATAAGGAAATAAGGTTTCTCAAGGCAGGAAATAATGATTCAAGATAAAAATAGATGGTGATTCTGGGGTAAAAATTTAAGCCAGAAGACACAGAAATACTCCAAGACTAAATGGATCTTGTCAAGACACCCTAGAAATCATCATGGAACCTCACTGGCTAAATGGGAGATGGATGGCAATCTGAACTTTAAAAAAAAATAAAAAAGACTAATTCATAGAATAATAAATATCATGGCTTCCCAGGTGGCGCTAGCGCTAAAGAATCTGCCTGCCAGTGCAGGAGACCTAAGAAACTTGGGTTCGATCCATGGGTCAGGAAGATCCCCTGGAGGAGGCATGGCAACCGATTCCAGTATTCTTGCCTGGAGAATCCCAGGGAGCCTGGTGGGCTACAGTCCATAGGGTCGCAAAGAGTCAGACACGACTGAAGCAACTTAGCAGGCACAAACTAGTCCATAGGGATACACTGGAGGTGGCAGGGTTGGGGGAATCACTCCCCAGTGTTGGAGGTGGCTTTACACCAGCTTCTTACTCTGAAAATTGGTAAATGAAGCGGCGGGGGTTGGGGGGGGGGAAGCATTAACTCTGTGTTTTTTGAGAAACTATAGTTTTACTTCCTGTTTATACTGGCAAGCTCTTCTTTCATAAGATTAATGCTACCAAATGTATATTATAATAAGAAAATCACAAGAATCACCATTCTGCAGTTCTGAAGGAAATAACTGATACAAGTAAGAAGAGTCAAATGATTCTAAAACCACTCTGAAATGTTTGGAGCAGAATATATCGCCTGGTGCCAGAATATCCCCTCACAGACTCCTGACTTCTCCCAAGGGGAAAGCCTACCTTTACAAGGTCACCCCTTAACAGTGTGGTCAGTCTGAGCATCACTAAGAGAGCCATGGGCCAACATCACAGTCCTCCAAGTGATGTGTTATGACCTGGACGTCACCTAGAAAACATTCTTTCCAAAATGTTTAACCTGAATATAACCAGGCCACTGAATGAACTGCCAGTTGACAGCAAATTTAGGGAACATATCAAATGGTGTCATAGGAGACAACCCTACAAAGCCAAACACTAGAATTTAGCAGGTTTTATTCACTCAGTGGGCCTCCCTGAGGGCTCAGTGGTAAAGAATCCGCCTGCAATGCAGGAGACATTAGAGATGCAGGTTTGATCCCTGGGTCAGGAAGATCTCCTGGAGGATGGCGTGGCAAGCCTGGAGAATCCCACAGACAGAGGAGCCTGACAGGCTATAGTCCAAGGGGTCACAAGGAGTCAGACATGACCACGGAAAAGACTTAGCACACACGCATTCACTCAGTATGCCCATTTCTGTCCTGGGGCCAAGGCAGAGGTTAAGTCACCAGCTCATCCCCAGAGGGCATGTGTTCTGGTGGGAGATGCAGGCCTGGTTCTTAGAGCTTTCACTGGCTTTGGAGACAAAAGAGGATAAAATTCTGGTGCAATCACTCCCGCTGTAGGACTGAGAAAGTAACTGAATACCTCAAGGACCATCTTCTCATTGTAAAGTAGACCTGATGAGAATGTCAGGATGACTTTTCCTTAAAGAGTCTGTGAAGAACCTGTGAAACAATGCATGAAAAGCTCTTAGCAAGCTTATTTGGCTCAAGGCAAATGTCCAATACATTTAGCTTCCTTTTTCCAAGGTCCATTCTTCTTTTCATAAAAGCTTGAAAGCCACAAAGTGTTGGAGAGCAGCCTTTATCCCCTGGTGATCACAGCTGGGGGGACAAGTCTCATCACAGTTGCCACCTCCAGTAACTGAGGGGAGAGTCCCACAGCACTGGGTGGGGGAAAGTTTTGAGAAAAACACTGGATCTTTCAAAAAAGGAATTACTTAATCTGAGTCTGGTGGACCAGAAAGATTGTTTCTCAGAGTTTCTTCAGAGACTTTCTGATCTCCATAGGAGATTTGGCACAGAAACAGGTGTCAACCTCTAGAAACTTCTGGCATCGAGGAGAAAATGCTGCTTCTTTTTTCCTCCCAATTGCAATTCTCCCTTCCTGGGTAATTGATCTGATGAAGATACGGTTGGGCAAACAGAACCAATAACAAGCTACATGTGTCGAGATCTCCCGTGTCTGAGGTGACGCGTGACTTCTGTTGCAGAGCTAGTGTAGGAACCATACGGCCCACAACTCCTGCCCCCCTCCATCCTCCAGAGGAGCCTGCCTTGCTTTGGCTGTGGGTGCAAGTGATGACAGCAATAGGGAAGTGAGTTCAGCCTTCCAAGGCCTGCCTGTGGTTCTCTCTCTTAATCAACTGGAAGCCCATGAAGGCAGGGGACTTGAGTACCAAGTACCTCCTCCTGGTACCCCCCCCCGCCCCGCCCCACTGTTCAGTTCAGTTGCTCAGTCGTGTCCTACCTACTCTTTGCGGCTCCATGGACTGTAGCACGCCAGGTTTCTCTGTCCATCACCAACTCCCGGCGCTTGCTCAAACTCATACCCATTGAGCTGGTGATGCCATCCAACCATCTCATCCTCCGTCATCTCCTTCTCCTCCTACCTTCAATCTTTCCCAGCATCGGGGTCTTTTCCAATGAGTCAGTTCTTTGCACCAGGTGGCCAGAGTATTGGAGTTTCAGCTTCAGCTTCAGCATCAGTCCTTCCAATGAATATTCAGGGCTGATATCCTCTAGGATGGACTGGTTGGATCTCCTTGCAGTCCAGGGGACTCTCAAGAGTCTTCTCCAACACCACAGTTTGAAAGCATCGATTCTTCAGCACTCAGCTTTCTTTATGGTCCAACTTTCACATCCATACATGACTACTAGAAAACTATACATACATGACTACTGGAAGACTACTGGGTCTGTGTGGGATCCCCTCCCCCCACCCACAGAATTAACCAAACACAGCCTACTCTATGACCAAAGTTCACAGATTTCAACTTATTCACTGTGTCAGTGATGCAAAAGCATTGCAAAGGCAGAGAATCCAAAGTTTCCCATTTTAAGGATACATTCAAAGGGTTCAATGGTGTGAAAAATGCACAATAACATAGCCTCTTCCTACCCCAGACTCCAGGGTTTATCCGATAGCTCAGTGAGTGAAGAAGCTGCCACGAGGCAGCAGACACCAGTTTGATCCCTGGGTCAAGAAGATCCCCTCGAGGAGGAAATGGCAGTCTGCTCTGATATTCTGGCCTGAACAATCCCAGGGACAGAGGAGCCTGGCAGGCTACAGTATATAGGGTTGCAAAGAGTCGGACACGACCGAGCAACTAAGCATGCGTAAATAAATGCCCCGGACTGCTAGTCCTAGAAGAAGCCACTGTTCCCACTTTCTTTGGTATTCTTTCAGATATTCTCTCTCTATATATATACATATATGTACTATATGTAATAAATACATATTTTATATACATAAAATAAACTTACACTGAGCTTCTTTACATATATTGGAAATATTTATAGTGTCTCACCCACTAGCTGTATGCTAGCTTTCGATCTTACATTGTGGAAAGACTTTTATCACTTTCTAGTTCATTAAGAAAAAGATTTTATATTTCAAGATTGGATGTTAAATTTTTTAATATATATATTTTGCCACATATGGAGAAGGCCATTTGATCATTGTTTTCTGTTCGATTGACATCTTGAATTATATTAACCAAATATCTATTTCCCTTATGTCAAATTAAGTATGCATTCCCAGGAGAAAATGTGGTAGTAGTAGATTTCGATTTTGTGATATATTGCTAGAATCCATCGGTAATATTTTATTTTAAATTACTACATCAATATATATTGCCTTAGCCTTTTCCATTGTTCCATGTTGTGTTTGTCAAGTTTTATTTTCTATGTGATTCTGGTTTCGGTATATAATTTAGATTATGTATATTTTGAGGTTTTGACAAAATTTACCTTTGAAACTGACAATTCTTTTTTCATAGAAATGTATATACGTCAGTGCTCTATAGCTTTGTATTAGTTTTCTATCACTGCTGTAACAAATAACCACAAACGTAGCAGCTTGAAACAGTATTCATTTATTATCTCACAGTTCTGTAGGTCAAAATTCCATGCAGGCTCAGCTACGTCTCCTGCTTAAGGGTGTGCAAAGCAGAAATCAAGGTGTCTTCTGGCCTGGGTTCTTAAGTGGACACTCTAGAGGAGAATCTTCTTCCAGTGGCAGTCGGGTTGTCAGAATAAGTCAGTTCCTTGTGGTTGTATGGGTGACGCTCACATTTCCTTGCTGGCTGTCAGTCCAGATCCTCCGCTTCTAAGGGCACCGGCATCCCTTGCCATGTGACCTTCCATCTCTGCTCCAGCAGGGGAGCCAGGAGTTCTGCTTACACTTTGAGTCTCTCCGACTTTCTCTTCTACTACCAGCTGGACAAACCGCTCTGCTTTAAGGGCTCATGTGACAAGAAGAAAGTGCACCTACATAATCTCTGTACCTTAAGGTCAACTGTGCCATATCAGAGAACAGTCATGGGAATGATAGCTCACCGTAGTCACAGAGTCCAGGGATCGGAGTGCAGTATCTTTGGGAGACCAGTTTAGATATTCTACTTCAGTATTGTAGGACCAAAGGTTGATTATTAATTTTTTCCAATAAAGCATTCTTTCCACCAATGGTATGGGATTCCCCATGGCTCAGATAGTAAAGATTCTGCCTGCAATGCAGGAGACCCAGGTTCAATCCCTGGGTCAGGAAGATACCCTGGAAAAGGAAATGGCAACCCACTCCAGTATTCTTGCCTGGAGGATTCCATGGACAGAAAAGCCTGGAAGGCTACAGTCCCTGGGGTCGCAAAGAGTCAGACACAACTAAGCGACTAACACTCTCACTTCCCCTTTCTTGCACTTTCCATCAGTGGTATTTATGCGCAGCATTAATGAAATATGCTCTCATTCTAGGGCGTCCCCCATGGCTCAGCAATAAAGAGCCCACCTACAATGCAGGAGATGCAAGTTGAGACCTTGAGTGGGGAAGATACCCCAGAGTGGGGCAAGGCAACCCACTCTAGTACTAATTTTTGCCTGGAGAATCCCATGGACAGAGGAGTCTGGCGGGCTATAGTCCACGGGGTTGCAGAGTCAGACATGGCTAAAGCATCAGAGCACAGATGCACACACTTTTATTATAACACTTCTTCTAATGCCATTATATCTACTCTAAACTTTCAATCTCTTTGGTGATTTTTTCTATGTATGTTTCTCTGGAGTGGGTTTGCCATGCACTCCTCTAGGGGATATTCCCAACCCAGGGATTGAACCCAGGTCTCCCTCACTGCAGGCAGCTTCTCTTAATTATTTTAGTTAGAATTTATCTTCCCCACTGCAAAGAACCATCTCTTGAAGTAATATATTGAGTTTACTGGATTTCTATGTTTTACACATTAATTTCTACTTTTATCTTTATTATTTCATTATGGTTTTGTTTGTCTTAAATATGGTTTGTTTTTACACTCATTATTTAAATGACAATTCACTTATTTTCAGCCTTTCTTGTTTCATAACATAGGTATTCAAAGTTATGGAAAAATTTTTAATCCTTTCTCTACTCAGAAGTGTTGACATATACAATTTCTACTTTTTAAAAATTTTAATTGTTTTCAATTTTTAATTTTTTAACTTTTTTATTATTTTAGGAGTTATTGTCTTTACTTCACTTACCATCTTTGAAAGCACTTATTAAAAATTGAAGAATCTGGAACTTCCCTAGGGGTTCAGTTGCTAAGACTTCATTCTCCTAATGCAGGGGATGCAGGTTTGATCCCTGGTCGGGGAGCTAGGTCCCACATGCTGCAATTAAGTGTTTGCATGCTTCAACTAAAGATCCCACGTGCTGCAACTAAGATCTGGAGCAGCCAAATAAATTTTTCTTTAAATCTTTTAAATGAAAAATCCACGCATTTGCAATTTTTTCTACCTCCTCAACACTCTCTATCTCCTGATATTTATACTTAGCTTATTCTAGATTTCAAGGTTTGCAATATATATTCTGTTGTGTAGACATAATTATCATGTTTAAATAAATTCAGTGCTCACGAGCAATCATTGCATCCTGATTTTTCCATTTTGCTGAATTATGTTGTCATGTAATTTATCAAAGAAGGGCTCAAATATTTCGTATGTACTTATATTACCAAATAACTTCTTTGAGTTTCTTTTGTTTGATACCCATACAATTTATTCTTTGTCTTTAAATTTCAGACCATCTCTCCAGTTTTTCTTCTGTACCAGCTTTTCTTCTTGTTCTTTCCAAGTTCATATTCCGTTATCACAGGAGTTTTCTTCTGTCATATCCTTGAAAATGCTTTCAGTTCCATTTCATCTTTTCTTTTTCCCGAGAACACCAGTTTTCTATACTGTGCATCTCTTTGGTCTGTATTCTATATATAACATTTTCCCTATAATCTTTTAAACTTTCCCTTTTTTTCCATTTTATTTCTTTAGATTTCTTCTTCATATCCCTAACCAGAATTTTAGCAACATCAGTCTCCTTTTGCATTGATTCCAATTTGGCATTTATTTCTGAACTTTTTCTGATTTTTCTCTTCCATTTATTTCTTAACCTCCCTCAGTTGACTTGTCTCTAGCTTCTGTGTCTTATCATCTGCTTTGGGGTTTTTATAGCTCATTAATGTGTGCTTATTTCAGGGTAACCATACCGTCTTTTGTTTGCTAACACAGAGAAAATGCTTGTCCATGAACATCAGCTATCTCAGGGCATAATTCTTCAGTTGTGTAGTTTGGATCTACATTTGGCTTCAGTTCAGTTGCACAAAACGAAGTAGATCAAAGGGTAACAATGCCAAGAGAACGCACTGGTCGTAGCAAACACCCTCTTCCAACAACACAAGAAAAGACTCTACACATGGGTATCACCAGATGGCCAATACTGAAATTAGATTGATTATATTCTTTGTAGCCAAAGATGGAGAAGCTCTATACAGTCAGCAAAAACAAGACCGGGAGCTGACTGTGGCTCAGATCATGAAGTTCTTATTGCCAAATTCAGACCTAAATTGAAGAAAGTAGGGGAAACCACTAGGCCATTCAGGCATGACCTAAATCCAGTCCCTTACGATTGCACAGTGGAAGTGGCATTTGGCTTAGTAAGTTCTTTTTATTTGGCAGTATCATTTTATTTTGCAATTTTACTTCTGAAATTCATGTAGTATTTTTTTTTTTTTTTTTTGGTTGCTACTCATCTTTAAATGAGTTCTTTGGAAGTCAGTCATTTGCTCAAGAATAGCATGGGAGATGGGCCAGGAGAGCAAATTGGAAGAGAACTGAACTGCTGTCCTATCCAGCAGAAGCTTTCCTTGGCTCACTGAGAAGCAAGTATTTACCAGGTCCTTCTGCTGGTGACAATGTTCACGTTTTTTCTGTTGACGGAGATCCGCGTCTACAGAGATGCTCACCTCCAACTGGCTTCCTTACAACATAACACTCATATGCTCATCTTGCAAACACACCGTGTCTGCATGAGTCCTGCTTCGACACTGCCTTCACCAGAATTCTGCAGTGTCACAGCCTGCTCAGGGATGCTCCACCAGAACCCAGGGTTCTGAGTGATTTTGTCACTCGGTCCTGCAGAGCTGGGTTTCCTGCCTAACATCTGCAGAGCTTGTCCCCTTGCCTGGCACCCACGCCGCATCCTCCTGCTGCTAAATTAGCAGGCTCACAGGTGTGAATTCTCCGTAACCAATGTTTGCATCCTGGCAAAAAAGAGACTTCTCACCGAAAACCCACTCATTTTACAATAAGCCAAGATAACACTTCCAAAAACGTTTCCTTGAAGCCCAGAATTAACAGGTGGGGCTCTGAATACAGCAACATAAAATGACATCTGAGTCTTTGCCGATGTTTATCGTTGATGATATATTGAGCAGGAGTATTAGCATTTTATATTCTTCCTGAGGTTTTCCGCTGCTTTTATTTTCTGTGAGTCAAGAAAATCAGGCCATACTTCGTAAAAAAAAAAAAAAAAAATCTGCCGTCTACACGTCTTCCTGGGCATTTACACCCTGGTCGGACAACTCAGCTGTGATGGCAATATGTCGGATTTCAACCTTCCGAGTGTTAATTGGGAAACTTTGCTGACACATAGCATAATAAGGGTGGAAGTGATGGATGCAGTAAATGATTACATGTCAGAGGCATTATCGGGAGTGCTTAATGTCTAGATCCATTTCCAGCTAATGACCACGATGGTATTAGGAAATCAGTGAGAGCTAGACACTAGGGTCAGGCCACTGTACACTGATGAAATTGATGTAGTGTGGAAATAAAAGTAATAGCTATTGGCAAAAATTAAACTGTGTGATTCCGATAGGCAGGAAGGAAGCTGGAGAGCACACACAAGTCAGGGGAGCTCAGATCCTGCGAACAACTTTCATCTACAGAAACAGAACAAACAGAGAAGCACTGGCTTCCTTGAGAGGCCGTGATTTGTTTACACAAGTAGCAATACAAACACAGTTGCATGAAAATGAAAGGCTGATTATAGAGGAGCTTCTGCAAGAAATCATATAAATATGGTGCAACATGAAGAAATGGTCATCTGCGCTCTGAAACAGAATTGGGCTTCTGGAGTAATAGGGACTCCGCTCTGATTAGGGACCGTGGTTGCTGCAGACTGGATTCCTGACCCCACTCCTTCACTCCTGTTGTACAGTTATATATTGATACAAACACAGGCATGGACGTGTTACTTTGCGGGCCCTCCCACTGCTGGAAGAATATTCTTCCCCTGCCCATTGTTTGGATCTTGGCCATATGACTGGTTTTGGTCAATGGAATGTTAGTGGATGTGATGTGAGCCCAGGACTTAACCCAGGCCTTAACTGCTAGCATAGTTGGCACCAGTTCCCTCCCCAGGCACCACCCCTGTGGCAGTGCAGGCATTTGCCCCTCCATTGTGCTACTTCCAGTCAGTCCTGCTCACTGCTGCCCAGGTGGAATGTCGTGAGCACCAAAACCCTGCTCTCAGTACCTGCTGGCCTTTGACCCTTAAAGCACCAACAGACTCCTGAGCTGTTGCCAGCCCTGATGCATCCTCCTCTTCTTTGCCTCCTCAGCCCCCGGCCAGCACTGGAGAGAGTAAGTCCTGGTTCCAGCGTCACTTAAACGTCACTGGGGAGAGAGCAGAGAAACACCCAAGGCATGGCCTCAGCTTTAAAACGTGTTGCTCTTTTCTGTTTTAGAGAGAGTGAGAGCTCAAATGTCCCATCTCTGCCCAGACTGGGGCCCTCGTCCTTCCCTCTGTTAGGTCCCGGGTAGGGTTCCTCTTGCCTCCCAAGCCTCCCTGAAAACCTGCTTCCGGCCTGGGTTTGGCTCACAGTTTCATCCCAGGAGGGATGAGATGGCAAGCTTCCCATCCTCCAACTCCTCTTTGTGCAGCCAATGTTTCCACCTGCACCTCAGGTGCAGACATGGGCCGGATCAGGGTCTTCATTTCGGACCCCTACTGTTGGACTAGCTGCTAAACACCATTCCACAGGCTGTTCACTCCCGCCCCCTCCTCGGGCATCACGGAGGGATCACAGGAAGAAACCAGTGCCCGGGGCCACCAGGATTAGCGCAAATGGACAGATGGTCTCCTGCCTGGAAACCCTGACAATGTGCTCGGGCTCAGCTGTGTGTGGGGGTGGAAGGGTGGAGTGGGGTGGAGTGTTCTGGACTCAGCTAAGTCCACTCTGGACCCCCAACCAGCAGCTGGGGTGCTACCAGCCGAGGCCTGCGAAGATGTCGGAAGCACAGCATGCCTTAAGCAGCTGTGATCACTGCGTCTGCGCAGGGAAATGGAGCAGCTCTCTGAACGCACCAATCATTGGGTGCTGCCGTTGGGGCTCACAAGCCTCTTCAATCATACAAGATTAATTTTCAAGAGGCAAAGACCACTAGGGAAGAGAGGACACATCCCAGGGCGGTGGATCTCAGAAGAGAGGATCCATTACAGACACAGATCCTTACCGGTGCCAGGACCGCTTCCAGAAGCCGCAGTCTACACTCTCAGGCCCAGGGCCAGAGAGGGGCGGATCTAAACTCCAACAGGCGGAGTTGGAGGGCTAAGGGAGAACAACACCCAGAGATGGTCCAGATGTGCGCTGCAAGAGTAAATTTAGGCCCAGCCCCTTCCTTCCTCTCATCATAAAAAAAAAAAAATTTAAAAATTAAATCCCCTCTGCTCTAAAGAACAGGAGATGGTGCACATCCTTCTCCTGGCCAGAAGGGCATGGTCGGCTTGGGAATGTCCTTGAATCTCTGAAGTGACCTTAAGACACTGTCAGCGACATGCGCATCGTATGACTGACACGTACTACATCAGCTATCTGGGTTCCTCAGAGGAGACGCTGATGGACTGCTGCCTGTGGAGGCTCCTGCCTAGGAAATGAGCCTGGAGGACACAGCCAGGAGGTGCGTATGGAGAAAGTGTCAGTTCATTACCTAAAGCAGACGCTTCTAACCCATTCAGGAGCCGAAGGGAGGCTTGGCAGCAACCCGGGACGGAAGCTCTGGGGAGGCATGAGCGAGGAATCCAACGAGGGCTTAAAGGCTGTCACACAAGTCATCTAGGGCAAGTCACCCAGAAGAGGCTGGTGGGGAGTGCGGGAGGGTGGGCAGAGGGCAAAGTCATCAGGGTCCTGCAGGACAGGGAAAGGGCCTCCATGAAGAATTTGGGGGCGGTGAACCACGGCGGGACAGACCAGAGGCCAAAGAGGGACTGGAATGAAGCCAGAGCCTTTAGGATCTTGAGAAAACAACGAATCTGAGATGGATAGTCCTTAGAAGACGAGGCAGAACATATACGGGCTCTTGCCACCTAAAAAGGCAGTCCACATGGGATTTTTCGGGCAGTGAAACTAACCTGTGTTAATTCACTAGAGTGGCTCACGAACTCAGGTAAACAGTTCACTGATAGATTACCTGTTTGTTACCAAAGGATGTAACTCAGGAATTGCCAGAGAGAGGAGATGCTCAGAGCAGGGGAGGGGTGTGGAGCTATGCTGCCCTCCTGAGAGGCAACTCTCTCCCAGGCCTTCCGCATGTTCACCAGCCTGGAGACCTACACTCCGGGGTGTTCGTGAAAGCTTCATCACGGGGCCATGACTGATCCTTTAGTCAGTATCCAGCCCCTTCCTCTTCTTGGAGACAGGAAGGGGAATGAGAGTCCCAAGCTTCTAACCACAGCTTGGTCTTTCTGGTGACCAACCTGCACTCTGAAACCATCCATCAAGTCACTGCATTAGAGCTAAGTCACTCCCACCACCCAGGAAACCCACCCACGAGACCTAGGAGCTCTACATTGGGAGCTGGAGTCAAAGACCAAATATTAGAGCCAAAGATGCTCCTAGTGCCCTGACTACTTAGGAAGTGACAAGGGTTTTAGGGGCTCTATGGCAGGAGCAGGGAGGAGAGACCAAGCATGCATTGGCTGTTATTTCACTGAGACAGAGAGGTGATCAGGGAAATCCTTTGTGACAGTCCCTTGGCCTGTTGCTGGCTTTGAAGAGTGAGGAAGGGGCCACACAGCAAGGAAAGCAGGTGCCACCAGAAGCTTAGAAAGACTAAAGAAACGGATTTTCCTCGAGAGCTTCCAGGAGGAGCCAGCCTTGCCCCTCCCTGAAGTTCATTTCGGTGAAACCTGTATCGCACGTCTAACCTACTGGACCATTAGCTAATACATTCATGTTGCTTTAAACCAATAAGGTTGCAGTAACTTGTTCCTTCCACCCTAGAAAACTAATCTGTAAAGAGATAACACTGACTCAACCAGTGCTGGCGGAGCACAGTCCATGCGCCAAGTACCATACTCAGGTGTTTTCCTGTTCCATCCTGATAACAACTGTAGGAGAGTACCTTATTCACTCCACTTTAGAGGTGAAGCGACTGGGTCGTAAGATTACTGCTTCGAATATAAAAGATGTTGGGACATGAGTTGGAAGGTGGGCGTGTGGAGTCCAGCTGCTCCCCAGCAAGGGTTTGCAGTTAGAAAAGGAAGGAGGTAGGAAGGCCTGCAGACCATCCCAGAGGCTCTGATGCCTCTAGACAAAGCACCTAAGGGGTGGGGGAAGAGCCGGAATGGGTCACACGTGCCCAGCCTCCCTCCAGCTCGAGGCCTTGGACCCTGGACCTTGGCTCTCAAGGCTCTCTCAGCATATTTCTTCTCTGATTATCTGACTCTCTAGAAGGCCCATGAGCAAACTGTCCTCCTCACTGACTTTCCATCTACACCTCCCAGCTCAGTGGAAGTTCACCAGAGTGCGGTGGTGATGTCAGCGTGTTGGCGTTCCAGTCCTCCTCTGCCTGCACAGGTGGCCATGACCAGCGTGCCTGCAGGACCTGTCTAAGTAGCCAGCAGAGGTGCATGAATCCCAGGCCACGCCCTTCCAGAAAGCTTTGCATCAGCCAATGCAGTGATGCACACTGATGGGACAACCTTCTGTCCTTCTGATGAAGTTACACCACTGATTAAACTGCCAGAGAGTGAGACAGCTTGAATTTTCTTGGTGTTTTATGACTTCTACTCAGTTCAGTTCAGTTCAGTCGCTCTTTGGGACCCCATGAACCGCAGTACGCCAGGCCTTCCTGTCCATCACCAACTCCCAGAGTCCACCCAAACTCATGTCCATTAAGTCGGTGATGCCATCCAACCATCTCATCCTTTGTCGTCCCCTTCTCCTGTGCCTTCAATCTTTCCCAGCATCAGGGTCTTTTCAAATGAGTCAGCTCTTTGCATTAGGTGTCCAAAGTACTGGAGTTTCAGCTTCAACATCAGTCCTTCCAATGAACACCCAGGACTGATCTCCTTTAGGATGGACTGGTTGGATCTCCTTGCAGTCCAAAGGATTCTCAAGAGTCTTCTCCAACACCACAGTTCAAAAGCATCAATTCTTCGGCGCTCAGCTTTCTTTATAGTCCAACTCTCACATCCATACATGATCACTGGAAAAACTATAGCCTTGACTAGACAGACCTTTGTTGGCAAAGTAATGTCTCTGCTTTTTAATATGCTGTCTAGGTTGATCATACCTTTCCTTCCAAGGAGTAAGTGTCTTTTAATTTCATGGCTGCAGTCACCATCTGCAGTGATTTTAGAGCCCAGAAAAATAAAATCAGCCAATGTTTCCACTGTTTCCCCATCTATTTTTGCCATGAAGTGATGGGACTGGATGCCATGATCTTCGTTTTCTGAATGTTGAGCTTTAAGCCAACTTTTTCACTCTCCTCTTTCACTTTCATCAAGAGGCTCTTTACTTCCTCTTCACTTTCTGGCATAAGGGTGGTGTCATCTGCACATCTGAGGTTATTG
This sequence comes from Budorcas taxicolor, assembly GCF_023091745.1. NCBI lineage: Eukaryota > Metazoa > Chordata > Mammalia > Artiodactyla > Bovidae > Budorcas > Budorcas taxicolor. The sequence continues at coordinate 46,233,862 of NC_068932.1, read as the reverse complement.
ATATTTCTCCCAGCAATCTTGATTCCAGCTTGTGCTTCCTCCAGTCCAGCGTTTCAAACTCATGATGTACTCTGCATAGAAGTTAAATAAGCAGGGTGACAATATACAGCCTTGACATACTCCTTTTCCTATTTGGAACCAGTCTGTTGTTCCAAGTCCAGTTCTAACTGTTGCTTCCTGACCTGCATACAGATTTCTCAAGGGGCACGTCAGGTGGTCTGGTATTCCCATCTCTTTTGGAATTTTCCACAGTCTATTGTGATCCACACAGTCAAAGGCTTTGGCATAGTCAATAAAGCAGAAATAGATTTTTTTTTTTCTGGAACTCTCTTGCTTTTTCAATGATCCAGCGGATGTTGGCAATTGATCTCTGGTTCCTCTGCCTTTTCTAAAACCAGCTTGAACGTCTGGAAGTTCACGGTTCATGTATTGCTGAAGCCTGGCTTGGAGAATTTTAAGCATCACTTTACTAGCGTGTGAGATAAGTGCAATTGTGCTCAGTTGTGTCCAATTCTTTAGCTACCCCATGCACTGTAGCCCACCAGGCTCCTCTGTCCATGCAATTCTCCAGGCAATAATACTGGAGTGGGTTGCCATTTTCTTTCTCTGGGGGATCTTCCCCACCCAGGGATCAAACCCACGTCTCTTATGCCCCCTGCCTTGGCAGGCAGGTTCTTTACCACTGAGCCACCAGGGAAGCCCTGAAATTGAATTATTTTGACCCTCATTTATTTATTTTCCTGTGAAATTCTGAAAACAGTGAAATTGGAAAAATAGAACCCTGGTGATTAAAATTCCCAATAGAGCCCACCTAGATGTCCCTTCCTTGAGAATTACTGGTTACCTAAAACTAATAGCGGGAAGGCAGATTCACCTCTAGATGAGAATGACCATTAGAGATATATCAGCGCACTGCCTGTTGTTGGATAATGAGAAAGAGGAGCCACCATTCTGTCTTTGCAGGATGGTAAGTTACCACCTTGGGGAAGAGGAGCCAGGAGAGGGGGTGGGGACAGGAAGGGAGAGTGACAGCCACAGAGGAGATGCTCACGAGACGCCTGGGAATAAGCCGAGCGGAAACCTGGGAAAGGGCACCATCTGACTTAACTGAGAGAACACAGCGTTGGATTTAAACGACAATCTATACAGCCCATAGCAACAGATACTAATTGTGAGTCCACTGTGAGCCAGCACGGAGATACAGGGGCGTCCCCCCGTCAAGGAGCTCATGCGTTGCTGGAGACAGAAGGTGAGCCATCTACAAGCAGAAGCAGAGCATCAGTAACCCCACTGCCATAATTTCTTATATCAAGAGGTTAAAAGGGAAAACCATATGGCCATCTATATGGATGCCACAAAGGCCTTCACCAAGATTGCACATCAGCTTCTGAGAAACATGCTCAGTCCCTGGGGAGTAAAAATAAATTTTCGAAAATTAAGAGCATCTATTAGAAGCATCAGGCAGGCACCATCATTAATAATCAATCATGAGACATTCCCATTAGACTCAGAGAGGCAAGCTGCCAAAAATGGGCACACATCTGCCTGCCCATGTGTGTGCCCCGCCGTCGCAGTGTTGCTTTGCCGCTCGTCCCGTAAATGATGCTGTGTCTGCCGGGTCACTTGAATACGAGCTGCCCTTGTGACACACTTGAATCATGGGATATAGAAAGAGTGACATCGTGTGAGGCCAATCCTAGGACCGTGGAGGACTTGGGTTCCTATCCGTGCACCCGGGGAGTGTGCTCGGAGAACACCCTGTGGGGGAAGTCTAGCCTCACCCACAGGGGATGCAAGACCACGTGGACCTGACAAGGACGGTCCCACCTGACAGCCAGCACCAACTGCCAGACTTGTGAGCAAGGCCATCTTTGGCCACTCTGCCCTGGTCAAGCTGCAGATGAACTCAGCGGACCGAGGAATCCCGGGTGTCACGAGCAAAGGACGGACAAGCCCAGACCAAACTGCTAACCTACCATGTGACGAACAAATGAAACAGCGGCGATTCTTTTTTTCTTTTGTAGTGAATTTGTATTGTAGTATAGTTGCTTTGCAATGTTGCAGTTCCTAGTGTACAGCAAAGCGAATGACAGAAAGATAGATGCACATATATATGCATCCCCTCTTGTTGTGTGTTTTCTTCTCATTTAGGTGAGCAGAGCGCTGAGTAGAGTTCCCTGAGCTGTACCGTGGGTTCTCATTAGTTACCTATTTTGTACACAGCATCAGTGGTGTATATATGCCAACCCCAGTCTCCAGCTCATCCTGCCACCTCCCTTCACCCTTGGCGTCCATGTGTTGGTTCTTTATGTAACAGCGGCTATTCTAAGCCACTAACTGTGGGATAATTCATTGTATGTATTAGTTTGTTAGGGCTGCAGGAACTAAGTACCCAACCTGAGTGGCTTCACCATAAAGAGCAGAAAGTATTCTCTCACTGTTCGGGAGGCCAAATGTCTGGAATCAAGGCGTGGACAGTTCTGAAGACCGGGAGGGAAGGGTTTGTTCAGGCCTGTCTCCTTGGCTTGCTGCTGGCCATCTTCAGTGTCCATGTAGCACTTTCCCTGTGTGCCCAGTCTCCTCTCTTTATAAGGCCAGTAGTCATACTGGATTACCCTCCACCCTTATGACCTCATTCTGATTTGATTACTTCTGTAAGGACTCTGGGGTTCCCAGCTGGCGCTAATGGTACAGAACCCACCTGCCAATGCAGGTGATATAGGAGACACAGGTTCGATCCCTGGGTTGGGAAGATCCCCTGGAGGAGGGCATGGCAACCCACTCCAGTATTCTTGCCGGGAGAATCCCATGGACAGAGGAGCCTGGCGGGCTACAGTCCACGGGGTCACGAGAGTCAGACATGGCTTAGTGACTAAACCACGACTTAGCAACTAAACCATGTGTAAAATGAATAGTTAGTGGGAAGCTGTTATGGCACGGGGGCTCAGCTTGGTGCTCTGTAATGAAACAGAGGGTGGGCTGGGCAAGTGGAAGGGAGGCTTAAGAGGGAGGGCATATATCTATGCCTATAGCTGACTCACATTGTCATATAGCAGAAACTAACACAACGTCGTAAAGCAATTATCCTCCAATAAAAGAATAAAATGCTTTCTCTTCAAATAAGGTCAGATCCTGACATGCTGGTGGTTGTATCAACATATAAATTGGGATTGGGGGGGCAAATAATTCAAGCCCTAACATTACATGACAATTTGTGACTTATGTAGTAAGGAACAAGAATATTATTATTATTCAACTTTTGTTCTGAAAGTTTGACTAATATAATAAGGAAAGAGAAAGAAGCCACATGTTTAAATATTGAAAGGAAAAGACAAGATTATCATTTCTGGAAGATTATCTTACCATCTAACTGAAAACTATTGAAACTAAAAACAGCATTTCCTAAGATTCCTACATTTAACATTAAAATATGTTTCAAAACCCTTTCGTTTATATCAGTGATAACCAGTTTGAATATATAATTTTAAAGACTATATTTATACAGAGTTGTAAATAAATGTTCAGATCAGCTTTATTAATAATAGCCTCTGAATAGAAAAGAACTCAAACATCCATCAGTAGTCAAATGTCTAAATAGCAGCATATTCATGCAGAAATGATTATTCTATGAGGATTATTATTATTCATACTTTTGATGATTATACATATGTGCTATACGTATTTTTACATAAAAATGTATTGAAAGTGTAAAACTCATCAGCTTAATATGGATGCATTCATTTTATTGTATGTAAAGTATGCCTCAATGATATAACTTTCAAAAATTCTGATTTTATTAAAGGGATAAATCTAAAAATATTAGAAGACATTAAATGCCAAAGGAAAATTTAGAAGAATATTTTTATAACCATATGATAAAAAAATTAATTATCATGACAACAAAGCAAAAGCCACAAATTAAAAGATTAAAATTTTATGTTATATAAAACATTTCCAATGATTTGTATATCAAAAGGCATCATCAAAAAAGCTTGAAAATGAGCCACAAGCTTGGAAAACTTGCACCATAATTGGCAAAGAGTAGAGCCTCATGAAAAACCCTGGTCTAGGGTGTGAAGTAAAAAAGAAAAAACCATGGGAACTATTGGAAATTAGACCCTGGAACGGAGCAGATGGGGGTATTAGATCCAAGTGAGTCTTCCAGGAAGGAAAACAGGAAGGGCTGGCAGATAGGTCCTGCCTGGGGTGTCCACCCCGGGTTGTGGGGAGCAGTATGGACACCACCCCCCCCCGCCCGATGTGTTTAGCTCGATTCATGGTGACCTGGATCAGCAGCTAAGGTGATAAATCAATAACCTACCTCCTCCCCTCTTAGTGTAAGAGTGAGGACTAACGAGTCCGATCTTCTGACCAAGCTGTCTCAACCCTTGTGGTCTCAGAAACTCTTGACATGCTAAAAAACTGTTGAGGATCCCCAACAGGATATATATTGTATCTGTCTATATTGACTCTAGTGAAATTAGAACTAAGAATGCTCCTACATGTTGCGACATCCCTGGTTGTCCAAGTGGTTAAAAATTTGAGTTTCCAATGCCGGAACCTAGGGTTCAATCCTTTATCAGAGAACTAAGAGTCCACATGGTGCTTGAGCAGTGTGGTCAAATAAAACAAAAATAATAAAATAAAAAATAAAAGGCAATTATAAAATAAACTGCTTCTAAATGTTTATTAATGCATTTTAGAAGAAGAACAAACCCATTATGTGTTAACATAAATCATTTTATAAAAATTAGCTATGTTTTCCAAAACAAAATGTGTGATGAGAAGAGTCGCATTCTGCATATCTCTTTAATTCTGGCTTAATAGGAGACAGCTGAACTGTACCGTCTGCTTCTGTGTGCAATGTGTTGTGATATGGTGCCTTGCTTAAAGTATATGAAGGTAATCAGACCTCACACAGGTGCGTGGTTGGAAAAGAGGGCAATGTTCTAATAGCTTCTCAGATCACTGTGGATGTTCTTTTTGCATGCTACACCAAAACTCACCAAGTTATAGGTTCTAAATGTTTAGTTGCTGTGTGGAACCCAAAACCCCATCAATCAACAGTTCCTACTTCAATTTCTTACATGCCATTAGCCCATCATGTACGTGAAATGGATTTTTTTCTCTCACAAAACTTTGTCCCATCGTGCATTGGTCTTTCGGAAAAATTTTGGTTCACTGAGTTTGCAGGTCTTCCAAAGGCTGACACATTTCATTATACAATATTTAAAAAAAAATCATGCTTGTTAAAATCAGCACCCATCCCCTAAGTAAAGTTCTGAAGTACCAGGAAGCTGTCAAGCTCCTGGTGGCTGATACAAGAGTTCCAAAATTCCAATTTTCACTTGAAAGCTCGAATTTTATCACCAGCAAGAAAATCCTGTCAGTTGCTTTCCTTGAAGTGACAGGCTCACTTCATTTCTTTTTGAGAAAATGTCTAGCGAAGACCCCAGCCTAAGAGCCCCGTTGTGGCTGTCAGTCATTCTTTGAAGGCAAAATGCTGTGCCCAGGAAGAAGCGGCTTGTTCAGCTCTGAACAGAAATGATGGCACGAAGAAATGAAACGAAGTGTTTTCCTTGAGACGATGCTCATTCCGGGGGTGGACAGCGGAAATGGTTTATACACATGGCCCAAGGTAGAAAAGAGATGTGTGCATGAGGGTCAAGATTAATAAAACTAATAGCTTTTGCTGCTTCATTAAGAGCATTTTGAAGTGAACTTGTTCAGTCGCTAAGTCATGTCCAACTCTTGGCGACCCCATGGACTGCAGCACGCCAGCCTCCCCTGTCCTTCACTATTTCCCAGAGTCTGCTCAAATTCATGTCCAATGAGTCAGTGATGCTATTCAATGATCTCTTCCTCTGCTATCCCCTTCTCTTTTGCCTTCCATCTTTCCCCACATCTTTCCCAGTGGTCAGCTCTTCACACCAGGTGGCCAAAGTACTGGAGCTTCAGTTTAGCCTTTCTAAATTGTTAAGCACGTGAAACGGCCATGAGGGCAGTTTGGTGCTACTGCTTTGATTCCTGCTAAGTCACCGGCTACTTTACTTACCGCATTTGCACCCTAGCTACAAATGTCAACATGGAGAAATGGCATCTTAGTATAATCATGAAAAAAGTTTTGACTTCACAGACTCCCTGTAAGAGTCCCAGACAACTTTAGGGTCTACATTTTAAACACATTATACTATGACACTCCAAAGAAATAATGAGAAGTTTGTTCACAGATGTATAGTCAAGCAATTCCACTCCTGGATTCTCATCTGGAAAAAAAAAGAAAACACTAATTCAAAAAGACACCTGCACCCAGTGTTCGTAGCGGTATTATTTGCAGTTGTCAAGGTATGGAGGCAACCTAAGTGTCTATCAACCGATGAGCAGATATATATATTTAAGCTACTCAGCTTAAAAAAATGAAATTTGACAATTGCAACAACATGGATGAACTTGGAGGATATAATACTTGGTGAAATAAGTCAGACAGAAGAAAGACAAGTACCATATGGTATCATGAATGTATGTAATCTGCAAAACGAGGTATCACTAATGTGTATAATCTGAAAAACAAGCTAGGGAATATAACGAAAAGAAACAGCCTGACAGATATAGAAAGAAAACTAGTAGTTACCAGAGGGCAGAGGCAAGGGACGGGGAGCCTGGTGGGCTGCCGTCTTTGGGGTCGCACAGAGTCGGACACGACTGATGCGACTTAGCAGCAGCAGCGGCAGCAGAGGAAAGGGAGAGAGGCAAAATAGGGGTAGTAGAATAAGAGGTGCAAAAACTGCTATGTATAAAATACATAAGTTTCAGCGATATATTAAACAGCATAGGGAATATAGCCAATGTGTTACAGTAACTATAAATGGCCTATAACCTTCACAAATTGTGAGTTACTATGTTGCATGAGTGAGTGAAAGTCACTCAGTTGTGTCCGACTCTTTGCAGCCCCATGGACTATACAGTCCAAGGAATTCTCCAGGCCAGAATACTGGAGTGGGTAGCCTTTCCCTTCTCCAGGGGATCTTCCCAACCCAGGGATCAAACCCTGGTCTCCCTCATTGCAGGTGGATTCTTTACCAGCTGATCCACAAGAGAAGCCCAACTATGTTGTATACTTATATAATATTGTACATCTAACAATAATACTTTTTAAAAAGATGTATGGTCAGGGATGTCAGTTTCAACTTTGCTTGAAACAGTGAAGAATTGAAAGTAATCTGAATGCCCTTAGTGAACAGTGTTTAACTAAATGTTGATACATCTAAGCAACAAAAAAAAGCAGGTTGGATGTCAGGGGAATCAGATAAAAGTAGAGATCTGCACCCTGGAGTTTTGTTGGGAAGTGCACCTGGGAACATCTCTAAGGACAGACAGGAAGTGGGGTTGAGCTGATGCCGTTAAGAAAGAGACCTCAGCTCGTCACACCTTTCAGCAGTACCCAAAGGGCAAGAGCAGCAGGCCTCTGCACCCTCCCATCAACCAGATGTGTAAGTGGCTGGAACACAGATGCTCTCTCTGTGTCAGCATCTCTCAGGCTTGCTGTGAGCCATCAGCGGAGCCCGCTCTCTCTCTCTGCCTCCGGGGGAAAGAGCGCCCTCTTGCTGGAGTGATGAATCCACCGCAAGCTACTGAGATGAGGTAATCCTGTAACTTGATGTGAAAAGATGTTTTCAGTGGAATAGAAGTTTCTAGCATAAGTCCACATTCTGTACTGAAAAGCAAGATCTCAAGGGTTTGTAATAGAAACGCCTTGAAGGATAAACCACAAACCATTCACGTAATTACCTCTGGTGGTAGCATGTAAGAGGAATGTCTTCTTTAAAAACTCCTGGATTCTTCTAAAATTTTAATTACATCGACACTGCTTTTTAGATCCAGGTGGCACTAGCGGGAAAGAATCCACCTGCCAAAGCAGGAGACACAGGAGATGAAGGTTCACCTCCTGGGTCGGGAAGATCCCCTGGAGGAGGAAATGGCCACCCACTCCAGGACTCTTGTCTGGGAAACTCCATGGACAGAGGAGCCTGGGGGGCCACAGTCCATAGGATCGCAGAGTCGGACATAACTAAAACAACTTAACAACAAAAATATTACTTTCATAACCATAAAGATATTTCCAGTTAAAGTAAAAGTGTAATAAAAGAAGTGTCCTCTTAGCCACAGAAGCAGAATCACAGGTGAAACCCTGCACAGGGCCTGTCCAAGCCAGAGTCCTCATAGGTAAGCAGACCTCACCCAGAGAGGCAGAGAGGCTCATCCGTATCATGCGTAAAGCATAAAGGCCCCGGGATCTAGGCTCCTGCCCTCCTCAGTCCCCATTTGGTTCCCTACAGGGACAGAAGCAAGTTGCTGGGGGGGAAATGGCAGAAGTGCCTCGTGGAGCCCCAGTGCTCTCAGAACTGCAGGAGACGGTGGAAAGCGCCTTCTGAGCAAGAGGAGGCGCCCAAGCAGAGGCTCAGAGGCAGTGAACAGGGAGAGGATCCTGAGGATGAGAAGGACAGCCACTAGGCTCCCTGATGAATGAGAAGCCAGGCCGTCAGGCTGGCCCGGTGGCCTGGGCAAAACTGCGGCACCTCCAGGACCCACTGCAGCGGACTGGACAAGCAGCAAGGCTGAGGGGCTCTGGGAAGTGTTCCAGTGGGCCAGCCTCTGATTTTGGGGAAAGGATGCATGCTCCAGGAAAAGAAATCTGGCAGCTCAGCAGTGCAAAGAGAAAAGAAAAGCAGAAAACACCAGCACGGAAAACTGTGCTGTGAAATTGCCATTTCCTCCTCCAGGGGATCTTCCCAAGCCAGGGGTTCAACCCGCATCTCCTGTGTCTCCTGCACCGGCCAAGTGTCTTCATCTCTGCAAAGTGGAAACGTTAGCTACTGGACTTCGAGAAAAACAGAGCCCTTAGAAATGACACTCTTGGAACCGTTTAAGTGACTTTGTGGTGCCATTCTGGGTCTGATCACGGCTGTGGCACCGAGGGCCATCATCAGAAAGCATCGTCAGTCAGCGGCGGCCTCATTCTTCCCGCTCCGGTTTCATGAGGGTCTCCTCCGTGCTGGCAGGTGTTCGATTGTGTTCAAAATGCACTGAAGCTTCCCATTGCAAGCACGTCTAACCTGCCCACGGAGGTGATCCGAGAAATTTCCAGCCACGTTTGAGGAGATGGAAAAACACTGTCATGAACTTTGAGAAGCTGCTGTAATTGTGTTATTTAATCCTAGGAACACAGAGGAGTCACCTTTGTAAAATTACCTCTCCAAGAGATTCATGCCAGGAAGTTTAGGACTGAAGTTAACGATTCGGTGAGAACAAGCTCAGTGGTGGTGATGGGGCAGGGTGGGAGCCACGGCCTTGGGGGACACTCACGGCCTGGCTCAGTATGAGGACAGATCAGCAGGGCACCTGGGGGCCAAGCCAAGCCAGGGGCCCTGGACACGGAGGCAGAGGTTCTGCTGGAGACACGAGTCCTCCTGGAGTCTGCTGCTCCAGGAGGAGGCCCAGAGCCAGCTCCCAGGCCACGTTCTGCCGGGGGTGCCAACCATTGGCCATCGCATCTTCTGTCACTGGCTGGTGAGCCCCTTCACGTCCATGACTCTGCGTAGGACTGCACTCTGGACTGGGCCAGGCGGCAGCGACTGAGTGAGAACAACCTCCATCCTTGAGGAACTCAGAGGGATTGACCCAGAAGCCACACATGGAGTAAGCTCCAGCCCCGGCCAGGTGCTGGCGTGTGTATGATGGGGGAAGCGGAGAAGGACAAGGACGCCTGGTGGTGCAACTGGCCTGCTGGAAGCCTTGGCATTTCTGCTGATGAAGGTGGTTTTAAGGGAAGGGAAGTGTTGCCATGAGGCTTTCTGAAATATGAGATACTTTTCTTGTTTTTGAGCATGACATTGTTTGAACCCCACTCCCTAGGAATGTGTGAGCCTGCATTTAGACAGCCCCTCTGCCCTCGTTTATCCTGAAAATGATCCCTGCTGAGCTTCAGAGCTGGCTGAAAGAATGTTGCTATTTACAATGTCACCCCAACATCCTAGACCAAAGTCCTGCCATGACCCTGCATTTAAACGCTTTCGAGGTCAATGCAGTTGAGAAATACTCTAAGAAAAGCGTGAGCGAGCCCTGCTTTTGAAGCAGCTCTCCTAAGAGAGGGCGAGGGATCGCAGAGACTGACTCTATTAGAAGCCGGGAGGTGGCCCGTTAGCGTCCAGGCGAGGACGCTTGGAGCCCAGGAGAGGCGGAACTCCATGGGTGGGGTGGCACCCCATGAGTCTGGAGGGCTGGGTTTCCCTGTCTCCAGAGAGAGAGAGACAGAAGGACATTTAAAGGGGATGTTGGCAAATGGGGAGTCTGCAGAAGGGGCAGAGAGGATGAGGGAGTCTGATCACCACGGAGATGGGAAATGATGGGGAAGGTGAAGTCTCTCAGTCATGTCTGACTCTTTGCAACCCCATGCACTGTAGCCCACCAGGCTCCTCTGTCCATGGAATTTTCCAGGCAAGAATACTGGAGTGGGTAGCCATTTCCTTCTCCAGGGGATCTTCCCAACCCAGGGATTGAACCCAGGTCTCCCGCATTGCATTCAGATGCTTTACCATCTGAGCCACCAGGGAGCATAAACAATGGGGAAGGGGAGAGTTTTCACCTGGAGAGGGGCCAGTGGGAGCTGGAAGCCTAGAGGTTCCCCACCAGCAGGAGTGGCATCTCTGGCTGCACCTCCTGAGAGCAGACGGAGGACCAGTAGTGAAGAGCCACATGACATCGTGTGGACGTGGGCTCCGTGAGGGGGGCATTTCTGGGTGGATCACGGCAGACTGAGCAGAGAAGTCGTTTCTCAGCAATCACACGTGGCCCTGCTCTTCCTCGTCGTTTGTCCTTCCCCGCGGCTCCCCCGGAGACAGTGGTGCAACATCACCTGTCCTCAAGCAGGGGACACAGTGTGACCCGTGGAGACAGGTCCTGTCCTCATGAAGCGCATGGTCTAGAATAGAGCAGGGCTCAGCAAACGACAGCCCTCAGCAGGTCCAGTTCAGCCCACTACCTGCTTTGTGAAATGTTTTGTTGACACCCAGCCACACTCGTTGATTTCAGCAAGATCTGGGATGCTTTCAGGCTAATAGGAGAGTTGAGTCGTTGAAGCTACAACAGAGACCTTATGGTCCACAAAGCTGACAATACTGATATTTAGGAGAAGTTTGCCAATCCCAACTCCAGATGAGTAAATGGGCTGTTACAGTTTAGTGTGTAGGCTTGAGAAGACTCTTGAGAGTCCCTTGGACAGCAAGAAGATCAAACCAGACAGTCCTAAAGGAAATCAGACCTGAATATTCGCTGCAAGGACGGATGCTGAAGCTCCCATACTTTGGCCACCTCATGGAAATAGCTGACTCATTGGAAAAGACCCTGGGGCAGGAGGAGAAGGGGACAGAGGATGAGAGGGTAAGATATATCACCGACTTAGTGGACAAGAGCCTGAGCAAACTCTGGGAGAGAGTGAAGGATGGAGAAGCCTGGACTGCTGTTGCAGAGTCGGACACAACTTAGTGACTCAACAACAGCAACAACAGTAAGCATACCGCCTCTCAGGGACTCTGTGTGTATTACCGGGAATAATTTATGTTGAGTACTTAGCACAACTCTTGTTGCATAGTGAGTGCTCGAGAACTATTGAGGAGGAGGAGGAGGATAGCCGGGGCGCTATGGTAGCACAGCAATAGCAGCAGTAGAGGACGCCAGGGAAGGCTGCCTGGAAGCAGTGATGCCTGAGATGATATTTGAAGAATTCATCAGTATTACCAGGCGAATTCTAGTTCCCAGGCAGCGGAAGCACATGTAAGAGCCAGAAGTGGAAAGCATGACACGTTTTTAAGAAATTCAGCCTGGCTGGAGTGACTGTCATGAGACAGGATGCTGGCTGAGTCTGAGCTGGGAGAACCAACACACACGTGAAACTTACCTCGAGGCTATGGGAATCCAGTAAAGGCTTAATAGGGCTTGGTGTCACCAGGCTTGCATTTTAGAGAGAACTGCTCTGGCTGCAGCATTAAAGGGTCAGGCACAGAAGCTGGGAGGCCCCATGGCAGGCAGGCAGCGTGTCGGGCTGGAAGATGGAGGTGGTGGACACAAGGGCTGGGGCAGTGGGGATGGAAGGATACAGGGTCTGGAAGAGCTTGCATGGAATGAATATGGGGCTGAGGGAGAAGAAGATGCCAAGGAGTTATCCCGGTATCCCAGTGTCCCAGCCGGCAAACCTGGGCAGCGATACAACATTCTCTGAGCTAGGGGATGGGAATGTAGGTTGGTGCATAAGGGCCAAGGCGGGCAGGGAAAGATGCAGACCCAGCGGGCACATCATAGCAGGCTGGCAGGGAACGGAAGGCACACCCATCACGGTAAAGGGAGCATGGTGAACGCACCCATGATGATGGTGGGGGCAGGACGTCAGGGGCAGAAGGATGTGAAGCTGTCAGAAGATGGGGTGGGAAGGCCACCACCACCTCAAGGTCGGAAGGAGAGGGGGACTCAGTCAGAGAGGGGAGTAATGTGGAAGGGGAGGCGAGGGCAGTCTCCAGCTCCCTAGGGAGGGACCTGGGGAGAAAACCCCTGACCTCAGTCTCTCAATCCTGACAGTCTCCTGAAGAAGAGGGTGAGGGAGCCAGCCACCAGCTGGGCACCAAGCGGCAGGGAGGGGGTACCTGTGAAGGGCCCAGGCAGCATCCAAGTGGAGCTGTGCCCAGGTAGCTGAGTACAGACATGCGAAACCCAGGGGACCTGAGCTCAAGACACAGAGGAGCCATCAGCCTGGGCCAGCAGAGGAAGATCCCAGGGAGGGTCCCCGGAGGGGCTATCAGGGAGGTGGGAACCAGGAGGGTGTGGCTTCCTGAAGACCTAGGGAAGAGGGTGTTTCTCCAAGGGAAAGGTGTGCTGGGTGGAAGGCTGGTCAAAGGGTAGGACCCTGACTGTGTAAACACCCAAGACTTTCCAGGCAGTGCTGAAAGCCAACCGATGCTAGCCACCTTGAGAAAACCCCTGGGCCCCCAGGATCCCCCACTGACGTCATGCACTAACTGAAGGTCATGACATCCCCTCCATGGTGTTAGGGTGACAAACGGGGTAACGACCGTCAGGTGCTGGAGACGGACTGGCACATAGTAAGTGCACGACATGTTGCTTGTTTCCCCAGACTCTGCGCATTTCTGGAAATGCTCATCTTGCCTCTTCCATCAGCAAAGAAGACTTAAAACGTATAAAGTCAGAGGAAACAACTTGAGCACCGCAATAGGAGAACAAGACAGATAATAACTCACCCTGCTTCTAAAATAATAGCTCACCCTTCTTCCAAGACACCCAAGTGTCTCTATTAGAGGAACATTTTAATCTGCAGACATTCTGACAATGGAAATCTTTAATGACTTAGAGCAATGGAAGAAACATGCTCTATCAGATAGCATTTCACCTGGTATTTAAAATAAAAACAGAATAAACCTTTTTGTCAGGTTATTCAATCCTTATTTGATGTTGGTTTTAATTAGTTCAAGCTGTAGCTACCAAAATTATCAGAGGAAAAATTAAACCAAGCCTGCTTTCAAAAAAAAAAATTGTTTGGCTACTAGCAAACATTTGAAGAGGGCAGGGAGAGGGCATTCTATTTTTTTTTTTTTTTCAGCATCTCTTAACTGTTATTGTTGGACAGGAAATATTTTATTGTCAACAGATTTGTTACAAATTTACGAACCATTTTAACCTTTTTCTGTTGTACGGAGAACATTCTCTGGTAAAAGGATTTGAAGAAATTGTTCAGAGGCGATTCTTGGCTGGCTGTTCTCCCACCCTCCCTCCTGGGAGGGTGACGAACTCTGTAGAACAATCACTTGAGTCTGTCGAGGGGAGCGTAATATTTAGGACATTTAGAAGTCATCTTCGTAATACAATAAATAGAATGAAGCACCAAGAGATTATTCATGCCTATTGACCTATGAAAGTGAAAGAAATGTGACCATATTAAAAAAAAAAAGAAGAGGAAATAAAATCCCCTTTATGGAAACATTTTTAAAACACTTTACATTTCATCATTGGTCAAAATGCCCCCCAAACTATTGGTTAATCCACTTTTCCTAAGCAAAATTTTCCTCTGATAATCAGCAGAGGGCAGAGCCATGTCCAAGATTAGCTGCTAGAAGTAGAAACAGGAGTGTTCATTGAGCTGATCACATTGTCCTCTTTAGGCAGTAATCTTTGTCAGAGAGCTCTAAAATAAGAGAAGAGGATTACAAATCGCACCATCACTGTTTCTGCACAATGAGGTAAATGGAAACATTTTCTTTTGTGTAGAAATGTCATCATCTCACTAATGAGTTTTGAGGATGAACAGGAAGATATGATCATTTAGCCAGAGTTACCCCTTCTCGCCTGCAGAACGAAGGCTCTCGAGCCGTTTTCAAGCAGTGATTAGACTCTGGCTGTGTGCAGTGCCCTTGTTAAGCCGTTCAATCTATGACAGGGTTGATCCAACAAGTATTCGGGGAGTCAACAGGACGGCAGCAGCCTTCCCATGTTTGGACATGTTTGCGAATTAAAACAGTCTCCAAAAGGAAATTCTTCATTTAAAATTCTTGACGACTTCTCTGGTGGCACAGTGGATAGGAATCCACCAGCCAATGCAGGGGATAAGGTTCAATCCTTGATCCAGGAGGATGCCACTCGCTGCAGAGGAGCTAAGCCTGCGCACACAACTACTGAAGCCATGAGCCCGAACGACGGAAGCCCTGCACCCAGAGCCCGCGCTCCACGACCGGAGCAGCCCGCGATGAGAAGCCTGCGAACCACAGCAGGACAAAGACTGAGAGAGCAGTGAAGACCCAGCGCGGCCAAAAGTGAACAGACTTAACTAACTAATTAAAAAATAAAAAATCCTTGAAAGTGAGCATCATAAAGAAAGGGTTACGACCTAAGCTCTCGATCATGAAATACATAGAAAAGGAATTGTGCTTATGTAACATTCAAGGTAGTGGTAAATATTCTTTCTTAAAAATACCTTTATATAATACCATATGGTATCTTATGCGTGCCACATGGACCAGCAGTTAATGCAACTAGGTACTGTGGTTCAGTCGCTCAGTCGTGTCTGACTCTTTGAGACCCCATGAACTGCAGCACGCCAGGCCTCCCTGTCCATCACCAACTCCTGGAGTCCACCCAAACCCATGTCCATTGAGTCGGTGATGTCATCCAACCATCTCATCCTTTGTCGTTCTCTTCCCCTCCTGCCCTCAATCTTTCCCAGCATCAGGGTCTTTTCAAATGAGTCAGCTCTTCTCATCAGGTGGCCAAAGTATTGGAGTTTCAGCAATTAGGTAAGCATTGGGTAAAAAAGTTAGAAACAAAGTCCCAAGGATCTTAAAGCTACCAGGTACATTAGACCTTCACAATTCAGTTCAGATGCTCAGTCGTGTCCTACTCTTTGTGACCCCATGGACTGCAGCATGCCAGGCCTCCCTGTCCATAGCCAACTCCTGGACTTTACTCAAACTCATCTCCATTGAGTCAGTGATGCCATCCCACCAGCTCATCCTCTGTCGTCCCCTTCTCCTCTTGCCTTCAATCTTTCCCAGCATCAGGGTCTTTTCCAATGAGTCGGTTCTTCGCATCAGGTGGCCAAAGTATTGGAATTTCAGCTTCAGCATCAGTCCTTCCAATGAATATTCAGGACTGATTTCCTTTAGGATGAACTGGTTGGATCTTCTTGCAGTCCAAGGGACTCTCATGAGTCTTCTCCAACACCACAGTTCAAAAGCATCAAATCTTCAGTGCTCAGCTTTCTTTATAGTCCAACTCTCCCATACATACCCGACTACTGGAAAAACCACAGCCTTGACTAGACAGACCTTTGTTGGCCTTCACAGGCAGTAGCAATTCACCTAGTTGGCTACCTGTAGGAACCAGGTAATTTGAGCAAGGCAGTGGATGTCTTTTTAACCTCCAACTGTCAGACTGGATTGAGAATAATGAAGCTTGACAAGACTCAAGTTGAAAAAGGGTTCATCACGACAGATCGGCTATAAGATCTGAATTTTAACACAAAGGTAATACTGTGCTGTGATTGAAAAGCTGGCTAATCTGTGTGTTTTTCTATAAAACACAGCACTTCACGGAAAAAATGTGCACCCAACCGACACTAGAGTTATTGGCTTTGGAAATACATGATTTAATAAACATTTACAGGTGAATATATTTAAATAACATGTTATTTAAAAAAAAAAGAATTTGCTGCTCTGTGTCACGTACGATGCCTACCCCTGTGGATGCAAAGAGGAGGGATCCCCAGCCTGTCCTCAGAAAGGAAGGAAGGAAGACATTGACTCAAACTGGCTGGGACCACTCCAGTCAAAGTGCTGTGAGGAGCCAGGGGTGATTTGGGAAAACACTCTCCTGAGCCTGAGGGTCAGAGAAAGCTTATTGAAGAGAGGATGTCTGTTTTATCTCTTAAAGAAGACTGAGGGTATGACAGAGTGGGGAGGAAAAATATTTCAGGCAGATGGAACAAAGCGATCATATATATTTTTGGCACCCCACTCCAGTACTCTTGCCTGGAAAATCCCATGGATGGAGGAGCGTGGTAGGCTACAGTCAATGGGGTCACAAAGAGCCAGACATGACTGAGTGACTTCACTTTCACTTTTCATACACATCTAAATAAGCAAAATAATGTATAAATATAGGGAACTTTATACAGTTTAGGTAGTACACATTATTCCAAAATATACATGGGCCAGGTACAAAAAGTTTGAAATATTCTAAAAAGTAAAGAATGCTTAAGTCACTTTCTCAGAGCACAATGCAATCAAATTACAAATGTATGATTTAAAAGAAATCTTAAAATATTTTGGAAGTAAGAGTTTTCAGTCCTGTAGTTAACATTTGAGACAAGAGGAGATCAGAATTGCAATCAGAATATTTATTTAATAATTACAATGGAACTTCGAAGGTAAAATCCTCAGTTATACTCTCATATGGTCTTTATTATTAAATCGAAAAATTTTAAACATGCTTATCATTCAACTAAAGAAGTGAATGAGAAAAGTAACCTGAGAAAAACGTGATGAATAAATCAATCAAAAGAGAAAATAATGAAACTGGAATATATTTTTAAAACTCAAGACGCAGGCGCAGTATTGTAAGGTAAAATAAAGTAAAAATAAAAATAAAATAAAAAAAAGACACAGGCAGACCCAAGCACTGTTTCTATAAAAGAAAAAAACAAAAAACAGTGAAACAGACCAGCCTCTGGAAAATCTAATCAGGAAAAATGATTGACGACGGAAGCACACCTTTGTGAGTGCGAAGAGGATAAAAGCCAATGCGATCATTTCAAAGACGAAGAGTAAGCAACTCTAAACAGCAAGGCGTTTTAAAATTGAATGAAACAGGCGATTGTTTCAGGGAAGCACAACTAAGCCAAAGCCAATTTCAGAAGAAGGTGAAAACAAATAAGCCAAAAATAATGTCTAAACCTATCAAGAAGGTATCACAAAAATCAAAACCCCAAGCTCTGATGCGATTGACCACGTCTGTCCATCACATTTAATTCCGTCCCCCTTTGCCATGAATACTGGGGTCCCCCACTCACACAGCATCCCCATCTCTGTTTCCCTCTGCCTCTCCCTCCATCTCCGCCTCTCTCCCTCCATCTCCGCCTCTCTCCCTCCATCTCCGCCTCTCTCCCTCCATCTCCGCCTCTCTCCCTCCATCTCCGCCTCTCTCCCTCCATCTCCGCCTCTCCCTCCATCTCCGCCTCTCTCCCTCCATCTCCGCCTCTCTCCCTCCATCTCCGCCTCTCTCCCTCCATCTCCGCCTCTCTCCCTCCATCTCCGCCTCTCTCCCTCCATCTCCACCTCTTTCTCCATCTTTGCCTCTCTCCCTTCTCCATTCCTGCCTCTCTTCTCCATCTCCGCCTCTCTCCCTCCATCTCCGCCTCTCTCCCTCCATCTCCGCCTCTTTCTCCATCTTTGCCTCTCTCCCTTCTCCATTCCTGCCTCTCTTCTCCATCTCCGCCTCTCTCCCTCCATCTCCGCCTCTCCCTCCATCTATGCCTCTCTCCCTCCATCTCCGCCTCTCCCTCCATCTATGCCTCTCTCCCTCCATCTCCGCCTCTCTCCCTCCATCTCCGCCTCTCTCCCTCCATCTCCACCTCTTTCTCCATCTATGCCTCTCTCCCTCCATCTCTGCCTCTCCGTCCATCTCCGCCTCTCTCCCTCCATCTCTGCCTCTCCCTCCATCTCTGCCTCTCTCCGTCCATCTCCGCCTCTCTCCCTCCATCTCCGCCTCTCTCCCTCCATCTCCGCCTCTCTCCCTCCATCTCCGCCTCTCTCTCTCCATCTCCGCCTCTGTCCCTCTCATTCCCCTTCTCCCCTCATGACCCCTCTCTGCCATAGTCTCCCCTCAGCCCTACTGGCCCAGCCCCACATACTTATACAAATGAGTGACTTTGAGGATGTGCATCTTCATTTCTTACTTGATAGAAATTATCTTCATCCTTCTTTTTGGATTCTAACTCCTGGTTTATTTTGCCGTGGATGGATCATGGTATGGAAGCAAAAAGTAGGGAAATATATGCAGCCATGTGTGAGTCTGAGGGATGCCCTGAATGCTTCAGTTACTATTGATTCTTATGACAAGATTTGCTTCAATTCACCCAGAGTTGCTTTCTATGTGGATTTCCAAAAACACATTTGTGGCCAAAAGCTGCTCCTCTCTAAAGCCAGTTAGTTGTTCAATAAGGACTCACTACCCTTCAACCGGAGAAGGCAATGGCACCCCACTCCAGTACTCTTGCCTGGGAAATCAAAAGAATATTCTTTTGATTTTCAGTCCATGGGGTCACTAAGAGTCAGACAGGACTGAGTGACTTCACTTTCACTTTTCACTTTCATGCATTGGAGAAGGAA
Organism: Budorcas taxicolor; assembly: GCF_023091745.1. Lineage (NCBI taxonomy): Eukaryota > Metazoa > Chordata > Mammalia > Artiodactyla > Bovidae > Budorcas > Budorcas taxicolor. Next base: position 46,214,921 of record NC_068932.1, on the reverse strand, counting down.
ATGGCAACCCACTCCAGTGTTCTTGCCTAGAGAATCCCAGGGACATGGGGAGCCTGGTGGGCTGCCATCTATGGGGTCGCACAGAGTCGGACTGAAGTGACTTAGCAACAGAAGCAACAGCACCCTTCAACCAGGGGCTTTCCAGATGGTGCTCATGGTAAAGAATCCGCCTGTTAATGCAGGAGATGCAAGAGATGGGGGTTTGATCTCTGGGTCGGGAAGGTGCTCTGGAGGAGGAAATGGCAGCCCACTCCAGTGTTCCTACCAGGGAAACCCCATGGACAGAGGAGCCTGGAGGGCTACAGTCCACAGGGTCGCAAAGAGTCAGACATGGCTGAATGATTTACCTTGCATGTGTGAATCCTTCAATCACACTTGCTATGATTTGATGACTTCTTGGCATGTCAGGGGTGGGTGAGACATGGGACCCGGCACCGGTTGGGTATCCAGTGGCGCACAGGCCCAGGATGGAGTCCCTGAAGCAGGGAGTTGCCTGGGTTATTTGCCCTGTGGAGTTCTGAGTCCAGGTTGAATTAATTCCCAGGACCGAGAGGCAGCAGGAAGCTCTGCCAAAGTGGTCTTCCATGTGGTCCTGTAAGTCAAGCCTGCATTTCTGCCCTGCTTGTTATTTCTATTTCCCAGGGAAGGATTCCTTCTCTCTGACATATTCCACTTTGCAGGGGGAGGGATGTTGTTCAAGCCAGTCATCCATTCTGCCATCTCATCCATCATTCTGGCCAAGCACCCAGTATGGGCAGAGGTCCAGGTGCTGAGGGGCTGGGAAGTCCACCTGATGGGTGGACTGTGGCCCTGGAGGCTAAAACCAGGCAGTCTTCTGCACTCTCTCCTCTCATAACAGGCTGATATGCACCCGGGAGTAATGAAACCCTTTTCTCACTGATGAATACTATCCTTAGTATCGTGTTCAGCTCCTCTGGAGATGAGGTCTATAATACTGTCGAGGACACAGCTGGCAGACTTCCTGGGAGCGTTGCTTTCATGATGGGTGGACAGCACGCTTATCAATCAGGCAAGTCTCAGGGGCTGTGACGGAAGGGGCCGGGTTGAGAGCAGGGGATGCTGGGAAACTCCTCTGCCTGTTGTGTGGCCTAGCTGGGGAATCAGCGTCTACACATCCCGGTTGTGAAGTGAGCTCTTCCTCTCTGCTGGCCCCCAGGGACAGCTTTCCTCCACATGATCCCAGACCACCTTCTGAGGAGCTTCCTGACTCAGGGGCCACATCTCCTAAAAGCTCACCATGTGACCGGACAAGACTGGGCCTGCAGGGGTGCCTACAGAAGACCTTCAAAGGGAAAGCAGGGCTCAGGACTCAGAAGCTCAACAGTGGTGGAGTGAATGGACCCGGCTGGCACTGACCAGACAGCTGTCATCGTGAGAACCAGGGAGGCACCACTGTATTCAGCCTGCTCTGAGAGTCCAGCTGTCGTTTTGAAATAAGACCCCCTGCAGCAAGCAAGTTCTAGGGTGGACAGAGAGGAGGAACTAGAGGCTGGACCCTGACTTGGTTCATAAAGGTGAAAGGTTCTAGACCATGAAGTCGGGAGTGTTTCCCTGGACTCTTGGAGCTGACTGTGGATCTGTGCAAAATCTGAAACGGAAGACTCTCCGTGCAATAAAAAGGCCTTGGTAAGGCTCACATTGGCTATTGCGGCCAGGCAGGGCTCCATACAGACCTATCTTGGATTCTGGAATTCATTACTGAGGAGCTTAAAGTTTTATCATACAAAGGAGTTCAGCAAGATAGGCACTTGGATGTTTTCAAAGTCGAAATGCTCAGGAGAGAGTCATATATTAAAGATTATACGTTTTTAGTTTTTTTTTTCTTGTTATTATTACTCCTGACCTTGGTTTCTGCTGACTTCTTTTTTCATTCTCAAAAGTTTCTCATAACTTAGTGTGATGGTTTAACTCATGCAGCAATTATTAGTTGTGTGTTTAACGTTGAAAGAGCCTGGAGTGAGGGGCTAATGGGAGACCAAAAATGTTAAGGTTATTGAAAGCCAAGTCCACTTTCTTTGGGAGTGGAGTTGGGTGAGCTATGCAGCTGGTGGCAGCTTGGACCCGGGGACCAGGCTCAGTTCGAACTAGGTTTGGAAGGAAATGATGGGCGAGGCCCTAAGGATATGAGAAAGGAAGGCATGCCAGGTAAGACAGGACAGCGTGAGTCCAGGAGCAAACTAGGGATGTGAGAGCTGGACTATAAAGAGAGCTGAGTGCCAAAGAATTGATGCTTTTGAACTGTGGTGTTGGAGAAGACTCTTGAGAGTCCCTTGGACTGCAAGGAGATCCAACCAGTCCATCCTAAAGGAGATCAGTCCTGAGTGTTCATTGGAAGGACTGATGCTGAAGCTGAAACTCCAATACTTTGGCCACCTGATGCGAAGAACCGACTCATTGGAAAAGACTCTGATGCTGGGAGGGATTGAGGGCAGGAGGAGAAGGGGACGACAGAGGATGAGATGGTTGGATGGACATGAGTTCGAGTAAACTCCGGGAGTTGGTGATGGACGTGGAGGCCTGGCGTGCTGCAGTCCATGGGGTCACAAAGAGTCGGACACGACTGAGCAGAACTGAGAGAAGCAGGCAATAGAGGGACACGGGCGGGAGCCCTTGAGTCCTGAGTCTTCCCGTCCACTGGTGACCTCCAGTGCACTCTGCTGGCAGATTGTGTGCACTGCAGTTTGTCCTGTGCCGCTCTGGTTTCTGAAGGCAGGCTGTCTCTGCTCTTAGTAAAACCCCAAGGCCTTTCCCCGAGCCAGTCCAGCACACAGGTGGAGGGTGTCCACAGTGTTTCCTCTGGCTTGCTGTCCTGTCCTGGTCACTGACACCTCCTGCCCCTGCGTTGATGTGGCTGGCCTGAGTTTCCAATACTTAATCCCTCCTGTGGGGGCAGGGGCTTCTCCCCTGGGCCCTTCTTCCAGGGGAGGGAGGAGGCTCTGATTCACACTGTCCCACAGCCTCTGCTGCAGCCCAGGTTTTTCCAAAGTGTGGAACCTGAGGCAGGTGATTTGTGCGGGGAAGTGAAAGCTGCATACGGAGGAGATGGTGGAGCAGGACTCACCTGCCCACTTCAGCACCAAGGATCTGTAAGCCGGTCACAGACCACACTCTGCAGGGATGGGTGACTTGTCAGTGCGATTCCTGGGCTGTGTCATACGCCGTGAGGACGCTGTGCCTTTTCCACACTTGGAGCTGCTGCTGACAGAAGGCCTCCTCCCGTGACCCTGTATGTGGAGTGCAGTGCTTGGGAGGAGGGGGAAGGAGGCCGAAGCTCTCACTGGGCCCCAGGTGGATTAGCACATCCTTCTCACCTCCTGCAGACAGCTGGGAGCAGGGTGGCGTGCAGGGTCCTACTCGAAGCCAGTTAGATCCGGGCTGAAGTGCTGGGTGTCTGCTCAGCTTGCTCTCCTGTCAAGTGGATAGGATCCTGTCTAATAATGCAGAGAGGGTGTCTGGTGCGTTGAGAAAGAGAAAAACAGGTGCTCCACAAATGACCTTTCGGTTTCAACAGCTATTTGTTAGCAGCAGCTTCTACAGCATCTCGTGTGTGCTTGCACACCAACACACGTGCACACACACACACGCTCAGACACCCGAGGTCCCAGGAGACGGGCCTCTGCAGCACCTCCCAGGAGCTAAGCAGGGCTCTGCTGAGCCTTCGGCTGCTGCTCAAAGCAGCTGCCTGGCCCCATCGCCTTCACTTACACAGGTGGGGGAGAGGAGGTGGCCGAGCATTCTAGGGTCACTCGCCTACTCTGTGCAAGCCTCCACCTGGGGCAAAGGGGTCCCTCTGGAGCTCAGAAACATTAATTCATTTTGCCACATGTCTTGTGCCCTTTAAAAAAATATTTTGTTGAAGTATAGTTGATTTACAATGCTGTGCTAATTTCTTTCGTGCAGCAGAGATTCAGTTATATATATATATACTCTTTTTCTTATGATTTTTTCCATTATGGTTTATCAGAGGATGTTGAATATAATACCATGGGCTCCACAGTAGGATCTGGTTGTTCATCCTTTCTATACATAATTGGTTGCATCTGCTAATCCCAAACTCCCACTCCATTCCTCCCTCTGCCCGCTTCCCCCTCTGCTCTTCTGAGGCATCACGGGGAACACGCGTGCTGAGCGAAACACTACCTGGCCTGTTGGCGTGGAAATGGGGACCTTCCTTTGATGGGAAAGACTTGGCCACATCCTAAGTGAAAATTGTGATTAATTGAGAGAACCGCCCCCCTCCAGTGTCCCCACTCTTTCATTCATGTGCAAATACCAATGAGGTGGGGCTGGAGTTATCAAAGCAGTTTGGGAACCTCACTGATGTGAGAGTCAGTGCTTTCAGGGTGCGTGGGGCTGAACTCAAACAGCCCCAAGAGAATCCCTTCATTTACCAGCCCGGGTCAAGCTCAGGGTGACGGTGGTCCTGTAAGAGCCTCACGCCATCCCAGACAGCAGAAGACCTGCACAGCCTGGCCCCACCGAGTCCTGCAATGAGTGTTCTTTGGGTCTACACGTCTTCTTCCCCAAGAAAGAACACCGACCCGCGGCTGCGTGATGACGAGTCAGTTTCAGTCTTGCTGCCCCGTCGCTTCACGCTCCTTGTCTGGCAGAAAGGAGAGCAGTGGCGGCAGGGCAGTTCTAAGGGGAAAACTGTGTCTTTAGTGCAACTGTGACCTGAAGAACAAGCAGCGCTCGCAGGGAAGCGACTTAACGATGGGTGAGGAAGCACCCTCGCCGCGAGGAGCAGCGGAGCTTCCATCAGCTTCCTGTTCGCGCCCGTCGACAGGGGAAGCCGTCAGCAACAGCTCACAGACACGCCTCCCCCAACCAAGACATCGAGTCGTGGGAATGTGGTCTATGCCCGCATAGCCTAACTGAGGAATTCGATCCAGGCTGGAATCCCAGCTTCTCTCCAATGAGCTTGGGGACTTTGGCGAAGAGTCTCGACAGACATGCTGCCTCCACCGCAAATGGAGTCAATCACAGCACCCGCTCCCCTAGATGCAGATTTCCAAAGTCCAAGGACACACGCTGCCCCCATTGTGTCCGGCACTGACTGCACGTTCCGTCCCTTCATCTTCTCAGCCAGACCAGAGAGGAGACCACGGGCACGCTTGCAGCCATAAGAAGCTAATGCCTGAGAGGAGAACGAGCTAAACACACGCAAGAAGAAGCAGAGAAGGACTGAGGGTGAACGAAGAAACAAATGAAATAGAGAGCAGAAAACCAACTGGGAAAAATCACCAGAACTAAGGCTGGCTCTTTGAAAAGAGGCCAAAGTTTAAGACTTCTCTTTGATCCATATCCCCAGACTAAAGATGGCATTTCCTGTCCCATCAGAGAAATCTCTAGCAAGAGATGCAAAGGGTGAGATTTAGCCTTGCCATAGAGGCAGGAGAAGAAATGGAAAAGAAATGCAAAAAAGCAAAATGGCTGTCTGGGGAGGCCTTACAAATAGCTGTGAAAAGAAGAGAAGTGAAAAGCAAAGGAGAAAAGGAAAGATATAAGCATCTGAGTGCAGAGTTCCAAAGAAAAGCAAGGAGAGATAAGAAAGCCTTCCTCAGCTATCAATGCAAAGAAATAGAGGAAAAGAACAGAATGGGAAAGACTAGAGATCTCTTCAAGAAAATTAGAGATACCAAGGGAACATTTCATGCAAAGATGGGCTCGATAAAGGACAGAAATGGTATGGACCTAACAGAAGCAGAAGATATTAAGAAGAGGTGGCAAGAATACACAGAAGAACTATACAAAAAAGATCTTCATGACCAAGATAATCATGATGGTGTGATCACTCATCTAGAGCCAGATATCCTGGAATGTGAAGTCAAGCGGGCCTTAGAAAGCATCACTACGAACAAAGCTAGTGGAGGTGATGGAATTCCAGTTGAGCTATTTCAAATCCTAAAAGATGATGCTGTGAAAGTGCTGCACTCAATATGCCAGCAAATTTGGAAAACTCAGCAGTGGCCACAGGACTGGAAAAGGTCAGTTTTCATTCCAATCCCAAAGAAAGGCAATGCCAAAGAATGCTCAAACTACTGCACAATTGCACTCATCTCACAGGCTAGTAAAGTAATGCTCAAAATTCTCCAAGCCAGGCTTCAGCAATATGTGAACCGTGAACTTCCAGATGTTCAAGCTGGTTTTAGAAATGGCAGAGGAACCAGAGATAAAATTGCCAACATCCACTGGATCATGGAAAAAGCAAGAGAGTTCCAGAAAAACATCTATTTCTGCTTTATTGACTATGCCAAAGCCTTTGACTGTGTGGATCACAATAAACTGTGGAAAATTCTTCAAGAGATGGGAATCCCAGACCACCTGGCCTGCCTCTTGAGAAACCTGTATGCAGGTCAAGAAGGAACAGTTAGAACTGGACATGGAACAACAGACTGGTTCCAAATAGGAAAAGGAGTGCATCAAGGCTGTATATTGTCACCCTGCTTATTTAACTTCTATGCAGAGTACATCATGAGAAACGCTGGGCTGGAAGAAGCACAAGCTGGAATCAAGATTGCTGGGAGAAATATCAATAACCTCAGATATGCAGATGACACCACCCTTATGGCAGAAAGTGAAGAGGAGCTAAAAAACCTCTTGATGAAAGTGAAAGAGGAGAGTGAAAACATTGGCTTAAAGCTCAACATTCAGAAAACTAAGATCATGGCATCTGGTCCCATCACTTCATGGGAAAAGGATGGGGAAACAATGGAAACAATGTCAGACTATTTTGGGGGGCTCCAAAATCACTGCAGATGGTGATTGAAGCCATGAAATTAAAAGACGCTTACTCCTTGGAAGAAAAGTTATGACTAACCTAGCTAGATAGCATATCCAAAAGCAGAGACATTACTTTGCCGACTAAGGTCCCTCTAGTCAAGGCTATGGTTTTTCCAGTGGTCATGTATGGATGTGAGAGTTGGACTGTGAAGAAAGCTGAGTGCCAAAGAATTGATGCTTTTGAACTGTGGTGTTGGAGAAGACTCTTGAGAGTCCGTTGGACTGCAAGGAGATCCAACCAGTCCATTCTAAAGGAGATCAGTCCTGGGTGTTCATTGGAAGGACTGATGCTAAAGCTGAAAGTCCAATACTTTGGCCACCTCATGCGAAGAGTTGAGTCATTGGAAAAGACTCTGATGCTGGGAGGGATTGAGGGCAGGAGGAGAAAGGGACAACAGAGGATGAGATGGCTGGATGGCATCACCAACTCGATGGACATAAGTTTGAGTGAACTCCAGGAGTTGTTGATGGACAGGGAGGCCTGGTGTGCTGCGATTCATGGGGTCGCAAAGAGTCGACTGAGCGACTGAACTGAACTGATATAGAGAGGGAAGCCTGGGCATCTCATGAGCCTTGATTGAGACTCGCTGATTTGCCTTTTTTTTTTTTTTTTTTTTTTGGCTCTATGAATCTGTGAAATTAATGGCAGGTTTTTCAGTGAGTGCAAATTAGGCAGAGGTGCAGGGCAGTTGATCGCCTGGGTCACCCTAAACCAGTGGGAATCCAAGTCTAAATGCCCCAATCTCCACACTCACTGTCAGGTCAGGGAGACCTAAGGGCTGGTGACGAGAATAAGGCATATCATTGGCCACAAAGGGGTAAGGTGACTGTGTCTGCTGGTCTTACACAAGGTGTAAGGACAAGGTGGATTCACTAACATGGTGAACAGTTATAGTTGACCCAAGCTCCGGTTCCAGAGAAAATGGACGGCTTCTCTCTGCATCCAGCCTGCCCCTTCCCCAGTAGAAAGAGCAAATGGCATCTGAAGACACAAAACCAGGGACAAAGTGGACACTGGGCAGCCAGCAGCTCTCCGCCTGCAGCAGGAGCTGAGCGTGTGCGGAGGGTCTGGTGGGGGCTACCCATTGGGGAGGAGGGATGCCCAGGAGGAGAAGGGGTGGCGACTGGCACGAGGGAGGCAGGGGTCTTCGAAGCAGGAAGATGTCCATGTCCTTTCTCAGAGTCGACGCCGTTCTTTGAGTCACGTGTGCTGTAATCACAGAGCAGGAACCCGTGGCGGGCGCACAGCCCTTCCAGGCTCCTCCTTGCCCACCCAGGAAGTCTCCAGTTGCCAGATGGCTTCTGAGGTCTTCAGGGAGGCTGACAGGACCCTGGGAACAAAGAGCGCAGAACTGGAAGGAGGAGAGACTTCCAACAGAGGGGAGAATGACCCGTGGAAATGTGTAGACACACCAACATTTGGGGTAGGAAGCTGTGAGCTCTCCCAGAGGTTCTAGAGGGAACAGGGAAAGGGGAAGAGAGTGTAGGGACTCAGGTGCGTGTGGGTGGAGGCTGAACGGTGACAGGGATAGGGAGAGGGCATTTTTTTTTTTTGAGGGGGAGAGGGTATTTTTAAGTTGCTTTGCAGGACTTTCAAAAAACATGCCCGCTGCTCCTCCCCTTCTGTTAGACTCGTGGATTTCTGCAAGACAGTTGATTTCAATTCTCATGCTTCTTTGAATCAACTTTTCTCAAAGATGGAGTCACCCAAGGTCTTGGCTACAGTGTGAAGATGACTTGGTCCCTTCTGTCAGTGAAGGTATGCACTGGCCAGGCTGGGGGAAGACCTGGCCACCCCTGCCCTTAACCATCTTCTTACTCTTTCATCATAGATATCTGTGAGAGGTAATGTGAGATGGTCACTACCAAATTATTGGCACGATAATACCTTTGAGTAATTAATACACACATGATTTGGTAAGCATGAACAGCCATCTTCAAGAACTGCAGCTCTGGCTCATAATAGCATCACTGTCGGAAAACTAACTGTAACCCCGTGGGCTCCTTTGTCACACTTGTAGAGAAAAATAAAGTGGCCCAGTAAAGCAGCCCAATCTGTTGCTGGGTTTTAGTACTGAGTGATGCTTAGCACCAGTTGGGGAGGCTTGGAGCCTTAAGGAAAATGAGACTTGCCTACTAAACTGCCCATTTCTAATCTGAAGTGAGTTCTAAAATTGTCACCATTGGGACTTCCCTGGTAGTCCAGTGGCTAAGACTTCACGCTTCTAATGAAGGGATCCAGGTTTGATCCCAGATCAGGGAACAAGAACCCACATGCTGCAACTAAGATTCAGTGCAGCCAAATAAATACATAAACACTTAAAGATGTCACCATATAGAAAACCAGCTGCGGGAGGCTGGGCCAGTGCCGTGCGCCTGTCAGATTCACATTACACATCCTGATGAGGGAAGAATCTCATAACTGAGGATTTTGAGCCATGTGAGCTCTAAGAGTCTCTCCGGGACAAAGCTCTGGGTCTGTTTTCCACTTTTCTAAAGCAAGTATCTTTTACAATTGTGGACCCCACATTCTTTACTACTGGTGGCAAAGCAGTCAGAAGGATGACCGTGGTGAACGTGTGCTCTCCAGTACAGCAGGGTTTGAAAATTCAAGTTTGCCTTGCAGAGGACGTGGGCCTGCCATTTCCTCTCTGCTGGCACATCACCCACCCTGAAGTTCTGGGAGCTGGGCCTGGAATGACTCTCATATCATTGAACGTTCTCTGTAATTTATTTCATGTAAACTTTCTTTTCACTCAGCAAGAGGGACTGAGGTCCCTGTTCCATTCAGTTCAGTCGCTCAGTCATGTCCGACTCTTTGCAACCCCATGGACTGCAGCACGCCAGGCCTCCCTGTCCTTCAGCCTCTCCTGGGGCTTGCTCAAACTCATGTCCATCTAGTCGGTGATGCCATCCAACCATCTCATCCTCTGTTGTCCCATTCTCCTCCTGCCTTCAATCTTTCATAGTATCAGGGTCTTTTCCACTGAGTCAGATCTTTGTATCAGGTGGCCAAAGTATTGGTGTTTCAGCTTCAGCATCAGTTCTTTCAATGAATATTCAGGGTTGATTTCCTTTAGGATGGACTGGTTGGATCTCCTTGCATTCCAAGGGACTCTCAAGAGTCTTCTCCAACACCACAGTTTTTGGAGCATCAGCTTTCTTTATAGTCCAACTCTCACATCCACACATGACCGCTGGAAAAACCATAGCTTTGAATAAATGGACTTTTGTCAGAACAGTAATGTCTCTGCTCTGCTTTTTAATATGCTGTCCAGGTGGGTCACAGCTTTTTTTCCAAGGAGCAAGTGTCTTTTAATTTCATGGATACAGTCATCATCTGCAGTGATTTTGGAGCCCCCCAAGATAAAGTCTCTCACTGTTTCCATTGTTTCCCCATCTATTTGCCATGAAGTGATGGGATCAGATGCCATGATCTTAGTTTTCTGAATGTTGAGTTTTAAGCCAGCTTTTTTGCTCTCCTCTTTCACTTTCATCAAGAAGCTCTTTAGCTCCTCTTCACTTTCTGCCAAAAGGGTGGTGCCATCTGCATATCTGAGGTTATTGATATTTCTCCTGGCAATCTTGACTCTAGCTTGTGCTTCATCCAGCTCGGCATTTCACAGGATGTACTCTGCATAGAAGTTAAATAAACATGATGACAACATAGAGCCTTGATGTACTTCTTTACCAGTTTGGAACCAGTCTGTTGTTCCATGTCTGATTCTAACTGTTGCTTCTTGATCTGCATACAGATTTCTCAGGAGGCAGGTCATGTGGTCTGGTATTCCCATGTCTTGAAGAATTTTCCACAGTTTATTGTGATCCACACAGTCAAAGGCTTTGGCATAGTCAATAAAGCAGAAGTAGATGTATTTCTGGAACTCTCTTGCATTTTCAATGATCCAGTGAATGTTGGCAATTTGATCTCTGGTTCCTCTGCCTTTTCTAAATCCAGCTTGAACATCTGGAGGGTCATGGTTCATGTACTGTTGAATCGTGGCTTGAAGAATTTGAGCATTACTTTGCTAGTGTGTGCAACTGTGCAGTAGTTTGAATATTCTTTGGCATTGCCTTTCTTTGGGATTGGAATAAAAACTGACCTTTTCCAGTCCTGTGGCCACCGCTGAGTTTTCCAAATTTGCTGGCGTATTGAGTGCAGCACTTTCACAGCATCATCTTTTAGGATTTGAAATAGCTCAGCTGGAATTCCATCACCTCCACTAGCTTTGTTCGTAGTGATGCTTCCTAAGGGCCACTTGACTTCACATTCCTGGATGTCTGACTCTAAGTGAGTGATCACACCACTGTGGTTATCTGGGTCGTGAAGATCTTTTTTGTATAGCTCTTCTGTGTTTTCTTGCCACCTCTTCTTAATATCTTCAGCTTCTGTTAGGTCCATACCATTTCTGTCCTTTATCGAGCCCATCTTTGCATGAAATGTTCCCTTGGTATCTCTAATTTTCTTGAAGAGATCTCTAGACTTTCCCATTCTATTGTTTTCCTCTGTTTCTTTGCATTGATTGCTGTGGAAGGCATTCTTATCTCCCCTTGCTATTCTCTGGAACTCTACATCCAAATGGGTATATCTTTCCTTTTCTCTTTTGCCTTTAGTTTCTCTTTTCTCAGCTATTTGTAAGGCCTCCTCAGACAGCCATTTTGCCTTTTTGCCTTTCTTTTTCTCAGGGCAATTCCAACCTTCCATCTTCGCATTTAATTCCCAGTGGTCCTCCCTCAGGGAGGCATTGCTTTCCCCAAGGGGTGATCAAGGGAGGAGAAGCTGCCCCATCTCCACCCAGTCTGTCTCCAGGGCAGTGATTGAGCCTCCTTCGGAGTCTGTCAGACCAAAGGAAGCAGCGTCTCTTCACTCGAAGGCTGAACTAATATGAAGAACCCTCCCATCACTAGTATTTCTGAAACACTGAGAGATGAGTCTGATGTTCCCTCTCTATGACGATAGCTTTGCCTTCCAAAGTTTACTTTTCAGGGGAAAAAACTTCAGCAAGGCATTAAAAACCCACGGACATCGTCTGTGTTCCCTGCAGAGAAATCAAAAATATGTAGGAGCTTAAAAATAACCCTGCCTTTCCCAGGTAGCTCCTCATTCGATATTAAGTGCCCTCTTCTCCAATGCAAGTGTTCATGATGCTAAATTAACTGTTAACAAGCACTTTAAAATAGTATAATTTATGCTAATTCAGAAATATTCCCATTCCCAAACTGATTATTTTTAACCTCCCAAATTGCTGTGCTTTTGCATCAGCAGCTGAGGAGTCGGGCGCTGTGAGCAGGCATCTCTCTGAGTGACTTCTGAATTCCTGGTCCTTTCCACACATGGTTTCCAGGGACGCCCACAGCTTGTGTGCTGTGCCCTCTGGCTATGCTCCATTGTGATTCTGGGAGAAGGAAGGACACCTCCAGCCCTGACCTGTGCTGAGTGTCATCCCTTAAGGTCAGGGCCACGTGGGAAAGGTCATCTGCTCCTGCCAGAGCCGCCATCATGGGATGGAGGGCTCAGGTTGGCTTGCTGGCCCCTGCTGAGGGTGCACATTTCTCCCCACTCACGCCTCCCTACAAAAGGCATCACAAACTCTGATGGTGAGTGGCAGGGGAGTGTGTAATTTCCTCGGTTCTGTCTCATCACAACAAAAATTTGAAGCGACGGACCAGCTTTACAGCTCTCGGATGGACCAGTGTTACAGCTCCGTGTTACAGCTCAGTTTTATTTGGAAAGTAAAGGAAAATACCTCCTTGAGACTTGAGGGCATGACGACCTAAAAGACGCGAAGAGGAGAGGGAGACAGAGACCCCCGGCCCTTTGGGCCCTCTTTTTATGTGTTTTTCCCTCCCCTGGGCCTGCCCTGTGTAAATTGGGCTAGCCAGGAGACTGTTTGTTCTACCTGAGGTCCTCACTCTCGTCCTCAGACCTTCCTTTGTTCTATTTTCATGGGCTTTTCCCTTCCTTGTCTTTTAGCCACCGACATTCTGGACTCCTGTTTCCTATTCTAACCCCCTAACGGTGTGGACACCCCCAAAGTCTGTGTGAAAGGCCTCTCTGCTCATCCTTGCCTGGTCCTCACTACATGTCCTTCAACAAACTGAGCTGCTTGTTGGGTGTCCTTGAAACACGCAAGGCCCGCTGCTGCTGTGGGGCACGTTGAGGTGTAGCCATGACGAGGCTTCATCTAATGGAGCAAAGTTAAGCAGACCCCGTAGCCATACCTTCTTCCTTTGAGGGAGAGTCCCATGTGCCCCTCTCTTGCCCTCAGCTCCCCATCCTATGGCCCCCCACTCTCTTCCCCAGCATGGATGCCCATCTTGCTCTTGTCCCAGTCATGCCCTAAAGGCAGAATTGTTTAGGAAAGAAGGGAAGGAAAGAAAAGCAGCTTGATATTTCGGAGCATGACATCGCTGAGAAAGTCCTCACAGAGGAATCAAATGCACCCGGAGTCACCCACAAAGAGAAGCAAGTCCACTTGGGGAGACGTGGAGGGGACCCCACAACTGGACACTGCCCAGCTCCCCAGCCTCCCTGAGCCGCCTCCTCCCTGCTCTCTTCCGGCTGTCCCTTCACAGTGGGGCTCCCCCTCGTGTTGGGAGGTACCGATTACTGCTCCTCCCAACTCCTGACTCTCTTGCAAGTCTGTCCGTCTACTCATTCTCCGGGCGTCCCCCAGCGTCTGTGTGAAAGGCCCCTCTGCTCTGCCCTGCCCTGCCCAGTGCTGACCACTTGTCCTACTTGGCTGCGGTCTCATCCGTCCCCTAACCAGACTCTGAGATCCGTGAGGACGGGACTGGGTATCTCCTAGAGCATTGTGCAAAGAACCTGCCATGGAGCTGTAGACATGCTCAACATGCTTTATAAAATGGCACAGCCAGTTACAAGAAGGGATGAAGAACAGATGAAACTCAGCCCTCCCAGTACTAAAAATGTGCTGTGCTCAGGCGTTCTTCGTGTCTGACTCTTTGTGACATCATGGATTATAGCCCACCAGGCTCCTCTGTCCACGGAATTCTCCAGGCAAGAATACTGGAGTGGGTTGCCATTTCCTCCTCCAGGGAATCTTCCCCACCCAGGGATTGATCCAGCATCTCCTGCTTCAGCAGGCAGATTCTTTTTACCACTGAGCCACCTGGGAAGCCCTATATTGAAAACAACTGGTAAGTATTAGCAATGGCTAAACAGGTGGCCCTGGAGAAGGCAATGGTAACTCACTGCAGTACTCTTGCCTGGAAAACCCCATGGACGGAGGAGCCTGGAAGGCTGCAGTCCATGGGGTCGTGAAGAGTTGGACATGACTGAGAGACTTCACTTTCACTTTTCACTTTCATGCATTGAAGGAAATGGCAGTCCACTCCGGTGTTCTTGCCTGGAGAATCCCAGGGGCGGCAGAGGCTGGTGGGCTGCAGTCTATGGGGTCACACAGAGTCAGACATGACTGAAGCAACTTAGCAGCAGCAGCAGCAGCAAACAGGTGGCCCCAAGTGTTCAGGACCAAAGGAGACAGGGAGGTGAAGAAATGTTGCTATGGAGCCAGAAGGAATGAGATCACTTCCCATGATGGGAAGGCTCCATGACTGCTGGAGGGTGGCAGGATGAATTTTAGACTCTTCAAATCTTGCAAAGGAGTCAAGAGAAGAGAAGGGCAAGAGAGCAGGACTGCTACATGAGGCTGTCTCCAGGACTGGCCAGTGCCAGAGCCGGTCTTAGAGGAGAAATTGGGGCATCCTGCCACTTGGTTGAGAGGCTGCAACTCAACTGTGGGGGGCAGGGAGGAGCCCAGACCACAACGGGGTGGAATGAGGTGAAAGGCACCCTGAACCCCTGCTGGGTCACATGGGACGGTCACAGCAACAGACTCACAATAATTTAGCAGAGAAAACAGTTCTGACTATTTAAATTCTTGGTCATGCAAAGTAGCCTCCTATACATGAAACAGTAATGGAGGGTGAAAGACAGCCAAAGGGGAGAGGAGGGAGACAAATAGACAGAGACAGGGACGGGGACAGGGAGATTAAAAACAGAGAGTAAAAGGAATATATCACTGCATCAAGAGAGGCAAGCTGTGCCCTGGAAACTCCTTCTAGAAGGAATGCCTCCAGAAGACACTTGACACAGAGGTCAGTTTTTCCTTGACTAGTTCTATAGCCCAACCTTGATTTAAAAGGCAAAAATAAAAAATAAAAAATAAAAAACTGTGTCTGCTTAGCTTGAGAAGTTCATTTAAAAAAAAAATACACTTACATATTTATATTAGGAAATTTCTGTAACACGCGTAAAATGTGTCCACTTTTCCTGTTAGATTTGCCATGCACCCAGCCCTCTGGAGCCCAGGGTGGAATTCCTGGCGACTGCGGGGATGAGGACACGGGAGAGGGCCCTGGGTGGGGTGTGCAGTCCAGGGATGGTCCAGGGAGACTTTGTGGGGGGATTCGTGGTGCGGGGCAAGAATAGAACCCAGATGCTGTTCTAGAATAAAAACAACCATTTCCATAGGGCCAGGAACTGGTTCTATACATTTCAGCTATAGCTTCTGCTATGTGAAATGCTGACTATCCAAAAACTCCCTGAGGCCAGGGGCTGGCCCCTCCCAGGTGGGTGTGTCCTTGTAATCATTTTAGGATGGTGGTGAATAGCCAGTTTCTAACATACTCAGTGGAGGATGAATATTCATGTTGGTCAAAGTAAAAATTCAAGCAGAAAACTAATCCATGTTCACGTGTATCTAAAATGTCTTAGGGTGGACTGGATTTTGAAGACAAGTTCAAATAAACGGGGGTACCAGCCATTGAGCCAGAGGAGGCTCCTCTGAGTCGCCTAGGTTCTGTCGCAGCCTCCTGGGAGGCCTGGCTGGAAGGGACAGAGTCACACCCTGTGTTTAAGCCAGGACACATCTGGATGGCATACAGGACTCCAGTGCCTTCTTTGTTTCTTACCATCTAAGCTTCAGAGAAACCTGGGAAGTCTGATGCCTCTCAAGTGAAATGGCACATCCCAGGAAATGAAGCCCCTCTCACGTTAGACACTGAGAAGGTTAAAAGGAGAGGTTAACGAGGCTTAGCCAGGGGGCCCTGGGGTTGGGTTGAGGGAGTTGCAACCTAAGCTAGGCTCAGCTCTGCTCTGTCTGTCTGTAAGGACACACAGACAGAGGGTGCTGGGACGTGAGTGCTTTCTGGGCTCTGGGTCCCAGAGAATTAAACAGAGACGAAGAGCAGTGTTTGAGGAAGATGCATGCGCGTATAAACATGAGTCACAACGCTCTTTAAGAAGGCAGTGCTACAGATTGGCACTCACCGTCTCCCTCTACAAGGATTAAGTCAGGTAGATGCTGCTGCAGCTGCTGACCTTCAACACTTCCTGAAAAGAGTTCACGGTGGAGAGCAGAAATGAGGCACTCTGTGCTCTGGAACAAACTGGCAGAACAGGTCTTCAGATAGTTTTTCGGGAGCCGATTTTATGAGCCCAATTCTTGTATCTCCTCATCTAGAACAGCACTAAAATCCCTCATGGGGATCACTGCTCCTCGTGACTAGCAGAAGCGTCCTGCAAAAAACACGTGCTTGATTGCACGCACTCCATTGACGTCCCCCCGCCGTCTCTCTGGAGCAGTCTCTGAAGTGCTGTCTCCCGGGCTATAGTTCTCACTTTGCCCCAGATAAAACTTAACTTGCAACTCCAACTCTCATGAGGTGCATTTTCTTTTTTTAAGTCAGCAGCAGAATATAAGCAGTGGCTTTTCTATTCTACATCAGGGGATAATAACATAATATGTCGGACACTGAGACTTTAAACGACAGTTTATTTTTTGTTGTCAATGATTAACTCTTGAGCCTACTAGAAGAATACCATGATTATAGTCAATAAAAAAATATAGATGAGAGAATAAAATATTAGGTCATACAAAGTTAGTGTTTTTTTTTTTTTTTTGAATCATTGTCCAGGAACATTTTTAGGGCTTGCGCTTTGGAGAAAAAAAAAAAAAATCAGAAAATTTAATTTGTGTTTCTTTTTTACACTTCCCTCAGTTACAAGTTAAGAACACATATTGAGAATCATTCGCAGGTGCTTAGGACAATAAACAGAAGGACCACAAAAATTAAAACAAGTTCTAAAGACCCTCATATATACAAACTTCTGTACAGAATGAGCACGAGAAGAGTTCCCCCAATTAAAACCATCGCCTGTGGTCTACATATCCTTTTTTTAAAAAGAGAGAAAACGGATCTTCCTACACTCATACTTATTTTTTCCACCTGATCCAGTATTTTTAATGGTGCCTCCACTCCATAAATTAGTAAGTGTTCAGTAGCAGACAAGTATCCTATTTTAAATTATGCCGAGGGAAACCAGGAACCTCCCGGAAAGGGCTGACCACAGTTGCCTGACGGAGACTGAAGGAGCCCTCAGCCCACAGCAAGTCACAGCACCAGGTGCAGGCAGGAGCGTTCCGTGAGACATCCTGGGAGAGGCACCTGGGGTCTGGCGGGGAGCTGAGGACTTGTCCACTGTTAGTACACAGTTCTAACCTCTCCTTCCTGCGCTCTGCTCAGGTCAGCTGGGCTCTTTGCTGATGTGTCATCTGGCACAAACAGTAAGGGCTTTGGGGCAAGACTCAGGCTCTTTCAAGATGGACACACTCGGACGCTGATAAACACAGCCGCGTGTCCCGGGCCGGTACCCGCCTCCTTACTCCCTGATGCTAAAGCCCGCTCACCCTGTGGCTGGAGACGAGATCCTGCTAGGGAAAAGCAATTGCACCACCGGTCAGACATCACAGGCCCCATGAGGTAAACGCCGGATGTGGGAGGAGAGGCGAGGGACGCGAAGGATGCCAGCTCGCCCTCCGGGGGGGTGCCGCAGCTTCACTGCACAATCCCCGAGTCCACCGAGTTCTGCTTGCGCGTCGTCTTGGGAGGGGGTGGTGGTGGGGTCTTGCTGGGCAGAGGAGGAGGCAGATGCTGGAAGACAGAAAATGAGGGGACGGCTCACTGCTGATGCTCTGGCAGGAGAGACGTGGTCTCCGGGAGGTTCTGACCTGGTAGGGGGGTGGGCAAGGGAAGATTGACCTGCAGCCCTGGGTGGGAATGTCCTCTCCCCGCGACACGGGGCTGGCAGGTCACCACTCTCAGGACCGGGCTGCTGGTGGCCACAGGCCTTTCCAGGGTCTCTGATGAACCACTTTTCACAAAGCACATACGTCAGACATCTGAACAGCCTCTGAGAAGTGTAGCCACTGCCCTTTGGGTGGTGGTTTTAATCGCGATGCTTGCATGTTCTGTTGTGTCTGACTCTTTGCAACCCCATGGACTGTAGCCCGCCAGGCTCCCCTGTCCATGGGATTTCCCCGGCAAGAACACTGGAGTGGGTTGCCATTTCCTCCTCCAGGGGGTCTTCCCCAGCCAGGGATCGAACCCGTGTCTCTAGCACCTCCTGCTAGATCCTCAGCTGTGCATCTGAACTCTTCGTGGCAGGATGGGGGATCTAGTTGCTAAGACCATGGACAGAACCCAGGCCCCGAACTGCAGGTGGATTCTTTACCACTGAGCCACCCAGGGTGGTTCTAAATCCATGTGCTCTTGATCAAGGGGCGCCTGGAAATGGACTGGTTTCAGACCTGGGCAGTTGAAATGGTCAAGAACAAGGGAAAGGGGACAATGCAGGACCCAGGGCCACCCAGGCAGCCTGGCCACATCACAGCTGAGCCCCCCTGGGAAGAGGACCCACAGGCCCTTCCTCACGTCCCTTGAAGATGCTCAGAGGCAAACAAGTCCTTGGAGGTGCTCTCTGGGGCTGGGCCAGAGGCCTGCCATGCTCTTGGAAATGGAAAGGCCACACGAGAGAGGGTCGGCCGGGCCACACTGGCCCCTGCGGCCACCATCCCCCGACCTGTTGACAAACAGTCTCTCTCCCACAGTCTCTTCTGCATTGGTAAAGAATGGGGATGAGCAAGGCTGCTGCTGCTGCTGCTGCTAAGTCACTTCAGTCATGTCCGACTCTGTGCGACCCCATGGACGGCAGCCCACCAGGCACCCCCATCCCTGGGATTCTCCAGGCAAGAACACTGGAGTGGGTTGCCATTTTTTCTCCAGTGCATGAAAGTGAAAAGTGAAAGTGAAGCTGCTCAGTCGTGCCTGACTCTTAGTGACCCCATGGACTGAAGCCTACCAGGCTCCTCCGTCTCTGGGATTTTCCATGCAAGAGTACTGGAATGGGTTGCCATTGCCTTCTCCGTGAGCAAGGTTGAGGGGATATTTAAACTCTTCATGGAGGAGGCACCGTTCATCAAGAAGTGGCTGCAGCTGTCTTCCAACGCTACAGATGAACATTTGCAAAGCAGATCCAGAGACACAGACGCAGAGAAACAGTGTAGGGACCCCAGGAAGGGCAGAGGGGGTGGGATGGACTGGAGGACTGGGGGTGACACACAGACGTGCCTGCATATAAAATAGATCCCTAATGAGAAGGACAGGAAAGCCTGGCGCGCTGCAGTCCATGGGGCTGCAAAGAATCAGACACAGCTGAGTGGCTGAACAATACCGAGAACCTAATGAACAGCAAAGGGGGCTCTGTGATGACCTGAATGGGAGGGAAATCTAACAAAGAGAGGATATATGTACCTGTATAGCTGATTCACTTTGCTATATAATATAAACTAACACAACGTGAGAGTCCCTTGGACTGCAAGGAGATCCAGCCAGTCCATCCTAAAGGAGATCAGTCCTGAGTGTTCATTGGAAGGACTGATGCTGAAGCTGAAACTCCAATACTTTGGCCACCTGATGAGAAGAGCTGACTCATTTGAAAAGACATTGATGCTGGGAAAGATTGAGGGCAGGAGGAGAAGGGGATGACAGAGGAGGAAATGGTTGGATGGCATCACTGACTCAATGGACATGGGTTTGGGTAAACTCTGGGAGTTGGTGATGGACAGGGAGGCCTGGCGTGTTGCGGTTCATGGGGTCGTAAAGAGTCAGACATGACTGAGCGACTGAACTGAACACAACATCATAAAGTAACTATGCTCCAATAAAAAATTAAAAAGAAAATATTTTTTTACAGAAACAGGTGGCTGGCTGGATATAGCCCAGTTTGCCTTTCAGTCATAAGAATGAATTTATGACTGTAACGGTGAAAGGAGACACTGAATGGACCTGCCAGGGCGTGAATGACCGAGGGCAGCTCGTGCCCTGCTCTCGGCGGGCATGTCACATGCATGAGAGGCCACGTGCTGACCACCCAGGTAAAAGAATGAGTGAGTGAACAAATGAACGCATGAATGAGTGAGGAGAGGAAGAAACACACAGGCCAGGATAAGCGGGCACGAGCCACGGGCAGAGCAAAGCAGAGGGGCTCGCAGAGCACTGTCCTCTGCGGGTGAGAGCGCGCTGTCAGCAGCCTCTCAGGGCAGGCGCACGTTCAGCTCAACGTGAGCAAAGAAGTTTCAAGGGCAGGACGGTGACAAAGCAGTGTCTAACTCATCACCCAAGTTCCTCCTAATTCGCAGACAAATAAATACTAAAGTGACCCAGGGCTTAACAGAGAGAAGAGAGTCAAGGTGGAAAACAGAACTGATGTAACGATTTTTAGACACCGTAACAGGAGGAAAAAGAATAGCTTTGTAGTGCTCAGTTATTAGGTCCTGTCTGACTCTTCACGACCCCCTGGACTGTAGGCCACCAGGCTCCTCTGTCCAGAGGATTTCCCAGGCAAGAACACTGCAGTGGGTTGCCATCTCCTTCTCCAGGGGATCTTTCCAACCCAGACAGGGTAAGAATGGTCAAAAGAGGGACTTCCCTGGTGCCCAGTGGCTAAGACTTCTTGCTCTCCATGCAAGAGGCCCGGGTTCTATCCACGGTCTAGCAACTAGATCCCACATCCTGCAACTAAGAGTTCACACACCACCGCTGAAGATCCTGTGTGTTGTAACTAAGCACCGGCACAGCCAGATAAATAAATGACTATTAAAAAAAAATGACAAAGAGAAAAAGAATGGTCAGAAGAAACGCCGATTCCCAGGTTTGATGAGACGGTTGCTTGCTTACCTGTGGAAGTAGACGGAGCGGGCGAGTGTGAGCCATTTTTAAAGAAAGGATGATTTAAAGTGGCAACAGCTAGACAGCTGACTCCAAGCCTGATGGTGAGAGTGACAGGAAGCTGTGCACCAGCCCCCAGAGCGGGCAAATGACCGTGATCCTACAGCAGCCCTCAGGGCCTGCCGGGGAGGCAGCCCCGTAAACCGGGTGATGACCCCCTGGCCCACAGGCCTGCGTCCTGAAGGCGCACTCATGCTGCAGGTGAGTCAGATAGGAGACCAAGAGCAAGGAGACTCGGGTGATTAATATCGCGGCACTCACAGCGCCTTTACACATGGCGCCAAAGCGTGTGTGTTTGCCCTTCCACTAACAGCTGTGCTGGCTTCCCAGGATGTTTGCGTCAGTAGGCAGGCCCAGGGGCCCGAGCAGTGAGCACACATCAGACCAAATCAATGACAGATGCCATGGGGGGACTAGCCTCAGGACTGATGCTTAGGAGGGCCCGAGCTGGCCGATCATGCTGGTGACAGCTAGCATCCCGAGTCTAAGTGGGGTGGGGACAGGTCCCATGGCTAGAGGCGGGGCTAGGAACGGGCAGCCTCGAGGAGCTGGGGTGTGCTCCAGCTGGAGCCAAATCCCGCGCTCGGCCACAGTTTCTCCATGTGGTGAGCACCCGTCCCCACCCACACACGGCCAGTGGGAGAGCGAGGCTGCCTGGAACCAAGCTGGGACCAGGGCTTCTTCAGGGCAAGGGCAGTATCCGGGAGCACGACGTGTCCCCCGTGTGTGGCATCAGCCAGCTTCTTCAAATGAAAAATGTCTTCATACAGAAAGCTACTTTTCAAAACCAAACTTTCATAAGAACTGCACCTCAAGGCAATGACCTCCAAGGTCACGAGAGTGGCCTGTGGACCCACTGGCTGGAAGTTTGCCCCCTCTACATGTTCCCCCTGGGAGTGTATGTTCCTGTGGGGATGACACAGGACCCCCTGGGAGCATACATTCCCGTGGGGATGACAGAGGACCCCGGGCCGCACACATCCGCGTTCTAACCACTGCCACTTTTTCCTGGAAATCAAGCCTTGGCTGGCCCAAAGTAAACACGCCAACATCAGGAAGGAAAGAAGGAAGAATTCCTGTCTTGTGGAGGGAAAGAGAGGGTGGACCCACGTTCCTGAGCCCTGACTTACCCTCTGATGAGGCGGAGGGGGCGGGGGCGTTGGCGAGCCCGTCAAGTCCAGGTTCTCGGTCAAGGTCCCATAGTCCGTGCTGGTGCCTTTGAGGGGCAGAGGGGGCGGAACTTCAGCCACGCCCAACCCAGCCGCGGTCATGCCGTTCAGCTCCAAGCCTGGAAAAGGGGGAGGATGAGACCCACACCCCCATCCCCGCTGGGAGCGGTGTGTCCCCACGACTGCTTCGTGCCCTCTCAGGACTGGCAGGGTGGTGGGGATCCTTTACCCCCCTGAAATGCCTGTCAGTGGGCAGCAAAGAGGTCGGGAGGGAGCAGAGAAGGCCAGGGCTGTGTCCTCTGCAAGGGAATGTTTCACAAGGAGAATCATGGATGCTGAATCCCGAGCTTAAAGGGTGGATCAGACCGCTGGAAAAACAGCTACGTCCACCTGGGACCCCTCTGGTCCCTCCTCGACTGCCACGCCTGGGGGCGTCTATACAGCTCAGGGGTCACAAGGACCATCTCCGCCTGGAGTGTTCAGAGTCCGCCAGGTCGCTGCCTCAGCCTCCTACAGGGAGCTGCACTCAGCTGAGTCCAACAACACAGCTCACCACCAGCCCACCTGCCTGTCAAAACTCTCACAACAGGAAAAGCCACGATCCTATGAAAGGCAGGTATTAGCAGCAGCTGCCGCTGTGACTGCTGCTTTAAATAAGCCAAAGGGAAGCAGTACTGATTTTTTTAAAGTAAACTGAAAAGGAGTTGTTTGCAAAGGGAGGAGTGATCATTAGGACAATCTATTTTCTCAGCCTTTGTTGAGACTCTAAGAAATCATCTGCCTTTTATGTTAAAGAGAGAAGTGGGCATTTTTGTTGTTGGGTGTCCTACCCAATGATGCATCTGATGGAAAGTCGTTCATTAAGAGCGTGCTCCCTAGGACGAGGGGTGTCAGCTGATAAGGAGGCCTTGCAGTTGAATCGAGGCGCGAGAAGGTGGCCTCTGATGGAATGGTCGCTCTCCTAACTGGCTGGCTGGTTGCTTTTACTCTGGCCTTTATTTAAAATTTGCCACTTTAATCATTTTTAGGGGTACAAATCACACTCAAGTATCTGTTTGAGCCTGTGTGTCCAGGTCTCCAGGGTGAATGTCTAGGGGTGGGCTTGCTGGGGGTTATGGTGACTCTATGTTTAATTTTAAGGGACCACCAAAGTGTCCTCCACTGCAGCGGCAATGTGCCTATTTATTAACTATTTATGAAAAAATCAATAAAATATTTCTGATCTCTGGTTACAGCATAAGGATGTACGAAGTGAAGCTGCGACATCCGCCTGGAGACGGTCTCCCTTCCAGCACCCAGCAAGGCCTGGCTCCCTGAGGCTCATCCCCGGGGCAGCCCTGACTCCCGACCAGACAGACTGTCTCGGGAATGGCCGCTGCTCCCCTTGCAGCAAGAAGAAACCAGGAGCTGAGGACGATTGTTGGTGGCCGGCACAAACCACTGCCCAGGACCAGGCTCCCCGCCCTGTCTCCAGCCACGGGGAGGACAGTGGGTCCTCCTGGCTCTCTCGTCTGCTGCCATCCTCAGTCCCTGCCACCTCCTTCCTGCCAGGACGTCACCTCTCTGGCTGGCCTGACTTCAGGGGTGAAAACTAGGGTACCACTTGCATCCCTCCACAATTCACATCCACTCGGAACCTCAGAGGGCTTTCCAGGTGGGTCGGCAGTAAAGAACCCGCCTGCGATGCAGGAGACACAGGGGACTGCAGGTTCGATCCCTGGGTCGGGAAGACCCCCTGGAGAAGAAAAGGGCAACCCACTCCAGTATTCTTGCTCAGAAAATCCCAGGGACAGAGGAGCCTGGCGGGCTGCCATTCATGGGGTCGCAAAGAGTCGGACACGACTGAGCGACTAAGCACGCACTCAGAGCCTTAGACCTTCTTTGAAAAGAGGGTCTTGGTAGAAGGATCTGGAGATGAGATCATCCTGGATTTACGGGGAGCCCTGAAGCCCATCTGCAGTCTCCCATAAGAGGAGGAGAAACACAGAGCCGGGAGGAGAGGGGTGAGGGGGCTGGAGGAATGAGCATATAAGCCGAGGAACTCCGAGGGCTGTGGGAGCCCCCAGACCGCCAGTCCCCACCCTTTCTGTGGAAGACAGTTTTCTTCCATGGACCTGGGGGTGGGCAGGGATGCTTTGGGGATGATTCAAGGGCGTTACACTTACTGTGCACTTTATTTCTATTGCTACTACATCGGTTCCACCTCAGGTCATCAGGCATTAGATCCTGGAGGTTGGGGACCCCTGCACTAGATGGAAGCAGGACTGGAGAGACCTGGATTTCAGACTCCTGGCCTTCAGACTATGACAGAATAACTTTTTGATATTTGGGGCCACCAAGTCTGTAGGAATTATGCTGAGCACCCCTAGAAATCGGGCAGAGCTGGAAGGTAAGTTCTACCCTTAGCCCCTCAGCATGGCCTGGAAGGGCTCCTTCCTTCCCACTCCTCCTGCACACAAAAAGGCCCCTTCCCACCCTGTGGGCTGCATCATCTCATGACACAAAATGGGGGGTGCCCCACGTGCTCTCGAGTCACCCCCAGCACCCAGGAGGTCCGGAGCGCTGGCTGGGTCCTGCACCGTCCACCCAGGGAGCACAGGAACCCGGGACTCAGCTGTGGCCTGACCCACTCCAGTCCCGGGGGACACTTCTCAAAGTCAGAGGCTCACCAACACTCTCTCTGGCTGCTGGACTGAAAAGAAGCTGGTCTAAAGTGAGAGCCTTCAACAGAGGGGGGAGGTCACAGCGCAACGTCAGGAATTCACACGGGATGATGTCTCACTTACTGGACTGCAGGCTGAAGCTGAGCTTGGCCCTCGGCATGACTGGGGGCGGCGTGGACTGGGAGGACGGGGAGGACGGGGACACCGAGAAGCGCCGCTCGCCCCCCATGGCGTTGATCACCTGGCTCTTCGGTCTCTGGGGCCGCAGGGGGCTGATCTACGTGGGAGGGACAGAGAGAGCATAGTTAGGGTCCGTCTTAGGTGGCTCAGTGGGAAAGAACCACCTGCCAGCGCAGGAGATGCTGGAGATGTGGGTTCGATCACTGGGTCTGGAAGATCCCCGGGTGAAAGGCATGGCGACCCTCTCCAATATTCTTGGCCGGAGAATTCCACGGACAGAGGAGCCTGGTGGGCTACAGTCCATGAGGTCAGGAAGAGTCGGATACGACTGAGCCGCTGAGTGCTGAGCAGACACTGGGCTGACTTAATGCCACTTCAACACTTCCTCTGCGAAAGTCCTGACCTGCAGTGCCGGTGCAATGACCACATCTGGAAACACGCTCTTGCCGACGGTCAAGGTCGGGTGACGCTGTTACAGCAGACCCTGCTCTAGTGTGACTGGTGTCCTTATAAAGTGGGGAGATTCGGACCCAGACACAAGTGCACGGGACGGCACCATGTGAAGACGAAGGCAGAGATGCGGGGAGAAGGGAATGCTGGGCAAGGGGCTGGAGCAGAGCCCCCCACAGCCTCAGAGAAAGCCAGCCCTGCTGGCACCTTGGCCTTGGATGTCCAGCCTCCAGATTGTGAGACCATCGGCCTCTGCTGAAGCCACCCAGCCTGTGGGATGCCGTTCTTGCAGTCCCAGAAAACTAACCCCGGCCTCACCCAGTCTCCTTACACAGTCGGGGGGGATGTCACATCCGTGTCTCCTGAACAGGAATGTGACGCGGACACTTGGTGTGAGGGAGTGCCCCACCGGGTGGGGAGGGGACTCAATGACCTGCGCAGTGACCAGAATGCCCCAGGGGACTAATTTCTTGGTCTTTCTTGGCAGGCGTGTGAAAGTCTGGAAACTTGCTGAAGGACTTCCTTCACTTGCCTTCTCTTCCTCCACTCACGCGATGCTACGACCGATAGGAGTCCTTTCCACTGCTCACTGCACTTGTCTCCCCCACCTCTGACTTCCAGACGCACCTGACTTTAAGCAGCTAAGCCTTTTCCTGTGTCTGCAACGTTGGGAATTTTTATTTCCCTACGTCTTACAACTTGGTCTCAGATTGTCAGGTCTGGGGGAACATGAGCAGTCCAAAATACTCTCAGGTAGGAGTAACGAGGACAGTTATTAACCCAGCTGAGAAAGAAGAATCAAGATTTTGGCCCCAGGATGGGCAGGGCTTTGGGCTTGGCAATGGGGCTTGATTCCCCAGGGTAGGGGCAGGGCGCGGATGGGCCTGCTGGTGAGGGCCAGCTGCAGAGTGGGTGGGCGGCAGCATGTTCCACTGGGTGGTCTGCAAAGACAGGGCCTCCCTGGAGGTTGGAAGGAAGCAAGAAAGGCTTAAGTCCTTTTGTAAGTGGGGTGGTTGAGGGGACACTGGCCAACAGGCTGGCTTCTGGAACTGTCCTATGCCAACAAAGCAGATCCTGGAGTCCAGGCATCACCACTCATTTGCAGAAAACAGCCCACCTGCTGTGGAAGGCCTGGGACAGCCTGGCTGAGCTTGGGGCTCCCCTTGGGTGCATGTGTGTGGGGACTGAAGATGGATTCAGGGTGCTCTTCCCACCCTTCCCTTCCCATCAGGGGACATCCTGACAGTTCAAGGGGCAGGGCATGGTTTACTGGTGAGATGCAAATGGCATGTGGAGGGCCCCTCCCCTGCTCCAGGTCCTGAGAGGCTCAGCCGGAGGTCAAGACATTGCTGATGATGCGAATTCAGGTAGGAAGCTGAACTCAGCCCCAAAGAGGAAGCAGAGAAAAACCTCTGCAGAAGTGTGGAGAGGGGGTAGGTGGGTGCCAAGAGTACAGCAACCCCAGGGGCCCAGGGCACCACCCTGGGGACGGGCCTGCTGCTGCCACTCAGTCATCTTCGCTCCCTGAGACCCCCACCCCCTGCCAACCCACTCTGTCCTGCAGCACCTGGCCGGTCACGGGCACACGGAGGCTTGAATAGGAAACTCCAAGTGCCCAGCTGGACCCATAGACCTGGCCAGCACCTGTCACCCAGAGAATAGACTGGGACTTCGGCTGGACCAAGAGCAGCCAGCCTGCCTCCGGCAAGAAGCTGGGGTGCCTGGCCCTAGCACTGCAGCTGCGGCTATTCTGAGACTCCTCAGAGGCTGACAGCAGGGGTCAAGGTTCTGTGCTCTGACCTCGGTGGGTTATGGTGAGTTTTCGGAGAGTACTCGGGCCCGCTGGGGTTTGGGGGGTGGGGGTGGAGCTTTGGGCTAAACTCAGCCTGTCTGCAGGAAAGCAGGACCACAGTGGGGAGGGACAGAAGTTATATTGTGACGATGGCCGAAGCTGGCAAATCCTTTATCTTCTTGTCACGGAACTCAATTTGGATCAACTCTGCCACTTGGCTCAAATTCTCTGAGGCCGTCCGCTTTACCATCTCAAAGTAGAGCTTAAAGAAAAACGTACGACAGACTTCCACAAGGTCTGCACTGAGCAAATGTTCAGAAAATGTTGCTGTTAGTTTGCCTGTCCAGGTAGGGTGTCTGGACACTCGGGAGAAGGAAGGGGGTGCTGGGCAGCCCCAGCAGTGTCGCTGGCCACTCAGCTTTCCAGAAGAGTGGACAGAGCCCACCGGGAGGTGGGGGGAAGGGGCGTCATGAGAAACCTCTGGATCGCACCACGGGAGGTCACATCTGAGCGCTAGCCAGTGGCCAGTCCCTTCCTGAGCCCCGCACCCTGGGTCGCCAACTTCTGCCATGAAACACTGCAGCCCAGATGCAGTCAGAGCTCTGTCCAAAGGCCTCACAAGAGCATTCGCCTGCAGGAAGACCATGTGTGGTCTGGGGTCTCCCTTCTCCTCTAGACACCCAAGCAGCACGCGACTGCTGGTCTCCATGACAAAGGGTCTGGATGAAACATGCCTTACGGTGTTGAAGATATAAGAAAGCAGTGAAGTGTGTCTTATTAAACAGGGGTTCCACCTGAGCCCTTTGATAAGCAACCATTCAGTAACCGCCAGGGCTGGTGAGGGGTTGGGGGCTTCCGCCCAGGACAGGCACATTCTTGGGCACTGTAGAGGCAAACGGCCTTCCACTGCAAGGTGGTAGCTCCAGGCCCAACTTCACCTTTGAAGCTGATGGCCTGTGAGAGCCTCCTCTTTGCTTTGTCTCCAGTCCACAAATAGCATGTTCTGAATAAAGTTCACCCCAGAAGCCGCCCTCAGTTTGCCCCCAGACTCCAAACACTGCAACACACTGCTGGGAGCATCAGCTGGCACCCCTCCCAGCCCCCACCCCAGCCCAGGCCTGGGAGGAGAGTGTGCCACTTGGGTTTCCCTGTTGCCACACACCCTGGTCTCTGGAATGAATGAGAGTCCCTGGGATCCGTTTTTAATGTCAACTCACCAGCATCAGTTAAGTCCCCCCAAATCCTTGTGAAAGATGGCCAAGGGATTTAAGCATGGAACAGATGAGGTGAGGAGGATAACATGGAAATGAGTATGGTTGGCAGAACCTGTGGGAAGGGGCTCTGGGACTCTAGCTGAGCAGATTATAACACTCCTGCAGAACACCGGCTTAGCAATTTCTGGTCAGGAAGGGGTGGGGGAACGGCATTAGCCGGCCTGGAATTACTGTTTCCTGACAACACAAGCACCCTGTTCATCTCCTGAGATGTCTGGATGTCTAATGAATGAGTCCCACTTCGCTGCAGAGCCCAGAACCCTGTGGGTCCCGCTGACAGCTGCCCGCCCCGCCCCCCCCCCCCCCCCCCCCCCCCCCGCCCACCACCACCGCCACTACCCCGCCCAACACCGGGGGGCGGGGGGGATGGAGAGAAAAACCAGCATCCTCCAGAGAGACATGGGTCTGCTCTGAGCCTCTGATGTCCTGGAGCATCAGTTACACAAGGGCGGGATGCGAGAGACCCTGGATTCTCAAATGATTATTCCCAGCCCATTCAGTGAAATCTGATGGACAGGCCCCTCGGCAAAATGTGGAGCAAAGACAGGCCCCCTGCGGCAGCTACCAATCAGTGAGGGAGAGCTCCCTGTGAAATTACCGTTTCTGAAAGGATCACAGCCTCAGATTGCTGCAGGGGAATGTCGGTGGGTTTAAATTCTTTATCGAATATCTCTTGATGCTTGCTGTTCCTTTTTTCCTTCTTCTTGTCCTTCTTCTCTTTGTCAGGGTCATCCTTGTCCAGCTTGTCCTGGGACCGGGAGTGCATTTTCTTCGGCAGGAGGGGTTCCAGAGCGAACCTAAAGAAAACGTTGGTTTTTTTTTTTCAATCAATGATGTCTTTCTAGGAGAAACTGTTGCTTTTTGCCCTGCGGATCCCTGTAAAGTCACTCACAATGAATCAGGTGCTGCCTGGGGACTGCCCAACTTTACAAGGAAAGAAATAATTTTGAAAGGAAGCTCAAGGGCCACCTATGATACTTATTACCAATTGCCATGGTGACGGTCTTGCGTCACGATAGAAACAAACTGGGGGAAAAAAACCACACTGACAGGACAATATGGAAATGTAAAGCCTGAATGCATTATGGGATGATGATATTCAGGGATTATTGTTGATTTATGGCTGGAGGAAGGTATTTGAGGTCTATTTCCAAAAGGAAGTTCTCACTTTTTAGAGATTCACACTGAAATATTTATGAATGTGAACAGGAGAAATAGGCAGATGCTGACACAAAGAAATGTCTGTACTGGTACACAGGGAGCTTCCACTTGAAAGCCTTTGATGGCTCAGTGAGAAAGAAGTCAGCTCTAGCTCCTAAGGACGTGGAGCTGCCCTGAGATTTTCAGCCAAGAACTGAGCTTCAGGAGGAGGATTTGGGTCCCAGCTCTGCCACCTACTGGTGAGGGTCCACCGCCTCTGAGCACTGTGGACTGGGCGACCCATTTACAGAACGAAAAGAAAATGGTATTTAAAAAGAGATGTGACCTATTCAAAGAAGCGAGTCATACAGTCCTCTAGGAGAGACAGCACATACTGTGATTTCTGATTAGAGTGTTTTTAAAGTGTGGTCCACACCTCATTTCTATATGGTTAAAAAGAAGCAAAATGGTCAGCTGAGAGGGTTCATGGAAGCTCCCTGCCTTCAAGCTCCTCAGGCAGTCCCAGAGCCCCATGGGAGGGCAAACTCCATCCCCTGTAATGTGGGATAAGAAGCCAGGTTCCCAAGCCAGCCTCTGAGAGGCCCCCATCCTCACTGCGACCTTCCAAGACTGACTTCCTGAAACAGCCAGAGAGTAAATGGGTTTCCTCGAGGGGAGAATGCTTGTTAAGGGAAAGCTGGGCGCATTTCCATCCTAGCTGCGGTTTCTTTCAAAGTTACTTGTGAGCAGGAAACGGAGAACTAAGCCCTACTCTAATCAAAAGGCCATTCCAGCAGCTTGGTTCCCTAACATGAGAGGTACCACGGACATCCACACCGCGCTGGACCTTTCAGAGAAGCACATTTCAAACCCAGGGAAGATACTGACTGCCGAGAGCAAGAATCACATCTCCTTTGTTTTGTTAAAAAAAAAAAAAAAAAGAATAAAACTGGATGGGCAAAGGGATTTGAACAGGAATGGTATTGAATGCAGGCATTGATTATCAATAGCTGCTAACATCACTGCAAGAGAGATAGTCAGGCACAATGTCCTTCTGAATGGGAAGAACCTATGAAGTCATTCTGCCCTGAAATCAAGCCTGAATCTGTGTAAGTCTCTAGATGGGACCACCAACCTGAAGGAAATAGGAGGGACACGGAGATACAGTCAATAACCCTGTCGGAGATGCAGTCAAAACAATCTGGATTGCAGCAGCAGCAGCCTGCAGTTTTCAACAAATAAACTACAAGGAAGAGAAATGAAAAGAAGAGAGTGGAAGGAGGAAATCTATTGATTAAAAGAGAACTAAAGAGATAGAGCAGGGCTGCCCAGGCGGCACTGGTGGTAAAAAAAAAAAAAACCCGCCTGGCAATGCAGGAGATGTGAGAGACGCGGGTTCAGCCCCTGGGTCGGGAAGATCCCCTGGAGGAGGGCATGGCAACCCACTCCAGTATTCTTGCCCGGAGAATCCCATGGACGTAGGAGCCTGGTAAGCTATAGTCCAAAGGGTTGCAAAGAGTCAGACACGACTGAAGCGATCCAGCACGTATGCAAAGAGGTATGGCAGCCAACTCCAAAGTGGGAGTCTTAACTGGATCAGTTTCAAGCAAACTAAAAAAAAAAAACCAACCATTTATGACTCAGCTGGAAATAAAAACCAATATCTGATGATGATATGGAATGACTGTTCATTTTTCACCTGTGCTAAAGGTAGTTTTTTCCTAAGTTCCTACCATTTAGAAATTCACATTGAAATGTTTACAGATGAAGTCACACGATGTCTGAGACTTGCTTCATGTATAATATGGAGGAGGGAGAGGGTGGAGTACAGACTGAAAGATGGGCTGGGAGGTGATCACTGTTGAACCTGGCTCACAGGCAATGGGCACAGGGCCTCATTATGATATTATGTTTCCCATGAAACTTTTTCATAATAAAAACTTGAAGATGATTGATGAAATACACCAGTGTTGACTTTGATTATGAAGGCATTTCGGGACATCTGGATACGCAATTAGCAACAAATCAACATCCATTAGGTGTTACATCTCTTACAAAACACAATTTTAAAAACCTTTATGATTTTGTTCTCGGTTTTACGGAACTTGAGACAATTAATGTAGGGAAATAAAGGATTAATGGACATCTTCTAGCTCGGGGCAAAACCTGTGCTATGAAATCCAGACAAGTACACAAAGCATCCAAGAAGAGGCTGAGCTGTAAATGTTTCACAGGATGAGAGGCAACTGCCAGCATGATGAACTTTATTCTCCACATCACCAACGCCATCTGAGACCGCAGTCTCACTTCTTCCACATTAGTCAGGTAGCTAAGGGTGACAACCCTGTGAATGAACGAAAATCTGGACTCTAATAAAGAGGCCTTCTAGTTTAAGGTTAAACATATGGCTCCAGGGGAGGAGACAATGGTTTCCACTCATGTAGTCACATGTGCAGGATGGAACTCTTCCATCTAAAAATCTCTAGCTCACTCTTTGCTCTCACCCCTACATTCCTGGAAATATAAAACCCTTTTCATAACTAGCCTGGGGATTTACTTGGGGAGAAGTTGAATTAAGTTTCTTTAGCAATCTTGCTCTAAATGACAAGCGCACTTGATTTAAATACCTCTAAATTGAGAATTTCCATATAGACTTGGCCTTATAAGTAGCAGACACTGACAAAAATTACCGTTGGGGAAAAAGAAAAAAAACACATGGGAAGAGTTTTCTCTCCTCCATTGGGCACGCTAGCTGTTGGCTACAGAGGGCACTGGGGTTGGAGCTGTCTCTTGGGGTGCACCGGGAGTTTGTGTCTGCGGGTTGCAGGGGCCAAGAGCCTGCGGGTTTGATAAGATGATGGATTGTAAACCAGATGGGCTTGGACAAACACACAATTGTGCAGACTTGACGGTAAAACAATTAGAAGTTCTTGGATGTTTAAACTGCACGTGACATTTTTTTCTTTCTGTATAATCAGAATAAGCTTTACATGTAGGCTACTCACTAAATGCACAAAAATGTCAACATTGAGGCTGTCTTTGCAGAAGACACAGTGGGAGTGCAATGAAATGTTTACTCATCTATTCCATTCTTGTTCCCTTCTTAGTGACTTTGGCTTAAGAGCAGCACTCAAGAGCAACACTGGGTCTCAAAAAAGATCTTGCAGCAAGAAAGTGGCCCTGCCGGCCTTCGGGGAAGCCTGCCTGAGTATGACAGGCTTGCCCTGGTGTGATGCCTTGGAAGTGAGCAAGGGATGAAAGCACAGCACACCACTGGCAAGGAATGCACCTCACTGTTTTGGGGTGCGTTGACGAGGACTGGACACTCATTGAGGCTTTATAGTTTGATGGAAGTGTCACCCAAAGTGGAGCCCAAAGAGAGAGACTGTTCTCAAAAATTCCTAAGACCCTACAAGTCTTAGTGGCACTATGGTTGTAAAGGTCTTGGATGATCTCCATTTCAAAGGGAGTGTTGAGTTTCAGAAATCCTCTCAGCTGTGATGAAACAAATCCAGGACCCTGGAGAGCTCCTCGCAACCCCTCCAGCCCTTCTCTTCCCTCCGTACTGCTGAGCCAGACTCACCCATCGGAGCCAGGCCTGGAAGGGGTGCTGTCGGACGAGAGCGAGGAGACAGAAGCCACGGATAGAGGCCGGGATGAGGAAGGCATGGTGAAGGATCGGACCATGGACCGGGGACGGCTGCCTCTTCTGTCGTCCAGGCTTGAGGGCTGGGTTGGGGCAGAGGGGAGAGAAAGAGAGAGACTTGGTTGATGTCCATGCCAAAAGATGTCCAGTCTGGCATGGTCAGACACCTCAGACCGAGTGGTCTTAGCAGCCTGGAGTCTATACCAAAGTAATCCACACTTTTATAAACAGTTGATGTTCCTGTCCAAAGCTGAAGGTGAAAACCATGATCCGGAGAATTTTTTGAAATATGATTTGATACTGTGAAAAATACCAGAAAAAGCTTTCTTGTTGGTTCTCTCTTTTTTTTTAATTTAAAATGCAGTTTTCTTTACCAAGACCACAATGCCTTACCATGCTCCAAAGTCAGTACAATGCACTGATCGACCAGGAATTGTAACTTACAGAAAACATCTAGAATGTGACTTAAGGACTTTGCAAGATGTTTAGATGAACTGTGCACATCTCTGCATGCTGACAAACCAAGCAGATTGCCAAAATACGTGGAGGCACAGGGACCGAACTTCTCTAGACTAAGATGAGATGCTCCTGCTGCTTAACTAAAGGCGGGTTCCTTCCCTGCCAGTGACCGGCACAGCAGGTTAGCTGGATCCATGGCCGGAGTTGCCAAAGCTCCTCCTTCTTAGCAGGAAGTGGACCAGTGATGCATTCTAGAGAAAAACAGTCTCTGGATCGAGTTTTCCACCCTCTGTTTGTCATGCGACTGTATATTAACAAAATAAGTGTCACTGAAATACAGCATATGTCAACACCTAATTAGCTACAAAATGCTCGTGTACCTACCCCTCAAGCCAGATGTTGGCACAGCTGGGACAGCAGCTGGTGCAGAAACTTTTTTTTTTAACCCTCAGGATGTAGAAATCAAATGTCTGTAGAGCATGCCCTCTCTGTGTGGCTCAACCTCCCTCAACCCCAGCCCCATGCTACCAAAGCTGGCGTTCATTCAGCCCATCTCCAGTAGAAAAACTGCTTGGGACCAGGGCTGGTGACAGATTATATAACACCACTGATAAGAGGGCCTGTTTCTTAACTACGTTTTGCCCATGAAATACTATTGGACCTGTACCTTATCTCCTCAAGAGTAAAAGGCTCAACAGACTTGTGGGTGCCAAGGGGGACAGGGGTTCGGGGGGGACAGGATGGGGAGTTTAGGATTAGCAGATGCAGACTATTGCATAGAAAATGGATAAACTGAAAAGTACAGGGAACTGTATTCAATACCCTGTGATAAATCCTAATGGAAAAGAATATGAAAAACATATATATGTATAACTGAATCACTGTGCTGTCCAGCAGTATTTAACACGACACTGTAAATCAACTATACTTCAATGCAATAAGTTTGTAAAAAATAGTAAGAGGTTCAATGTCGCAAAAGAACCTTAATGCAGGAGCTGGTAAACGTTTTCCACAAAAGGGGAAAATGACAAGTACTTTAGACTGCGGGCCGTAAGGTCTCTGTCCCAAGCATGGAAACAGCTATACACAATACAGAAATAAATAAGTACGGCTGTGTTCCAATAAAGCTTTATTTACAAAACAGATGTCAGGCCGTAGTTTGCTGACCAGTGGCTCAATATGCAGCTGTAGTCTGCCAGTACCGAGGGCCTGGTCAGCCTTAACTTTAGCACCGATGACGGTGCATTGCCCAACTCCAGGGAGACAGCCTTTGCCATGAACTGGCTTTTACAAGGCAACTAAAAGGAAATGGCGACTTGCAGATTAGCCTGAATTGTAAAAATGTTTCTAAAGACTCAAAATCTACAGTATCTGCTTCTCAGCCTTTAAGGTTAGATTCCATTTCCAGTGATTATAAAATACTGACTGTATCCCTCCTGTTGTACAATGTGTCTTTGTAGCTTAGTTGTACAATGCATCCACTTCTCTGATGAAATGATCTTCACAGCAGCCAGGGTCAAGGGAGTGGGCACACAGGAGCCAGCCGGCCGTGGACCAGGAGGTGCATATGGCCACAGGCTGCCCTCATCCAGCTCTTGGGAAGACCCAAGCAGCTGCGAACGCCCCCAACCACACAGGGCTGGCGATGCGCCCCGAGAGGCAGCCTTGAGTCTTGGTCAGGATGCATGAGCATGGACGGGAAGACTGTGAAGAATGAAGCAAGGGGGATGCAGGTGGGGGCTCTGGCTGGGGAGGGCCAGAAGCCACTGGTGGTCTTGTGACAGCAGGGCACCCACTGGGAGTGGCCCTGGGCCCTCCTCCTGGGCCATTCACCTTGCAAGCCCTTCTTGACCCAGCAGAGCCTCTAGAAATCGAGCAGCCAGGACTTCTGCTTTTTCATCTGAAGCCATCAGGGCCTCCCACTCCTTACCAGGTAGCTCCAGTGCTAGGACATTGTGAGAGAGGGGACATCTGTGTCCCTGCAGCAGGACAGGCACTGAGTGGGGGCAGAGGGGCGGGGAGACCACCAGGTGGGAATGTTGGTCCCGGCACGGACTGCGTGACCTCGCATAAAACAAGGAACTGCTCGGACACCTAGCTGCCTCCTGAGCACACAGGGGATAGTCATGTCACTTTGAGAGGCTGGCAAGGACGACCTGCAATGACACAGGTGACAGGCAGGGCGGCTACACAAATGGCAGCCTCCAGTGCCCTGCTCGCGTTACAGACACGAAGCACAGACGTGCTCCAGCCCCTCACAGGAGCACGCCTGTGTGTCCCAGGACGCACGCGGTCACCATCCTCATCTCCAGGGTGGTCTGGAAGGCCCTACCTATGCCCACCATGGGTGCAAACAGCCCATGGCGTCCTGGGGATGGCTGGTTTCCCTGAGTTTAATCATGGTGATGGGGTTTCATGGGGGTATGGTGAGATGCAGGCCTGTTTCACAGTCTTCTAGAAACATCCCTTTCCAGATGCTGCACAAATGCCAGCTGTGGACTGGAAACCCAACGGGACAACAAGCTGGGCCCTAGGAGGGGGCGCATGCACAGGGGTGCATTAGGAGGGAGGGGTGGGGCCAGGTGGGAGGGGGAGAGATGGGGTGCTCTAGGACATGCAGCCTCAGGGTCACCACCCAGAGCCCGCACCTTGACTGCCCTCCAAGCCTTATCAGCCACTCTTCTCTTGGTTGGAATATTCTGGTGAACTCCAGCATATAGAAGAGGGCAAGGGGAACTTCTCCTTGGAGGTGGGGGTCATCAGCTTACCCTCCCAATGCACACCCCACTTAGTGGCCTCTGAGGAACCCCAGGGTTCCATGGATCCCAGTAAGAAAACCACTGGAACAAAGTCTCCCTGGCAATGGTGGAGGAGGACCTCTTGTTGTTGTTGCTTAGTCATTCAAATGTGTCCGGCTCTTTTTGACCCCACGGACTATTATAGCCCGCCAGGCTCCTCTGTCCATGGAATTTTCCAGGCAAGATGATTGGAGTGGATTGTCATTTCCTCCTCCAGGGGATCTTCCCAACCCAGGGATCGAACCCGTGTCTCCTCCATCTCCCGCACTGGCAGGCAGACTCCTTCCT
Organism: Budorcas taxicolor; assembly: GCF_023091745.1. Lineage (NCBI taxonomy): Eukaryota > Metazoa > Chordata > Mammalia > Artiodactyla > Bovidae > Budorcas > Budorcas taxicolor. Next base: position 46,178,164 of record NC_068932.1, on the reverse strand, counting down.
GCTGAGCCACCTGGGGAAGCCCCAAGGGAGGGCTGGAGGGGAAAGTCCTGGGGGCAGGGGTGACGGGTGAACCACAGCACCGTCTGTGCACACCATGGCGAGGACTTGAGAAGGGTGAACAGCAGCTTCTGGGTGTCTTGTCTGCTGATGGTGGTGGAGGGGGACCAGCCAAGGGAGCCGGAGCGGGTGGACGGCGTGGGCTGTTCTGGGCACAGGGGTGGAGGGGCCCAGAGGCAGGTGGACGGGTGGGTCTGAGCTCAGGGCCGCAACGAGGTGATGCAGAAAGCAATAGAGGATGACGGTGGAGAAGGAGCAGGGCCACGGGAGGCTCCCTGTTCTTATCAGACTCGAATGAACCAGAGAAGGAAGGAGTGGAGGACAAACTTGGAACTCTTTCAGAAGCCTATGAGCAGACGCCTCCTGTACGGCCAAGGGCCAGCGAAGGCAAGGGGCTGGTGCTGAACGTGACTGAGGCTCATGGCCTCCACTCTGGGGGCCCCAGGCTCTGTACGCCTCCCTCCCCAAGTAGCAGGAGGAGCTGGGGTTCCTGTGCTTTCCTTTGGGAAGTGGCGGCTCTTCAGAGCCGAGGGCTGGCAGGATGAGGCCAAAGCTGAGCAGGCCGGACAGGTCTGATGGAGCCGCTCACGGATTAGGAGTCACAGGGCGTCCAAGTCTTCCCTTTCTACAGCTTAGGCTGGCTCAGAAAAATTGACAAAATGGTTTATGTCCTTTCTATGGGGTTTTTATTTTTAAATCCATCTTTTTTTTTAAACCGGATGACAGTATATTTCTTTTTAAAGTATTCTGAGATGCTTGAAAGTTCTCAAAGTAGATAAGAAGGGAAAGCCTCATTTCAGACTGCATTTTATCACCACATTTTTCAGAGAATGACAGGGTATCAGGCCTCCTGTTTGCTCAGGGGAAGCTGACTGCAGAACCTGCCTTGGGGATCCCAGGAAGAAGGGGGGACTCAGGAAGGCAGCTCCAGGGGATGAGGCACCACAGGTGAGAAATGCAGCCTTACTTAATTCTGTTCCTGACGGCATTCCCAAGATGCTCTGGCTGCCCCTACGAAGGGGTCGGACAGTGGTGGAGAAGATGCCTTCTCAGGGTGTGGTGCAAATGGCTTATCCCTAGCTAAGGATGGCAAACCACCCTCCACATGACAGCCTTGCCTTCCTGCCTACCCCTCTACCCGCACCCCCATGGTCAAGAGCAAGCCTGCACCAAAGTAATGAATCACAGCAGAAGACAGGGGTATGAAGGATGTTCTGATGAGCCAGACAGATTTCTGTCATTTTGAAATGTACAGGAAATGATTGATCAAAGAGGAAGCGTTTCACTTAGAAAGAGAACATGGAGCTTGCACAAGTGTTTATTTCTTAGAAAGAATTAAAAGTGGCATCAGACTTTGGAAGAGGTGCACCGTGATGCTCTCTGAAACTCTTCCGGCCACTCGACACTGATTGTAATGAGTTGCAGGCTCCAAAGTGATCAAGCACGGCTCGAGGACTCTGACTTACATGAAGGGTCCTCTGGGGCGGCTGGGCAGGAGGGTACCCTGATTCCTAAGCCTGTTCATCTGGAGCTGCTCCTGTGGGGCTGACAGTCTCGGATTCCCACCTGCTGGGTCTTCAGACCACAGCCTGGCAGCTGAGTTACTCTCAGCTCATGCTCTGCTCTGGCCAAGGCCACAGACACCTCATCTGATGAGCACTAGGTCCTGGGCTTGGAGGCACTGGGGCCTGAGCCTGGGCAGCAGGGCTTGGGGCGGTGGTGGGGGCGCACGGGGTGTAATCACAGCCAAGTCAACCCATCTGGGGAGGAGTCCTGCTCCTGACTTGTCTCCAACCACAAGGGCAAGAGAAGAAGAGCTTCGCTACTTAGGAGCGTGAGGCCTCAGGCTAGGGGCCCTTCTCAGGTTCCTCTGCCTCTGAAAGAGGTGGGTTCCCCCACCTTGAAATGTCCGCAGCACCTCCTTCCTCAGGCTGCACTTCCTACTTGCAAAATGAAAAACTCAGAAAGGTCCCAGGCTCATGGTAAGCCCTAAATTAGCGTTGGCTAAGTGAGACAGATGTGTGGAAAAAGACGAAGTCAGTTCAACACAGAGTAGCAGAGAACTTTTGAGAATGGCAGACAGATGGAGCTGGGCTAAAAATGAAGCCAGAATGGCGTGCCTGGTTGGACAGGTGGTTCTTTAGAGGGTAGAGGGCCTGGGTCCTGAGCGGTGGAGTAACTGCAGCAGCCTGCCTTCCCTTTGCAGGATAACCTGTTAGACCTGCTCGCAGACAGCCCGTTCATGCCAGCGGGCACGGGATTCCAGGAGACCAGAAGAGGTCTCACTGCCTCTTTTTGCCACACTGATGTTTACCTCTGAACAGTGGAGAAAGGGGACCATCTGTTCGGGTAGACACCTCCCGAGCCCACAGTCAAGGCTAGGACGCACCAAGATTCCCAGAGACCCTAAGTAAGGGAGGAAGTGATGCTCTGAACTGCACACCAGGGGGCGCTCTGAGGTGTGGTGCCTGGCCCTGCCCCCAGAGGTGCTAAGACCCAGCTCATGAAGACTGCCTCAAGCCCACCACAGGCCTTACACTGTCAGGTACTTTGCATCAGTAAGGACGGAAACTCTGCTCCATGTTACGTGGCAGGCTGCATGGGAGCAGAGTTTGGGGCAGAATGGATACGAGTATGTGTATGTCGGCTTCCCCAGTGGCTCAGCTGGTAAAGAACCCGCCTGCTAGTGCAGGAGGCGTAAGAGACGAGGGTTCGATCCTTGGGTTGGGAAGATCCCCTGGAGAAGGAATTGGCAACCTGTTTCAGTATTCTCATCTGGAAAATTCCACGGACAGAGGAGCCTGGAGGGCTACAGTCCAAGGGGTCACAAAGAGTCAGACACTAGAAACTATCACAACATTGATAATCAGCCATTCTCCAACATTAAAAAACAAAAACAAAAACCCAAAACCAAAAAAGACGCATACAATATATAAAAAAAATCACCAGCCATTCTTTTATGATGCTCTTGATGTTAGCCTTGGCTCAGAAACTACACAAACTCTTAGTAAAAGCCCAGGTCTGCCCTTTACCCGAGAACAGAGGCTCCCAGCAGTCCAGGCTCTGTGAGGCTGGGTATCTTTTCGAGTCTGCCCTACGAATTGTCTTCTGCCCAAGGCATGGCTGTGACTGCACCAGCCCCTGGCTTACCATTCAGGTTCCTGCCACCAGCCTTTGCTGAGTGAGTCCTCTCTCTGGGCGTCATCCTGCCCACCTCCTGCAGCTTATCCCTGACTTAGATCAATGGCCACTTCCTCCAGCAGGTAAGATTCAGACTTCAGTGAACTGTTCCTCCCCTCAATGACTCTGACCTTGGCCTGGGCACAGGCTCCATCTCAGCTCTGGGACATCGTGAGTGCTGTTATCCTGTGTGTGCTTTAACCCTCTGCCTGTGCTGTGTGATTGGAAGTAGGGTTTCCATGAACCAGCCTGAGTCCCGTGGGTTGATGAGATTTTTCTGTTGCTCCCTGACTCTAAGGGGAGATTGCGTTCACAGCTGTGGGCAGGGTACACGGTGATCAAGCACATTTACTCAAGCTTGCTCACCCAGACATTTCCAGTTACTGAAAGGAGGTGACTAGATTTGCTGGCAGAGGACCTGAGGAAGGGGCAGAGGGCCCTTGTCCTAAGTGGGCACCACGGGCAGGACTCAGGTACTCTGCCCTGTGGGCCTGTCATGGTCAGACAGTGTGATGAAGAGACGTGCCCCCCGACTGCTGCCACGCCAGCCACTCACCATGGTCCGGACGCCGTACTGCTTCTCCACTTTCTCCTTTAACTGTCTGAAACAGGCCTCCATTCTCTCATGAAATGGCCTCAGTGCTTCTGTGACTTTGTCTCCATGGATCCTGATCCCTTCGGCCAAAAACGGAATCTGAAAAATATACCGGTCGACATTCCTTATCTCCTGCTTAATGTCTTGAAAGAGCAATGTACACCCGGCAGAAAGTGGTGACCCATGTGCAAAATGCATCTGTTTTGGTTTTCCAATCAAACCAGCTGATTAAATTCATCAGCCAGGCATGCTACTCTCCCAAACCAAAATGTGTAAATGAAAAGCATTTGTCTTAAGTCGGACACGTCTAGCGCGGCATGCAGGGCACGGACGTGTCATTGCTTTGCCTGACTTGCATTTGACCATCAACCCCAGAAGAGACGGCTGTGTGTTCTCCACCTGAATTTGAGAACTGCATTTTGGATTTGTTTAGCTGTAACTTGATGTACTCACAAAGGGCCATGTCACAGTGCCAAGATTCCTTCGCTAAGAATATTGCCTCTATAACCCGCTTTAGTATTCTTGCCTGGAGAATCCCCGTGGACAGAGGAGCCTGGCAGGTTACACTCCCTGGGGTCACAAAGAATTGGACATGACTGAAGTGACTTAGCATACATGCACAGCTATAACTTGACCTACTTGCAAAGGGCCATGTCACAGTGCAAAGATTCTTTTGCTAAAAATATTGCCTCTACAGGCAATTGAGAACTCTATTCCAAAATGTAAAAACCGAATTATATGTGATCTATAGTCCTGAAGGGTATTCTTATTTGGAAAGGAAAACCAAATTTATCCTTTCTTAAAACTAAAAATAATCACCTCTCTGCCAACACTCCTGTCACAAATATCCACGCCGACGCTTCACATCGGATCATGGAGATGTAGCTGACCTTTAAACACGTTGTAGAGACATTTTTATTCCCCAGCCCCAGAGACCCTGCAGAGTCCCTGCCATTGGGGGTGGGTGTCAGGAAGGCTCTTTTCTTTCCCCAGCTTCTGCGTCCCCCGAGGCTCCGACTGGGAGGTACATGCTCTCCAGTGCAATCAAGCTAAGAGGCTTCTTCTTAATAATTTATAATTAAATCAAAATACTGACTAAAAACAGATTTCCTTAATATGCCAGAACACCAGTGTAGATGAGCAGATTTATTAGTAAGAAGGATAATAAGTCCACAATTGAATTTCATGTGAACAAATTCAAGGAATCTTATCAGGATGAATCAACACACAAAACGTATTTGGCTGCCATTTATAGCAAGCAGCTGGAGCCTCTTGTGGTGCTCCGGGAGAGGACAGGATAAGTGAGCACCCTCCCTGGGTTGACACCCCTCAGCCTCCTTTCGGGCTGCACTGGCACAAAGCGTGTTCAGCTGACAGCTGGGTCTACACCCAAGGTAAACTCCAGGCATCTCTTTCTGGCCGTTATCATCAGGAGGGCAGTGTACAGCTAAGATTTCAGACGAGATGGGACCTTTTACTTTCCCATGCATATTACTCTTGCAGATGGCAGCCTCCAGGGGCTAGCTGCAGTTTGTGCAGGTTCAGCAGGAGAAGATGCTCGCAGAAATTTTCTTGATTGCTGCGGGTTGGCAATGGCAGGCTGGGGATAACCTGCTGTGGGACGGGGAACGTGTCCTGTCTATCCTAGAATGAAGGCAAGAATAGGGGTGTGGTTTCAAGGTGACAGCCCAGCCACTCTAGACACTGAAAGCATTTTGCTCTAGAATGGACCTTTCTCAAATGTGCAAAATGAAGTCTAGTCATTTCTATAATTTTTTGTGTTGGTTTGACAAAACTCTTAATTGGCCAGATGCTTGACATCAAAGAAGCTACTTGCTGGACTAACGTGAAGACCTTTTGGTTCAGGTCTTGGGAATGAATGAAGGGCGATTTGGCAGGTAAAACTGATCCTTTCAACTGGTCCCTGACATTGGTTAGTTATAGCTTTCTACAAGAAGGGTGGGATGGGGCCCTTGTTCTATGTCTGCTTAGGGCTGAACTGAAGCTGTGAATAAAAAGATGCTCTGTGCAAACACTCCAACATACGAGGTGCTTAGCACATGAACGGAAGCCATGGACTGAGGCCTGGAATGGTCTTTGGATTCCAGCAGGCTGAGCATCAAAATCTCTCAGGCAGATTCCTGAACCCATAGTCCTGATCTGGTCTGGAGGAGGTCCCAGGAATCAGAACATCTAAAGAGTTTCCCAGAGCCCAGAGCGGGAGGAGGACATCCCCAAAAGCCACACGTGTCCTCAGGTACGTGCTTAGTCATGTCTGAATCTGTGTGACCCCACAGACTAGCCCACCAGGCTCCTTGGTCCAAAGCATTTCCCAGGTAAGACTACTGGAGTGGGTGGCCATTTCCTTCTCTAGAGGATCTTCCCCACCCAGGGATGGAACCTGTGTATTTTGAGTTGGCTGGTAGATTCTTTACCACAACATGTTGAGTTGTTCAAAGTGAGCACACGGCCGGCTCTCAAAATAGCGGTGCTATATGTGAAATCTGCTCCTGTGTGTCTCCTACACGGGTTCATGGCCTGCTGGTGGCACAGAGCACTTAGAAGCAGCGCGAAGCACTTCAGGAGCACTGCCCCCGGTGACCTCAGTCAGGCCTGTCATCAGCTGGGCATGGTGAGAGGGTCTAGGCTTTCATTTCTGTGCATTTCAGAAGACACATATGCGGGCACCTCAGTGGGCTTGTCAGTCTACACGGATTCATCCTCAGACCCACAGCAGGGAGGCTCCGTGAGATAGCTGCGTCTGTGGAAAGAGGGAGCTGTGCCTTTGAAGAAGGGGCTGGCGCTCCTGGCTGCAAACCTGGAAGAGCCCCACGCACACAACTGGCCCCTGATGGACCCTGGCTCCCACCCCCAAGGGGCTCAACACCCCCTGCTTCAGCAGAGGCAACAGCAGAGCCAGGAGCTGCCTGGAACTTAATAACCAGCCTTTGCAAGTGATTTTAGGCACCAAGATGTGCTGATTGTACATCAGGGATGGAAACTCTGCCCAGGAATCCTTGGGATTCCCAGCAGGAAAACCTTGCTTTGCCCTGATGGAGCTTCAGGGAAGAAAAACAAATCAAACAAATTAACAAACAAAACCAGAAGAAAGCACTCCAGTAACCCCGAACTTCTTTCTGTTACTGACCATATGACTCAATTACTGATATTAAAATATGGATTTTCAAAACATCAGCAAATGAGAGCAAGATCACAGGTAATGTTTTGAATATGTATTTTTCATCACTCTTTGATTTCATAAAGAGGCTAGAAAACAGATTTTTTTTTCAACTTTTCTGTGAACTGCTTTAAAATTCATCCTTTAATATAGTTATTAGGGGTGATGACATAGTGCTGATATAAAGTTCTCTCTGGGGAACAAACTGCTTTCCTCTGTAGGGCCTGAAACTCCTAAAATCCAATTTGCTGTAAAAGCTTACAGGGAAAAAAAAAAATCAATATAACTTTTTGCAGACCAAACTAGTTTTTGTGTAGCAATGGTTTTACAGCCTTCAGTAGAGTTTTGAATTTTGTGCCTTCTGGTTCCCACAGCATCTAAAATGGAATCATTCAGACCTGTAAATCCTCTCCCTCTTTTCCTTAGTTAGAGACGGAGACTGCCCTACACAAAGCTTATAACCTGTGCGAAGAGACCATTCTTACAAAGTCCCCTTAAATTCAGCTCCCAGGGCGTCTTACCAGAGAAGAATTCCAAGGCCAAATTGATATCAAATGCCTAAGTCACACCCATTAGGATGGTTGTTATAAAACAAAGAAAAAGAAAATCAGAACATGAATGTTGACGAGGATGTGGGGAAACTGGAACCATGGTGCCTGCCTGGCAGCGGGAACAGAGAGCAGTGCAGCTGCTGTGGAACAGTGCGGCGCCTGCTCAGAAAGCTAAAGATCGACGCATCACACAACCCAGCAATCCCCCTGCTGGGCACATACCCAGAGGAAGTCAAAGCAGGAGACAGCAGGTTTGTGTAAACCCGTGTTCATAAGAACATTGTTCACAACAGCAAAAGATGGAAGCAACCCAGGAGGCCATCAATGAAAGAACAGATAAGCAACACGCGGTCCATACAGACAGTGGAACATTCTTCAGCCTTGATACAGGACAACATGGAGGAACCTGGAAGACCTATGCCAACTGGAATGAGCCAGTCACAAAAGAACAAACAATATATGACTCTACTTATATGAGGTCCCTGTGGCTGCTGCTGCTGCTGCTAAGTCACTTCAGTCGTGTCCGACTCTGTGCGACCCCATAGACGGCAGCCCACCAGGCTCCCCCGTCCCTGGGATTCTCCAGGCAAGAACACTGGAGTGGGTTGCCATTTCCTTCTCTGATGCATGAAAGTGAAAAGCGAAAGTGAAGTCATTCAGTCATGTCTGACTCTTTGCGACCCCATGGACTGCAGCCCACCAGGCTCCTCCGTCCATGGGATTTTCCAGGCAAGAGTACTGGAGTGGGGTGCCATTGCCTTCTCCGATGAGGTCCCTAGAATAATCCAAATAAGAGATGAGGGTTTGATCCCTGGTTGGGAAGATCCCTTGGAGGACGAAATGGCAACCCACTCCAGTGATCTTGCCTGGAGAATCCCATGCACAGAGGAGCCTGATGGGCTACAGTCCCTGGGGTTGCAAAGGGTCGAAAACGACTGAAGTGACTTAGCAGGCACACACAGAATAATCAAATGCATAGAGACAGAGCGCAGGGTGGTGGTTTCCAGGGGTGGGGAGCGTGGGGAATTATTGTTTATTGGGTGTCGAGCAGTTCTGCAAGGTGAGAAAGTTCTGGAGGTGATGGTGGTAATGGTTGCACAACGATGTGAATGGATTTGACACTGAACTGTGCACTTAGAAAGGACTCAGGTCAACTGTATGCTACACGCATTCTATCACAACAACATACACACACACGTTATACATACAAAGGAAGTACTTGTAACTTGGCTTGAAACCGAACAGGCCCACTCTGCCCTAACAGGTCCCGTAACCCACGTGCTGATGGTGGACAAGCCAGGACAATGAGGCTCTGGGGAGGCCAGGAGCTGGTGCCCACAGAGCCCTCATCAGGAGGGGGAGCCAGGACTCCTGGGCTGTGGAGGGGTGCCACCCAGGCACAAGGTGACCCTGGTCTCTGCCTCCCTCAGCTCTCTGCCCTCAGCCTGGCACGCGGGGCACAGATCAGCAGTGCCCTCTCTGCCTCCCAAGAGAGAAAAGGAAGCCTAAAGAAGCCAGCTGATGCTGGCCAAGATTGAAGGTGGGAGGAGAAGGGGACAACAGAGGGTGAGATGGTGGGATGGCATCACCGACTTCAATGGGCATGAGTTTGAGGAAGCTCTGGGAATTGGTGCTGGACAGAGAGGCCTGGCATGCTGCAGTCCATGGGGTCGCAAAGAATTGAACACGACTGAGCAAGTGAACTGAACTGAACTGAAAGGAGTCAGCTGCCCAAAGTCCAGAGCAGGTCGGCAGAGTTCCCACAGGAGCTGGGTCTGGACATTCCCATTACACTGGGCTCACAAAGACTCCAAAAGCGCAGACACAGGAGCCAGGAACGTCCCACGGAGCCCAGGACACCCTCCAGAGATTCCCAGACCACATCCCTTGAAGGAAGTACTGAGAGCCCTCAGGAGCACAAGCAGAAAAGCCCAAGAATATGCAGAAGTATCTGGAACACTCCCCGCAACCCTGACCACCAGCAGAGGGGACAGGAGGGTGGGCACTTGGCAGTTCCCCACGCCCACCTGCCATACCACCCGCCTGAGACAGGCTGGGGCCATGACCTCTGGGAGTCATCCCCCGACCTCACCCCCAACATTCTGTTCTGTTGATACCAAAGATTTTCCAGCAGGCAATACACCGACTGAGGGGAGGAAACAGACCCAGCTCATTCGCAAGAGCAAACGTTCTAAGTGTTCATATTCATGACAACGCCCAGGAGTCCAGTTAATTGCAGTGGCGGTGGGTGGGTTTATCCAGTACAAACACGGTCGTGTGTACTCCGTGGCGGCTGGCAGATGTGCTAAGGAGGCCCATAGGGATCTGGTCCCAGGGTCCGCTTTCCCCACCCCGACCCTGCAGCTGCCGCGAGACGTTTACCTGCCAAGCAATCAGGTCCTTGAGCTTCTCGATCTTTTCGTGGGCCTCGGGGTGCTCCTGCAGGTACCGCTCGGTGAAGAAAGCCTGGTGGGGACAGAGAGAGTGGCTGAGCCCACCAACATGCCCCGGCCGCAGGCAGTTTGGCACATCTGGAGTTCCCCAGGCCCGGGGAGAGAGCTGTGTGGAATGCAGGACCACAGCCCTGCCGTCACCAGGCTCACGTCCCCCCAGGTGGGGCCCTCTCCACCAAAACATTCAGGAAGGTCAATACAACCTAAGGACTCTGTTCACTCACTGCGGAGGCCCTGTTCACAGAGCCCAGCAAGGCCGCTGCTGACTGGCCCCCCCCAACCCCCCGCTCAGGTCATGGGCAGCACTCCCCAGCTGCTCCCAGGCTGTGATCATCAGCCGGGCCTGCTCTGCACCTGAGGATGGCTGGGACGCAGCACCACCTCCCTGTCCCCTCCCCCTCATGGCCCACCTTCGGGCAGCGCCCTTCCTGCCTTGGTTTCCCCTTCATCTAGACCAGGGGGGCTAGTGAACTCCTCCTGTGAAGAGCCTCAACTCTGCTGCCGTTGTATCCAGAAGACGGCCTCAGACACTAAGAAGCAGATGGCCACGGCCACATTGCAAACTCCATGTACAAAATCAGGCGGACCCTGTGTCTAGATCACCAGCCCATGACCTTCAACTTGGGCTCCATCTTACTATTTTTCCAGAGAGATCAGCTGGCTGTCCCCACTGCACCAGTCCCCCAGCTGCTCTAAATATTCTAACGCTGTTGTCTTCCACTACAACTGTATATTGTGGTCTTTAATAACCCCAGCTCTCTGGACAGTCAGGCAGGTCACTCTCCATCAGCACAGCCTGGTAGGGGAGTGGGGACAATGTCCAGGCCAGCCATGCCCGGGGTGGGGTCTTGACTGCTGGCGGCCGGCAGAAGCTGCCCCCGGGGAGTGGGCCCGGTTTGGCCCACTTCAGCGAGCCCGGCGAGGTCTCCGGGCTTGGAGGTGGGGTTTGGAGCAAGCCTGTCACCGGGGGCGGGGCTGCAGCTAGGAAGCGGGCATGTCACGTGCCTTCTCGTAATTGGCAAAACCTCCCATCACCGCGGGGTCCACGATGCCGTTCAGGAGCATGGAGAGCGGGTTGATGGGAAGGCTGGGGTCATCTAGGTGCTGCTGTACCATGCTATTGATCTTGTCATTGGTCAGCTGCATGGTCTCGATGGCGTTCTCCAGGGGGCTGATCTCCACCTGCGGAAGCGGGAGGACAGGGATGACTCGGGCCAGCAGCCACGCCCCGCCCCGCCCCGCCCCGCCCCGCGGGGGCCCTTGCCCATGCCCCCGGCACCTCGCCAGAGGAAAGGCATCCCGACTGTGGCCCGGGCTTCCTACTCCCTGTCTACGTTTCCTTCCAGTGGATCTTCGGGGCAAGGTCTCTCATCACCCAACAAGAGGAGCGGGGCGTGTGAGCGTCTTTACACGTTTCCACTGACCCGGTCCCCACATGCAAAGTCCAAAGGCACGATGCAAGGTCAGCTTGTCCCGGGGTGTGTGTGTGTGTGCACATGCTCATCTGTATACATGTGTGTGCATGCATGCATGTGTGTACATGAATGGTCATCCCAGGAAAACAGCCCTGAGTGGTGTTTGAATACGGCTGCATCACAGATGAGGGCTTTTAGCCATGGTCTTGTCCGCTGCTTGTTTTAAGGAATCTGGGGCACTCTGTCCTGTCCCTGAGGCAGGAGGTCTGGGCGTTTTGTAAGCCCCCCTGGACCTGCTTGGTCCGAGAAGTTGGGGCAGGGGTAGAGAGGTCCCACCACGGTCTCCACCTGTGATCATGTGCCCTCCAGGGAATAAAAGAGCTCCCCCAGCGCCGGGGGCACCGCTTCAGTTGGATCTCACAGGCCTCCCTTGCAAACTTGATACCAGTCAGCAGGACCTTCAGGGCAGGAGGCAGGGCGGTCCACCTCAGGCCCACCTCTGCCCACACTGCCAAGGCCCTTTTTTCACTGGGGGCCCTGCAGGGCTCTGTGATGCTCAGCCCCGCCCTCCTCTCTGGCTCAGCTCTAACCGCCAGGAGAATGTGACTGGGTTTAAAACAGTAACACCACCTTCATGCTGGTTCTCCCTCCAACAGACCCAAGGCTGGGCCCCTGAGCCACGTCCAGGGGTGACCTCAATGCAAGATAACCTTGTCCTTGCCCTCCCCAAGGCCAGTGTGCTGGGGCCCCCTGCCTGTGCCAGGGACCCAAGGGTGTCTTTAGCAAATGGCAAAGAAGAGCAGCCTGTTTTCTTCTTGCTCCAGCCCCTGGAGGCTGTCTGAGAGGCAAAGGGAGGGATGGAGGTACAGAGACACTCAGAGAACAGTTCTGCTCATGGCTAGATCCCGGAATGACACCCTCAGCTGCTAGGCAGGAAGCCCCTGCTTGTCAAAGAACGGTGTCCTAGATTCATCAAACCAAGAGGGTCAGCTGCTGCCCACACCGTATCCCATGCTGGTCTGTCCTGGGGGGCAGACCCTCGGCAAGAGGGGCCCGTGGTATTGACAGCGGGATTATTTCAGTCATGCCATCCGGGGATTATCCAGCTTCCAGCCCTCTTAGTTCACTAAAAAAAGGGCCAACACAGCCCATGGCAGAACCACATCCTTACAGAAAATCAGGGATTGCCTCTCTCCACCTCGAGCTGTTAAGCGCCTTCCTTGCACACCCTGGCTGGCTCGCGGAATCCCCGATTACAAACGGCTTACAGGCAGAGGCTCATTAGGAAGATAGGATTGTGCCTGTTTATGGAAGGGCCTCCTGGTCCATCTCCCACCCATGTACATCACCAGCTCCAAACGGTGCCAGCAAAGGCTTGCGTTTCTGCCACCTGCCACGCGTCTCCTGAGCCTTTTGCAGCTCAGGGCCCGCCAGGCGGCTATAGGGGCACAGAGCCCTAGGGCAGGCTTCAGAGCAGGAGGAGAAGGCGCTGGGGTTTGGGGAAGGGGAAGTGGCTGACCACAGGCATACTCAGCCAGAGGCCCAGAGCTCAGGTGGCGAGGACAAAGGTCAAGAGTGGAACCAAGGCTGGGTGCAGCCATAAGGTCTTAGGATGAATCAGGAGCATCCAAGGGGCCTCATGGTAAACTGAACGGTGAGAACCACCCCTCTGGCTAAGATCCTGCCAGGTAAATATCCAAGGCACTGAGACACAGGGCAAAGTGTACATATTCTAATCAGATCTTTCTATACCGGCAGTTGTCAGTATGCTGCTGCTGCACAAGAATCTTTGGCCCAACTCTGGTTCCTGTCATTAAAACTGTCCAATAGTAAGGCTTAGCTGATGAGATGCGAGTCATTCTTTCTTTAAAAAGTGTGGGCGGCGGGGAGGGTATATTCTCAAGCTATTTTTATTTGAAATGAGCAAGTACTATTAATCAAGTTGTTTGTCATGTAAATGACAATAAGACCATCAGGAAGAAAGATCTTAAAAAGGGTATATGAATTGGAATTTGTCTTAAACTTTTCACTTTGTTAGCAGAAAGAACTGTCAAAACAGCACAGTGAGGGCTGTGTTTAAATATTTTGTAAGAAGAGATGAAATCTTAATTCTCTGGTTTTCGTCTACATTAGAGGTGGCTGTGATTGCAGCATGTCCACCGTGGTATTTGTGGGCAGGGAGAGAGATTCTGGGTTGCTAAGCCTGACGTGGGGTCTGCAGGGTGGGACAGGCCCCGGGAAGAGGCTGGGTCGGACCGCAGCAGAGGGTGACGGGCAGGCTTTCTGCAGGGTGTGCTTACCATGAAAACAGACTTGACCTCAAACCACCTCAGGATGCCAGGCAGCTTATACGCAGTGGTATAAATGGTCCTCTCGATCCACATATTCTGCAAAGGGAACACAGACCCACGGTGCTTAGAAGAAGGATGTTGCAGGCGGCTGACAGCTTCTGCCCTCGGGGGGATCTGCTAGGCTCTGGGAGGCAAGGTCACCAGCCACCCAGGGAACACCTCATGCTCTGCTGAAGCCAGACCATCACACACGACATGTGGCCCCCTGTCCCCTGGCCAACGGCGCCCACTTCCCTGGTATTTGGAAAAGAAAAATGTAACAGAGGAGTCAGGAAGAATTATCTGCACCCAGACAGGGGAGGCTCCCTCTGAGAGCAGATTTTTGGAAAGGCTCTGATGAGTTTAACGTTAGCCTTATTGAGTGTTCAAAAGAAACCCGAGGATGCAAATCCATTGAGGAAGATGGGGCTTCGTAAAAGTGACGTCTCACATGCTAATAAAATCAGTTAGCATTTTAATGATTTTTTTCTTTGTATAACATATATTTACATCAGAAAATAAAGATATGGAAATAGAAGGCAGAAAAAAGAAATGGCAACCCACTCCAGCATTCCTGCCTGGGGAATCCCATGGCAGAGGAGCCTGGAGGGTACAGTCCATGGGGTTGCAACAGTTGGACATGACTTAGCAACCAAACCACCCCCATCACCAACCACCCAGAGATGACAACCTAAACTTTTACTATCTATTGTTAAGCGTACTTATTAAGCATACATAAATGTGTATATGTGTATTTTCAGTGAAAATACCATTTAATAATCTGCATTCTTCCTAAAGAAGTTTCCTAGGTGACACAGTAGTAAAGACTCTGCCTGCCAATGCAGGAGATGCAGGTTTGATGCCTGGGTCAGAAAGATCCCTTGGAGCAGGAAATGACAGCCCATTCCAGCATTCTTGCCAGGAAAATCCCATGGACAGAGGAGCCTGGAGGGTTACAGTCCATGAGATCACAAAGAGTCGGCTACAATGGAGCGCACACACACACATACACACAAACACAAGCTTGCACACACTTCCTGAAATGGTACATCTCAGATTGAGGGAAATGTATATAAGCTGATACACATAATTCCACCTGTCCCGTGGCTGCCCTGAACTCCACTGCGGAGTAAACAGTGACCCTTCCATCCCGCCCCCTGCTGCAGGATGTTGAGCTGGTGGTGGCCTTTGCCAGCAAAAGCTCCCAGTAATAGAGAATCACTGAGTCTGTCCACAGTGGTCCAGATACCCAGAGACGGCATAATGCAATGGCAGCATTTCCAGAAAACTAGGCTAGAACTTGGAAAGCATTCTCCCCAGACCTCAGACTGCTGGGGAGGGGGAGGAGCAGGCCCTGGTGCCCCCAGACACAGGCTCCTGCTGCCCCCAGGGGCTGGCAGTCAGGCGCCGGTCTGGAGACAGCAGTCTGCACGTTCGGAGCTGCCTGCAGCCACAGCTCACTATTCTCCTCCCCAACACCTCAAGCCAGCACCCTCCTAGGGGCCTTCAGGCTCCACACTGACTCCTCTCAGCCTTCGGCCTCTTCTTCTCTGGCCATGGGTTCCAGAAAGTCATCCCCTGGCCAGGTGTGGAGGCGCTGAGCTGCTCTGAACTCCCCGGCTGGCCTGGTGGGGCAGTACGTAGACTCCCCACCTCGGGCCCCAGCCTGGCTTCCTGCGGCCACCAAACCTGCATGCTTATCTGGAAGCCAGGAGCTTTGTCAGGCCCATGAAGGACTAAACCCCGTGGCTTCTGAAAGCCTCATCTGCGTGTGAGAGGACCTAATGGGGCCATTACGGGATTTCAGGGCCATTTAGAAAAAGCCCAGCTCTGAGGCTTAGCGCAGCCCCAGTGTCAGGAGCCGAGGTTATTCTTAGCTCTGCTCCAACGGTTGCACGCTCGTCGGCAATTTGCCTGACCTCCTTGTGTCTCTTCCTTCACAGTATGAAAAACCTACATGGCTGTGAGATGTGAGAAGCGTGAGGGAAATTCAAGGAGGGCCCGTACATTCTGCCTGGAGGATGCTACATCACGGATCGAGTTACTGCTGAGATGATCAGAGCAGAGATTTCCGTAAAGCCCGGCCCTGGCCTGGGGGAATGGGAGCAGACCTGTCCCTCTCCCCATCACAGACGATGCCACAGTGAAACCCATCACCAAACAGGAGCAGGAAGCCACAGCAACCAAGAAAGAGGGGACTGACAGGGTTTGAAACAACCAGTGTTGACACGGGGGTGCTGCCTTAGAATTTCCCGATTCTGAGCTCCTGATTGACACACAGAGGAAGCTGGGCTGGGGGAGGAAAGGGGCTTTCAGGAGCTGTGGCTAGAGGCCCACAGGTGTGGCCCTGAGGATGGAAAGATCACAGGAAACAGGGAACGTGGTGGAAGCTTTGCTGACAGCGCTCTGAGCTGCCCTTTGAGTCAGCAGGCGCTGCTTCAGCTTTGTCCTCCTGCACCCCCAGATACCTGCAGGCAAGGCGCCTGCCAGGGGTCCTCAAAGCAAATGCTGCCTTGAAATGTGGGCCAATCTAGGGATTTCCAGAGGAGGTTTTCAGGGCAGGAAGAGAGAGAAATAATAACATTTTAAACAAACAAACAATGTTTGATTTCATGCCTTTTCAAAATGGAATCCATTAAACTGGTTGTGCATGTATTTTATTTCTATTTATTTTTTGTTTGTTGTTTGTTTTTTCGGCTGCACTGGGCAGCATGCAGGATCTTAGTTCCCCGATCAGGGATGGAACCCCGTGTCTCCTGCATCGGGGGTCCAGAGTTTTAACCACTGGACTTCCAGGCCAGTCCCTGTGCCTATATATTTTTTTAAAAGGCTGCAGGAACCTGTGTTAATATTTCCAGGTCTCTAATGCAGTGTTTTTAACAAGGCACAGACGTTTAGCAATGTGTGGAAACATTTGTGATTGACTGTCATACCTGGGAGATTGTACCTTGCATCCCGTGGGTGGAAGCTGAGGATGCAGTTAAACATCCCTCGAGGCTCAGGACGGTCCCGGGCCTTTGCTCAGCTGCCCAGGGGCACCCCACTCCAGCATGTGGTGCCAGAGTGAAGTTCAGGCTGGGCACTGCAGAGTGAGCACAGCTCTCCTCCAGGCTGCGTGCCCGAACAGCAGAAAGCCACGTAAGCACACGGTGCCTCCATGAACTTCTTTATAACAGAGATACCAGCACCTGCTCCAGGACTCAGAGCCCAGAGGGAGGCTCAGGTACACGCGGGAGGGAGGCGAGTGTGCTCTGAGAACAGGAAGACTCTAAAAGTGCCAGTCACCCTCTTACAGCATCACAGGGACCTTGGTGACAGCGTCTGTGTAATGGTCATCATTGCACTGAATTTGGAGGGGTCAAATGTCAGGATCTCTGTGCATAACACACACAGGCATCAAACCCTGCATTGTGGGATCTCTGAGGACATTTTTATTTTTTTGACGGGCAGTTTTGTGAATAGTGGTATGAGGTTGGGGGGAGGGAGGCCATTTTTGCTTTTTTACCGCAAATTCGTTGTCTGGGTTTTTCTCTCCCTTGCGGATCGGACGAGAATATTCAAATCGCTGGACTTCGTTGACTCTGTAGAAACTGCAGAGACAGGGACATCATTAGCTGCTTCACCAGAGAAGTGGCCGATTTGCTTTTAGCCCTGGGATCTCGTCTCCCTACACGTCACTGCATCTCTTAAACACCTCCAACCTTGACCTAGAGCGGTAGCTGGGCTGTTGCTCCCCACCAGCCTCACAGGAGAGATGTTGGCAGGTGGAAAAATTACCTTGGATTCTTTGCCTCATCTCTGTCCCTGCCAACGCTCAGGGGAGAAGAGATGCTGAGTAAGAGTGAAACGGGCAAAAACTGAGGAAAGGTGAGGCAAAGGAGAGAGGAAAAAAAACCAACAAACCTTTGTTCTTCATTCTTGTGTTTGTTATTTGAAAGTTTTAATTCATGCATCAATAATCAATGTATTAAATAATTTACTAAGCTTACTGAACTTCTAAGAATGCATCCTGATTATGTTTTAAAGGTTTTGTATATTTAAACTGCAGATCTACGGAAGGCAGATTCTACAACCACCAAGGGTGGCAGACGCGGATGGACAGTTGGCCTTTCTCCCGTGGGGAGGAGGTGGGTTTCACACACACCCCAGAGGCAGGCTGGGAGGCCTACTCATTTGCCTGCTCTGAAACACAGGTGGGCATTCCACACCGAAGGGAAATACAGGAGCGTGCCCATGGTTCACTATCACTTCATGCCTCTCTGTGAGAAAAACGTATGTTGCAAAACTTAAAAATCTAAGCTTCATTCCTCAATAAGTCGAGTCCTGGTTTATTCCCCATGTCTGCTGAAGAAAGGTTAAAGAAATGGTAGTGAATTTTGCGGAAGAACCCAACCTGCCAAACTGCAGGATGTAAAACAGCATATCCTGTGCATTAGTTGGCCATCAAAGAGGTTACTTTTTTTCAGCAGAACAAGGATCAAGTAGAAAAAGAAACCCTTCACATCAAAGAGACGTCTAGGGTATGTGTTTCTACACTGCTGCTAAGTTAGGGGCAGTTCAATGCAGACACATACAGTCGCACTCAGATTCGGACACCTGGCCTGTGAGTTTGAAAATCCACCTCTGAGTCCCATATTATGGAATCACCCTGCGGTAGAGGGGAAGGGTCTCTTCACCCGGCACCTGGTTCTCCATCAGGAGTGTATGTCTGAATCCCTTTGCCTGCCTTCTGGGATCCAAACACTCAGGCCACCATGCAGGCACACAGACTCGGATCTCAGGCTGTGGGGCAGGGCCCGTGCCCTGGAGAAAAAGTCTAAGGGGGGGTCTCTCACCTGGTGGGTCAGAAGGAGACTGGAGTACGCCCTCCTTCCCCTGACTTTCCTTGTCTCAGTCCCAGGTAAGGGATGGCTTCCCACCTTCCCAGCCACACTTGTTAACAACATCTCCCTTCCCTACTTTGATGCTGAAGAAAATTAGCTTCCCCTGCTTTTCAAAGTAAACAGAGCATCTGAAAAGTTCATCAGAGGCTGACATGCACCCTTCCACAGGTGGAGTTATGAAGAAGAGATCTGTGTATGCCTCTTACCACCCTCCTGTTGGGTCAGGGAAACGGGTTGATTACCTTACAATCTGCTCTGACACGGGCCTGTGAAATTTAGGAGGCAGGTCAAGTTTGGGCTTTACTGTGAAGCACTGAATATCTGAAGGTCAAATGTTAAGGTCATCAACCCCACATACATCCAACCATCTGAACCAACGGCTTGGCCATTATTTTCTATCCCACATGGTTGTCTGAAAGGATACATTGGCCGGGAGAGTTTTTAATGTCGTCGCCTGGTGGAGACGTTGTCTTCATCTTCTCAGCGTTTGGAAACTGAGTCAGTAGCCGAGCTTCAAAATCCTCTCGACGTTCATACTCTTTCCCTCGATAAATGAACACTTTCCCCTGCAAACAATGACAAGCATTAAACGACCCCCCAGGGATTGGGCCAGGAAAAGTGCACACATAATTGCATTGATCTCCACAATGGGCTGGACAGTGTTTTAAGTGTCACTGAATCAAAGAACAGCTTGTAATTGCAGTGGTCTTACTAATCAAGAACTCGGGAACAGAAGACAGGTTAAGTGGATACTGTTGAAGAAGCACTAAACACAACATTATTGAAGTCTAGTTACACACTTCAGCCTTAACAGCAGTAATCAATTGACAAAATCATGAAAAACCAAGTGAGTGATTAGCGACCAAATCCTAGCGGGCGGGAAACGGTCAGACGGGATAAAGGCACTACTGCAAATGGAGAATGGGGTCCATATCTTCTTCTTCTTGTTTCCAGGTGGTGGTGGTTGTTGCTGTTGTTCAGTCACTCAGTCATGTCCGACTCTTTGCGATCCCGTGGACTGCAGCGTACCAGGCTTCCGGTCCTTCACCATCTCCCGGAGCTTGCTCAAACTCTTGTCCACTGTGTTGATGATATGATCCAACCATCTCATCCTCTGTCGCCCCCTTCTCCTCCTGCTTTCAATCTTTCCCAGCATCAGAATCTCTTCCAATGAGTTGGTCTTGGCATCAGGTGCACAAAAGATTGGAGCTTCAGCTTCAGCATCAGTCCTTCCAATGAATATTTAGGAATGATTTCCTTTAGGACGGACTGGTTGGATCAGTTTGCAGTCCAAGGGACTCTTAAGAGTCTTCTCCGGCACTACAATTTGAAAGCATCGATTCTTTGGCGCTCAACCTTCTTTATGGTCCAACTCTCACATCCGTACATGACTACTGGAAAAACCATAGTTTTGACTATATGGACCTCTGTCGGCAAGGTGATGTCTCTGCTTCCATAAGCAGTTTTCATTTTGCCAGAGAATTAGGAGAGAGCATGAAGTTAAGGTAGGGCCTTGGAGCCTGAGCATGACTTTCCAAGCTGACTCCTATAGGTCACTGCCAGGAGATGAGCAGAACCCAAGGGACAGGGGTCCAGACAAAGCAGAGAAGCCCAAGGCTCCTGGTGCTGAGAGGCTCTCATATGAGCAGCTCTGAGGAGTTTTTCAGGTTTGGGGGCTCAAATGGCACCCAAGACCCTCCTGTGGCATCCCAAACGATAACAAACAAGGGGCAGAACCCTCTCCTGTCTGCTGACCGGAACCCGCCGTGCGAGGGCTTGTCTCAGTCTGACCCAGCAGCGGACCCTCCGTGAATTGTGGACGTGTTTCCTGTCCGAGGCTGCTCAGCGAAGCTGGTCGGTCCCGGGCCCGGGCACCCAGCACAGCACTGGAGCTGTGCCCGGCCTTGCTCTGCGGCTCTCTGCTGTTGTGAACAGTAAGGGGGTCACGTCGGTGTCACCCAGCTGGTCGGCAAGGTTCCTGGCTCTGCCCAGAGAGCCCGCAGCTGGGCCGAGTCTACTTCCTGTGTGGTGACCTCAGGAAATGAATGCCCTTCCTTGACTTAATAAAAGTCAAAGGGAAAAAAAAGTCCACCGGGTGGTGGCTGGACTCCCCTCACTGAAAGTCTGGAGCTGTCTTATGGACAATATTCTGTCAACGACAGAGCAGAGCATGTACCGTTCTCCTCCCAAAGACTGAGTTTGGTCCCTCTCCAAGGCCACGTCTGTCACCTCCGTAAATTCTGAAGAGTCCACCTAGGGGTTGTTTCAGGTGGAGACCTTGAGGTGGGTGACCGGGAAGCCCTCCTCTGCGCTCAGGCTGCCTCGTTGAGACCTGTCTGCTGACAGAGTCACTCTGTAAGTATGTCAGTAAGGAAAGTTCTGGTTCCAAGAAAAACAGGTCTCTATACCTTCATGGATTCAACAGGTCTCCATACCTTCACAGATTCAACACGGGTATTCCGAGCAGTAACTGAGTCATGAAAAAAGGTGTTAACGGGTAGCATGATGCTACAGCTCCAGAAGGTTCCTGAATTTTCCCCTCCCCACCCATCTGGCCCCATCTGAGGGTGGTCTGAACATCACCAACTGCAGCAAGGAAGGAACCATGAGCAAAAGCCACAGGGCTCGAGGAACCAGAGGCTGGGGGCTCTTGGTTCTCCTCCCTGGACTTGGTTGTTGCTTCCATCAGGGATTGTTGGGCAAGAGGCTCCAGGCCGGCTGGTCAGGAGTTAGGGGCAGCCTTGTCATCTGCCCTGACCCTGGAGGGATGCCAGTGTGGAGGAGGGTAGGAGGGAGGGGGTGGGGAGGGGAGGAAGGGGAGAGGGGGTGGGGGATGAGGGGAAGAGAAGACAGACAGACCAACAGTTGGATCCTGCGGACTCAGCTCAAAGTCAAAATAAAATCTGTCTTAAAAAAAAAAAAATAGAGCTCCTATGAGGCTCCATTTTTCCCCTTCCCTAGTCCAAAGTTATTCTGAGTCCTTTTAAATCACAAAAGAGGGAACAATTTAAAAAGTGAATGCTTTTTTTCCCACTTTGTGCTTAGGTATGTCTTAACACACCCATTACAAGAGAAAAATGTTCTCTTTTCTCTAAAAAAATAATTTCAAGTAGAAACCAAAGTAATACGTAGTCTTAATTAGAAATATAAATACACAGCATGAGCATCTTTTAAGGCTATAAAAAGGCAAACATTTCAAAAATTCAGGATGATTTAATGTATAACAGGCTAGGACAAAACTAGCACGCATTTATTAGGCTTTACACTCGAAGGGAGACGTAATAATAAAAGTGTATATAAAGGCTTTAATAGAAAAACACTAGTGAGTTATAGATGGAAACACTAACAACATTTTCTAGAAACATCAATTACTTTGCATTCTGAAGTGTTCCCTTCAAGCCTGAAAAGAGGAGGGCAGTGTAGAAATAGTCAAAGATATTTATTCCTTGTAAGAACCGTAAGTATTAATATAAATGCAAAAGCTCCACATGTGATCAGTTCTGAAAGAAACACAAAGAGGAGAGCCAGCGAGTCAGTCCTCCGAGGCTGCGCCCCCAGCGCCACCCGAAGCAGACAAATATCCTGCCCCCTTTCTTGGAACTGCCAATGGCATCGTCAGATCGACTCCGGACAGGTAGCCTGTAAAGTATAATAAATACGTTCCTGTAGCCCCACAAAACCAGCCGGGCGTGGCAGGAAAGTCAGTTCAACGTTAATCAAGCCCTTTAAGCTAGTTTTTCCTGCTTTGCACTGTCCTCTCGACAGGCAGGTGACCCAGTGTGGTCCCTGGAGCAGGGGTCTCACGCACCCTCCCAGGAAATCCCTGGCATCAGCTGGCTCGGGGACCGAGAGGTGCTCAGCCCACAGGGTTGCCAGGTCAGGACGCCGAGACAGAGTGTGGTGGCCTTAAATCCTAGCAGTGTCCACGGAGGGTGGCACGCACTCCACACCCAGCACCGCTCAGCTCAGTGGGATGCAGGGCTCTCCCTCTCGATCTTTCTTAGACACACACACAGAGGTGTATGTACAGATTCATACACCTTAATCAAAGCCTTATTAATTAAATTAATTAAAGATTGGCTTTTAACTTAATGCTGAAATCTTCCTTAATTCAGGGCTATAACCAAACATCTTTTATTCATTCTTTGGAAGGGAGGACTTTCTCCAGAATCTGAGTTTCTGATCAACCACTCTCTTCAGTGTTCATGGCCAGAGCTGCATGACCAAGACTTTGGGGTCAAGGAGAGAATGACAGGCAGCGACAGGGACAGCCCAGATGCCCCAGGCACCCAGCCAGGACCCTGTGTGTGTGGATCAACCAACAGGTCACCTCCTGGAGCAGGTCAGTCCTGCACGGGCCACCTGCTGATATTTCTATGAAGAATTGACATGTTTTCAGCAAGTAAGTCCCTTTTGCTGATGCCAGTGTGAAGGGATATCTTATACCCTCAGGGACACCTGGGGATTCGGAAACGCTGGGGCCAAAGAAACACACCTTTGAGGCTGGGAGAGTCTCCCAGCTGGATCTACCTGCCCCAGACATCTGGGAGATCTGCCCGCCCCAGACAGGTGTGCCCTGGGTACAGTGCCTGCTTCCCTAAAACCAGAAGGATCATGCATGGGCTCCAAGGAAGACAGAAAACCAGGTGCCATTAAAAAACAAAAAGAGGATAAGAAATGACAGGCAGACACGGTCAATGGCATCCAAGAAAGAGTTTTTGAGAAACTCTTAACTATTGTATTGGGCTCTTTTTTCTTCTTCATTTTTTTTCTATTTGAGAGACTGTTTCCATCCCTGGGTTGCAAAGATCCCTTGGAGATGGAAATGGCAACTCTCTCCGGTATTTTTGCCTGGGGAATCCCACGGACAGAGGCGTCTGGCGGGGCAGGGTGGGGGCGGGTCTACCATCCATGGGGGTCACAGAGAGTCATACACAACTCAGTGACTAAACCACCAGCACCAAACAACTGTATTACTAGGCTGCTGCTGCTGCTGCTACTGCTGCTAAGTCACTTCAGTCGTGTCCGACTCTGTGCAGCCCCACAGACGGCAGCCCACCAGGCTCCGCTGTCCCTGGGATTCTCCAGGCAAGAACACTGGAGTGGGTTGCCATTTCCTTCTCCAATGTATGAAAGTGAAAAGTGAAAGGGAAGTCATTCAGTCATGTCCGACTCTTCGCAACCCCATGGACTGCAGCCTACCAGGCTCCTCCACCCATGGGATTTTCCAGGCAAGAGTGCTAGAGTAGCACCTTCTCCTAGGCAGCATTTATTTACAAGATTTCTGGGCTAAAGATTATTGGGTGATTTGACTGATGATCACACTATTTCTTCAATCATGTCAAAGAGAACATGCTTGTCTCAGGGATGGAGTGTGATTCTGAGTTTCCAGCACTGGAAATTCATTGCCAGTTTCTCATATACTTTAAAATATACATGCTTGGAAATTCCCTGGCGATCCAAGGGTTAGGGCTCTGTACTCCCACTGCTAAGGACCCAGGTCCGATTCCTGGCCAAGGATCCAAGATCCCACAAGCCACACAGCCAAAAGAAGAAACAGAAACACGTACGTTCATAGCAGCATTATTCATATCAGCCCAGACAAAGTCTGCCAAGGACGAGTGGATAAACAAAATGTGGTGCGTCGACATGAGGGGATATTACTCTTCCATAAGAAGGAATGAAGTTTTGATACACACTACCTCGTGGATCAGCCTTGAAGACATTATGCTAAGAGAAGTAAGCCAAACACAAAGGACACATTTTATATGAATCCACTTAAATGAGGTCCGTAGAATCAAGTAAATTCTGAGACAGAAAGTAAGGTCTGGGATGGGTGGGGAGGAGAGACGGGGAAATTATTGTTTACTGGGATAGGAGTTTCAGGTTCAGAAGGTGAAAATAATCTGGAGATGGGTGGTGGGAACCGTTGTACAACAGGCTAAATATATTTAACGCCGCTGAACTGTACACTTACAGACAGTGAAGACGGTAACTTCTACGTTATGCATTGCTGTCCTTGAGTTGCTCAGTCATGTCTGACTCTTTGTGACCCCATGGACTATAGCCCATCAGGCTCCTCTGTCCATGGGATTCTCCAGACAAGAATACTGGAGAGTGGGTTGTCATTTCCTTCTCCACGGGATCTTCCCGACCCAGGGATTGAATCCGCGTCTCTTGCATTGGGAGGTAGATTCTTGACCACTGAGCCACCAGGGAAGCCCTATGTTATGCGTTTTTCACTATAATTTTTAAAATATACATAAATCTCTGACGAAGAGCTCTCTTTAGGAAAAGAGAGATGGAATGCTCATATGCAATCAAAAAAAAAAAACATTATCAGCCCCTCTCCAGCAACCTGAGCCAAGTACAGAGGTGTGAAAACAATACTGAGTCGCTTCCCTGGTAGCTCAGCCGGTAAAGAATCTGCCTGTAGTGCAGGAGACTCGGGTTCGATCCCTGGGTCAGGAAGATCCCCTGGAGGAGGAAATGACAAACCACTCCAGTACCCTTGCCTGGAAAATCCCATGGACAGAGGAGCCTGGTGGGCCGCAGTCCGTGGGTTACAAAGAGTCAGACATGACTGAGCGACTTCACTGAGAGTCACACTTGAGAGGCAAACCAAATCCTCAGAAAGAGGAGGCGCTGGCTGCCCAGGGAGCAATGGTGGCCCAATCCAAACAGAGCCCAGAGTTACCCGAAGGAAGGTGGGGAATCCTTGTCCGTAGTATCCGACGGCAAAGTAGTCAGGCTTGGGACGAATGACCTTGACGATGTTTTCATAAAACTGAGCCTGTTTCTTCTGAAAAGAAGAGAAGAAATGCATTTCAGATTTGAATGGAGTATCTGAGCACCCATGTGTCTGGATTCTTCCAGCTTTGGCAATTCTAGGGGGTGGGAGGGGGAGAAGGTGGGGGAGCGCGGATGCGGGCGTGGAATTTAATCTCACCACGAAGCTTTGACAGTACTTTCCATTCATCGCCCAGCATTCAGCAGGTGAATCTGACCAGAAAGCCAAATTCAGCAACTGGCTGTGATTTACAGGTGTTTTCATCACCAAAGAGGTGCCAGAGAGATGGCTTTTGTTCTGATTCAATGTCCGGTCTTTAGTATTTTTAAAACATGGTATCGGTCAGACAATGGGATACATTAGGAAAGGATTTAAAAGGGCAGAGTTCTGTTCCACAGTCATGATACACATTACAAGATCATTAAGTCGATCTGCTGGATACAAAAACCATTCAGCAGAGAAAGTAGTAATTAGAAACTGGTAGCTTCTAGGGAAGGACAAAGGGTTGGGCCACCCTCCATCAGTCCTTCATGGAGATGGGCTCAGAGCTGAAACCACTGGAGCCTCCTGGAGACCTCTGAGCTTCCAGACCACTAGACACCTGGGCTTAGCAGTTGTTCACACGCACACCCTTCAGAGGCATCTTTGAGTTTGATGACGAAAGCTCAGTGCGGAATGCTGCTGAGCCAGAATCAACCAGCAAAGAAATCAAAACTGTCCTCCTAGACAAAATGAAGGAGAATCCAGACGTTAAAAGGAAAAGAGGGACTTCCCTGGCTGTCCAGTGGTTAGGACATGTCCATGCTTCCACTGCAGAGGGCATGAGTTCCAACCCTGGTTGGGGAACTAAGATCTCGCATGCTGCTCAGGGAGGCCAAATAAATGAATATAAATTAAATGACTGTTGCATTTTAAAAAAAGAAGAAGGAGAAGGGAAGGAAAACATTCAGAAGAACAAGTTGGGATTGCTTGTTTTTTTTTTCAAAGATAAGGAAAGGAAGACTTACCAGCAATTCGCTGAGCTGTTCATAATCAAACATTTCGTTCTCATACTGTTCTGCCAGCTCCTTGCCCAGGGCGATGGCCTCCTCCCACATCTGTGAGGGAAGAGAGAAAAACAAGGGCAAGAGAAATGCAAACCCGAATCATACGGTCAGAGAGGGAAACAGCAACACTGCCATTCACTATGCAACAAGCTGGAAACACGCCTGCTTAACCTGAAGACGCTGGAAAAATACAGGTCTTTTCTACAGGCTCATGTCCTTTGGCTTGGGCCTCGGTTGACCAGACTGGTCAGCTACTGGCTCATCAATCACACTGGCTGTTGCCCCTGGTCAGAGCAGCCAGCCGGCTGGTCCTGCCCCTCTGGGGGCCGGCCTCTGAAGTCCATCTGCCAGGGCAGCCGTGGAGCCCAGCAGGGAAACCGCTGGGTGAGGCTGAGAGCAGCGTTTCTGCAGAAACCAAGGACCAGATTTTGGTACTTTCCCAAATCATCCCACTTAAAAGAGCTATGTGTCGGTGGTCAGAAAGACAAGGATCTATTTCAACTCTGATTTAAGGCTTGCAAGAAGTTCATGTTATATGGGCAGATACCATTCAGAAAACTAAGATCATGGCATCCAGTCCCATCACTTCATGGCAAATAGATGGGGAAACAGTGGCTGACTTTATTTTTATGGGCTCCAAAATCACTGCAGATGGTGACTGCAGCCATGAAATTAAGACACTTGCTCCTTGGAAGAAAAGCTATGACCAACCTAGATAGCATATTAAAAAGCAGAGACATTACTTTGCCAACAAATGTCCATCTACTCAAAGCTATTGTTTTTCCAGTAGTCGTGTGTGGATGTGAGAGTTGGACTATAAAGAAAGCTGAGCACCAAAGAATTGATGCTTTTGAACTGTGGTGTTGGAAAAGACTCTTGAGAGTCCCTTGAGGGGACTCCCTCTCTCCCTGCAAGGAGATCCAACCAGTCCATCCTAAAGGAAATCAGTCTTGAATATTCATTGGAAGGACTGATGTTGATGCTGAAACTCCAATACTTTGGCCACCTGATGAGAAGAACTGACCCATTTGCAAAGACCCTGATGCTGGGAAAGACTGAAGGTGGGAGGAGAAGGGGACAACAGAGGATGAGATGGTTGGATGGCATCACTGACTCGATGGACGTGAGTTGGAGTAAACTCCAGGAATTGGTGACAGACAGGGAAGCCTGGCGTGCTGCCGTCCATGGAGTCGCAAAGAGTTGGACACAACTGAGCGACTGAACTGAACTGAACCATGACAATGTAAAACCTGCCATCATTTTGAAAGGGAGAATTTTGAATGAAAATAGTTTAAAAGTGGGTTTCCTAATCAGGTAACATTTATTAAAATGCTGGTAAACTTTTGACACATGTGGACTAATTTATTGACACATGAGTTAGGCCTGAATTTCCCTTATTTGGGTGGGGGAAGGAAATAAAATACAGTGGTCTGCTTGAGAACATGGAAAACTTGGAGGGACTGTCTCCTCCAGGAAGCCTTCCTGGATGCCACCCACACTTCTCCGTACTATCACAAGGACCCAGAGTTCCCCTCTTTCAAACCTTTGAGTATTAAAAGTGACAACTACAGACTTAGAATTAGCAAAGTGTCAGACCACCTCACATACTGGGTCCCCAGAGATGAATTGCCTACTTCTCCACTGGAAGTATCCCCATAAGTTAGTAGCACCAGTCATGAAGACAAGTGATTTCCAGCTTACTCTTTGTCCAGCAAGATGCCATCTGCATTGTCTCATTAAAGTGTCATGTCAGGTGGGTGTTATTATTACACTTGTTTTGCAGATAAGGAAGCCTGGCGTCAGACAGGCAAGCTTCCTGCCCAAGGGAAGACAGTGGGGTAGACTCATTGTTTTCCAAAGTTCCTGCTCTTGATGACCGTCTTAGTTGGAGCTGCTGTAACAAAATCCCACAAAACAGACACTTCCCTCTCACAGTTCTGGAGGCTGGGAAGTTCAAGCTCAAGGTGCAGGCAGATTCGGGTCTTGGTGAGGGTTCTCATGACTCGCAGACAGTCGCCTTCCCACTGCATGTTTGTATGGCCTTAAGCGAGATCTCCTTCCTCTCCTCAAAAGGGTACTAATCCCATCATGGGGGTCCCACCCTCATTATGACCCAATCTAAACACAATGAACCCCCCAGAGCTCCATCTCCAAACACCATCACATGGGGCTGGGGGGTCAGGGTTGTTCAACATATGACTTTTGCAGGAATGCAAGCATTTAGCCCATAACAATGACCATCTGCCAGCCCTTCCAGCTGCCCTCCACCCCCTCCTCCTGAAATAGGTTTTCAAGGATGCTAAGCTAGTCCCTAACTCCAGGCTCTCACTCGGAACACAGGGAGCTGGTCCCACACCTGGCATACCCTTGGTGCTGAATCCTCACCTGCCTGCCAGTCTTTGCCTTTTCTTAGCAGAACCAACCGGTCGAAGGCCTTACTTATTACTGAATCACCCAATAGACTTAAAATACTCTTTACACAGCTGCTGCTTAAAGACACCATCTGCTATTTTTGATGAGAAAAAAAGCTATTCCAAAATTGTATTTTAATACTTTGAAAGACATCATAAAGATAAGCTCAGAGGAGAGAAAGATTTCAGAGATAGGACCAGCAGCTAAGAGAGAGAGAAAGTGGCTGAGATGCTCTTTGGAGGACCACATGCTTCTCTCCCCAGAAGCCCCTCCTGGCTCCTCCATCCTGCCGAAGCTCTCACCCTCCGAATGTCTGCACTCTCTGAATGTCTCCAGCTGCTGCTCCAGCGCGCTCAGGTCCTTTGCCAGAGTCCCAGCCTCCATCTCTCAGAAGAGGGAGCTTCTCCACTTTTTATGTTTCTTTCAAGCTCCAGTGACCAATTCCTCCCTCAGTACATTTCCATTTCAAAGGAATCATTACCTCTAGTTGCAGTTCTCACTCAGTGGCGAATACACCACTCCCTTAGCTGCCTACAATCTTAGGGCTTCTAATTCACTGCTTAATCTGTTTCTAGACAGAGGAGCTGCTTTAGATACCTAGCAAGAGTAATTGTTTTTTTTTAAAGAAATACAAGTGGAAAAAGAGAACGTTGCTCAGTCATGTCTGGCTCTTTGCGACCCCATGGACTGTAGCCCGCCACGCTCCTCTGTCCATGGAATTTTCCAGGCAAGAGTCCTGGAGTGGGTTGCCTTACCTTCTCCAGGATATCTTCCCAACCCAGGGGTCAAACCCACACCTCCTGCATTGCAGACGGATTCTTTCCCATCTGAGCCACGCAGCACAGACACATCTTGAGTAAATATCCAACTCACTCAGGGGTCACATGGTTGTGCTCTCTGTCAGATTTTCTATAAACGTATATTCCTCTCCCCAACCCCTGCATGTTTTAAAGGCTCCTGCATTAAGGAGATCTGCTTCTACTTTTACTTAGCTAGGGCTCTACAGAGTGTGGGTCACTCATATTTCCCATGTGAATACCTTGGAAAATATTTCTGTGCCAGAGAGAAAACAGATTCCATATAACAGAGATTTAGATTATCTTGGTAGAACAGTCGCTTTAACCTGTGTGATTGAACATCCTGCCCTGGCCCTGTTCTTAGACATGCCCCAGGGGGAGCTGATGGGGGTCACCATGGCCACAAATGAAAAAAGCACCCTATCAATGCTCAACTTCGTGTTCTGATTTGAAGTCCAGAATCCGTTTCATAGCATCCTTGGCCTTTCAATGTGGAGCACACCCTCCCCACTCTCCGTTTTCATCAGGTGATCTTCAGCTATATTCTCTTGAGATGATCGCCTTTTATTTCGGAACCTCTGCAAGTTTCATTTCTGCAAGTTTCATGAACAGAAAATCCCTTTTCCCCCTGATGAAATTTCTTCATTAGAAGTGGCCACAGAGAGCATATTGGCAGTTGCTCTCTTAGACAAACCTGTGGGATTGATGAGCAACCAGTCGGGCAGGGGGACAACACTGATCTCACCGGGTCAGGGAGTAGCAGCAGGTGCAAGGTGAGAGGGCAGCCTGGACAGCAGCCCCTTTAAGGAAAACGCAGCCCGGCCACGACCCACCAGGATACTGATGGGCAGCTCTGAGCGAAATCACTAACTAGCTGTGAGCTAGTCAAGATGTTTCATGGGATGCTTGAATTTCAGTCCCTCTAAAACTCACCTGGCTTTCTGGGTGGTTGTTGGGAAATGAGGCATATTCTAGCACCTTCTAATTTTCCAGGGTCCTGCACGCGTCTCTGACATGTCAAGAGATGGAGATTCAACACTGTGGAAGATTCCAGAGAACTGGTTTAGGGTCACCAGCAGCGAGGGGGCCAGGGTGGCCCAGAAGTAGCCTTCCATCCTGGTCAGTGAGGGCTTCACTGCAGGAGTGATGTGAGTGAGCATCTCTTCCTAGTCCCCCGAGGATGAGGGGCTGGAGTCCTCCGGAAAGATGTGTCTCCATGGCGACTCCGAGGGGTGTGGTCCAGCAGGGAGAGGGTCCAGCAAGTCCTCTCCTTTACAGAATGGAGACTCCTTGTGGGCTCCTCCCCGCTCTCTAAGCCTCTCCTTCTCCCCCTGAGCCACGCCCCATCCTGGGTCTTCCTGCTGGTCTCCCTTGGTTTCCACTGATCTGAGCAAACGCTGGACACTTTCTGAAGATGTTTCTGAGGTCCAGCATGGAGCCTTTTCACTGAGGTCTACTCCAAAGTTGCCTGGTTTTACTTAATGACACCACCCTCTCTGAGAGCACACACATCACCGCACCAGCCGCCTGAGAAAGGTGGCTGGGCTGCCTGCCCTCCAGTAGGACAGAAAACACAGCGGGATCTGGGACTCAGGCCAGACTTAAGAAGCCTTGATGGGAGGCTTCTCACACTGACTCGAAGATGAATCCTGCCTTCTGGGACTGTCACGTACCCAGGAATTATTGCCCCTCAAAAGCATGTTCCTCTTTGCCCCACAGCAAGTCTTTATTAGTCTAAATGGAAAATGATATGCTCAGTTTTAATGCCCTGGGAGGAAAATAGCAAACGAACATTTAAAACAAAACAAAACAAAGAGATTTTTTGCCTTTTTCTTTAATAAAGGACCTTTGTAGTTCTGCAAGCCCTTAGAAAGCCTAAACTAGGCACTGAAAGAGACAGTTGCGTTTTGCTTGGTGGTTTGATCAGAAGGAGAATGGACCCACTCTGCCACTCACCCCTCACTCTGCAGTAATTACTGGGCACCTGTGATGGGGTGGGTTCAGAGAGCATAAGGAGGGGTACACACAGTTCTTGGAGGAGGATTTGAAGAATAAAAGAAACAGGCAGTAGCTGGAGAGGGGAGTTAGAATGAAAGATAACTTTTTTAAAAGATGGGGGAAATAATAGCATGGTTGTGGGCGAGTATGTGCGCTTCCCAGGTGGCGCTAGTGGTAAAGAACCTGCCTGCCCATGCAGGAGACATGGGCTTGATCCCTGGGTCAGGAAGATCCCCTGGAGGAGGGCATGGCAAGCCACTCCAGTATTCTTGCCTGGAGAATCTCACGGGTGGAGGACTCCGGTGGGCTACCGTCCATAGAGTTGCAAAGAGTCAGACACAACTGAAGGAACTTAGCAGGCAAGTATGTATTAGCCAGTAGAGAGGAAGACAGTGCGGCCAGTAGGAAGAAGACAGATGGGCCAGAGTGATGTCCTGGATGGGCCCGGAGGTCCGGGGCCTAGGGGGTGGGAGCAGCCTTGGACAGAAGCACGGACAGATGTCCCTGGACCAGAGGGACTGATACAGACCCACGGCCGAGAGTGCGACTGGCCGAGTGAGGCCAGAGATGTCCCACAAAGCCTGGGGACCGCCAGCTAGAAAATCAATGACTGACCAAGAATTCCCACGTGCAGGAGAGGGGCCGAAACGCTCAGAGCTGCCGGAGCTGCCTGGAAGGGAGGCAAACCTCCCCAGACTGACTGGAAGTCGCTCTCCTGTCAGCTCTGCAGCCATGGGAGGGTTGTGCTCAGGCCTCTGAGCTGCGCTGGGTACCCAGCTCCCCCGGACGTGCACACATCTGACACTGACCCCATATGAGAGACTCTGTGCAATCAGCTCACTTCAAGCCTCTGGAGCTGTCCCCTGCCTCTCCTAGTCCCCACTGCCCCCACATCCCGGGCCTGGACCCCTGCCTCAGCCCCCCACCCACCGGGCTTCTGCCACCGTGAGCCCAAATCACTCCCTGAAAGGGGGACAGTAAAGGCAACCTTCTTATGTTCATAAAATCTCACTGGCTCCTTGGGTCTATGTGCGAGCATGCTCAGTCGCTTCAGTCACGTCCAGCTCTCTGCGACCCTATGGACTATATAGCCTGCCATGCTCCTCTGTCCGTGGAATTCTCCAGGCAAGAAAACTGGAGTGGTTGCCACACCCTCCTCCTGCGGATCTTCCCGGCCCAGTGATTGAACCCGTGTCTCTTACATCTCCTGCACTGGCAGGCAGGTTCTTTACCACTAGTGCCACCTCGGAAGCCCCCTTTGTGACTGTGGAGCAAGTCAAATCTTTAGGAGACATGCAAGGCCGTGGACAGACTGGCTCCCAAGTTCTCTGCATCTGTGTCTCCCAGGACCCCCTCCTCACCCCCTTGATAGACAGACTGGCTTCGGAAGCCCTGGCCTTGATCAAAATGGTTCCCACTCTTTGGAATCCCTGCCCATCCCCCACACTTCAGAATCCCAGCTCCTCCCAGCTATCACCTTGCAAGCTTCATCTCTTTCTTCAAGACCCAGCTTGTGCTGCGTGCTAAGTAGCTTCAGTCATGTCCGACTGCCGGGCTCCTCTGTCCATGGGGTTCTCCAGGCAAGAATACTGGAGTGAGCTGTCATACCTTCCTCCAGGAGGTCTTCCCAACCCAGGGATCGAGCCTGCGTCTCCTGTGACTCCTGCATCGCAGGTGGATTATTTACCCCTGGGCCACCAGGGAAGCCCAAGACACAGTTTACAAGTCACCTTCTGATGAAGTCTGCCCTTCCTCCTCAGGAGGGGGAATCATTCCCATACCTGTTAGGTCAGTAGACTCTGAACCCGCCAACGCAACAGTCAGGGGGCAGGCTTTGCTCTTTGCCTGCTCACCCATTAGCCCTAGTTCTAGACTTCTCAGCTCGAGGCAGGCCTTTGGCCTCCCCTACCCCCTGTAATTCATGCAGGCAGGTGGCACCTGGCACCCCGGAGACTGGGTTGCAGAAACACAAGTGAGGGGTCGTGCAGGGTGGGGAGATGGGGGGGCAGGGTTGATACCAACTCCAAACCTCGATTTTTTCTGCGCTGATCACAAATGGTTCTTTTCTGGGAGCCCAGTCATAATCCACACACAATCTCTATGCTCACTCCAGCCAGATTCTTGCTAATTGAACAGATTCTGGCAAATATCAGGATTTTCAAAAATTCTGGAAATGCTGAGACTATACCAAGAAAGAGGGTGATGGGATGCTCGTACCTGTAATTCCTCTGACTGACAACTGTGCTTTCAAGAAGGAAACTCAGAGGGTGAGAAAATGTCAGCCCCAATACTCAGAAAAGCACCCCAGCCATTTCACTAAAAGTGGAAACTTGCTTCCAAACCCCTATTTTTAGTTCACGGGATGATGCAGGATGCCTCCTTTTTTTTTTTTTTTTTTTTGACTTGGGCACAAGGCAAAGTGCAAACTTCGTCAAGGCGAGATTATTTTAAGGGAAGAGGAGACAGAGCTCCAGTCGAAAATAGTCCCAGAGCTTCAGACACCACGTGGGCTGTCAGCCATGAGCCCCTTTGCCAATGCCAGGCTGCCTCCTGGTTTTTGAGGCGGTGAACATCAGGTTCACCGCCTCCCTCACTCCGACTCCATTTCCCTGAGAGCAGGGCTTCTATTTTCAACTCGCCCTCCATAGAGAAGCCTGGTAATTTTCAGTGAAGTACTTGGATTAAGAGCTTTATTGAAAATTACTAGGCCTCAACCAAACACAATAAGACAGACAACTCAGAGCATCTTCGGAACAGAACGCTTGACTGCCGTGATAAGACCTGTCGGCGGGCTTTCCGGAGGGGCTCAAACGGGTGGTGAAACGAGAACAGAGAGGAGTGGGAGCTAATTATTAGTCCAGGAAGGAATAAGGCAGAAGAATGAAACGGAAAACAGATGGAAATGACATTTCTTTCTTTTTTTTTTTTGGAGAGAAAGAAAAAGATGAAAAGACCAAGAGCTGGGCTGAAAGACATTCAAAACTTTTAAACAGTGGAAAAGCAAAAATAAAAGAGTGATTTTTTTGGGCAGAAGAAATACAGAAAGATAACAGAGCCTAATTCAAAAGCTGGAGTGTCCAATATAATGGAGCTGAAAATCCATTCAGCGTTGCTGCTTTCTGAGCACAGAGGTGGAGAGACTTTGAATATAATCCGACCCCAGTCCCATGCTGGTGCCCTGGGCTATCCCCGCAGATGCTGGTATCTGATGTCTGAGAGATCTGATGGACACCGGCTCCTTTAAACGCCTGTGAGCACAGTTCCCAGGACACAAATCTGCACTGGATTCTGTAAGTTCTTACTTCCCCTAGAAAGCTGCACACACTTAAAACACTCACTGAAAATGAGCTCTTGGATGAGTAAGGTTCCCACCTATTAAGGATAGAGTGAAGGCTTCCTTAATCACCCAAGGGGACAGCCTGTATCACTGGAGCGATACCCCAGTCACACCTTTGCCAGGTTCAGATACCATTTATTTTACAATTGCATGCCCAGCCATTTCTAGGCTTCAAGCTCAACTGTAGTATGAAGGCCTCTCACCTGAATTATTGTTGTTGTGCAGCTGCTAAGTCATGTCCAACTTTTTTGCAACCCCATGGACTGCAGCCTGCCAGGCTCCTCTGTCCATGGGATTTTCCATGCAGGAATACTGGAATGGGTTGCCATTTCCTACTCCAGGGGATCTTCCTGTCCCAGGGATTGAACCTAGCTCTCCTGAATTGGCAGGTGGGTTCTTTAACCACTGAGCTGAATACATGGTTTTAAACCAGAATTTTTTCCCCTAATATAAAACAGGTGTAAAATCAAACCAAAGAAATTCTTGTGATTTCAATATAATGCAGGAGAAAATTCAAATGTGGGTCTTGAACGAGCAGTGAAGTCAGAGTCTATTTCTTTTAGATTTATTTCAGTTATTCAAATATTCATTTAGGGTGAGGAATATATCCCAACAGGCATGTACGCAATGCCGCTGCCAGTGAGGACCCCAAACGGAAGGGCAGGCAAGCATTAATTTCCCAACAGTCCGTGGAAGAAAGCACTAGCAGAAACCATCCTCAACGACAGCAAAGTCTGGCTCAGAGCAGCACCATCCAGCGGAACATCAGCCAAGACACACACGCAATTTTAAGATTTTCTAGTAGCCACTTTTTAAAAAGTGGCCTCATTTTAGTAATATTCACTATATCTGGACTATTGCCATTTCAACAGGTAATCAAAACCACAAAATTCATGAGATATTTGACAGGCTGCTGTCACAAAGTACTCAGGCGGCGTGTGTGGTAAAGAACCCGCCTACCAACGCAGGAGATGTCAGAGACGTGGATTCAATCCCTGGGTCGGAAAGATCCCCTGCAGAGAGGGATGGCAACCCACTCCAGTACTCCTGCCTGGAGAATTCCATGGACAGAGGAGCCTGGTGGGCTACAGTCCATAGATTTGCAGCAAAGAGTAGGACACGACTTAGCACACACTCATATACACACACATACACACACACAATAAAGATCAGGTACCTTAAACACATTATTTCCTTCCTGTTCTGGAGCCTAGAAACCAAAATCAAGTTGTCAGAAGGCTGGTTTCCTCTGAGGTCTCTCTCCTCAGTTTGTAAGGCAAATCCTCAGCCGTATCCTCACAGAGTCCTTGTTCAGTGTGTCTGTGTCCAGGTCCCCTCTTCTATAAGGAGATCAGCCATCCTGGATCAGAACCCATCTCCAACACAGTCATATTCTGAGGCAGGAAGGTCAGGGCTCCCACACATGAATTTCCAGGGGACACAATTCAGCTCATAACAGAATCCTTTTTCTCATGCTGAGCCTTAGGATCCAGTGCACGTTGTATATTTCAAGTGTTAATGGCTGCCTGGGGCCCGTGACTCTCATAGCTGACAGCTCAGGTCAGGGTCCCCCATCGTAGGAGAGCTGGCTCCCTGGGGCTCCTCGGCCAGGAGGGTCCCTACCTTCCAGTTTCTGTGGGTTGAATCACTTGCCACCTGTCACCCATTTTGAGATATTTTTCCCCCAAGAATCGGCAGATAAATGGGTAAGGAAGATGTGGTATGTAAACCCAACGGAATAGTGCTCAGCCATAAAAAGGGATGAAATAACGCCCTCTGCAGCAACATGGATGGTCCCAGAGATGATCATACTAAATGAAGTCAGATAAAGACAAATGTCATATGATATCACTTATATAGTGGGATCTAAAATATGTTACAAATGAACTTACTTACAAAACAGAAACAGACTCGCAGACATAGAAAACAAACATGTTTACCAAAGGGGATGGAGGGGGCTGAGAACAGATAAATTAGGAGTTTGGGACTGACATACACACTATTATATATCTAACAGATAACCAACAAAGACCTACTGTACAGCACAGGTATTTTGTAATAGCCTAAAGTATTTTGCAATAGCCTAAAATATAAAATAATCTAAAAAAGAATATATGTGTGCGTGTGTGTAACTGAATCGCTTTTCTGTACACCTGAAACTAACTCAACATTGCAAATTCTCTGTATTTCAATAAAAATGTTTAAAAAAAAGAATTTCAGTCTGGATGTGCAGAACAGAAATGTGGACATCCAGTCCTTCCCGATGTCAAGTTCTTCATCTTTATCAATGACTCAGCCACTGTCTTATTCCAGAAAAGTCAAGGAGAGTGTTATTTCTCAAATCACCATATATACCCACACCTGGCAGGTATAATAAGACCATGTCTTGCTCTTATTTCTTAAACAAATGTGTCTGGCACGAAATGCTGAACTTTATCTTCTGCTGCGACCTCCCGTTGCCCAGATTTCTTGCCTGCCGGGATTTCGGGCATCGTGGCCACTGTTTCTCTGGTGCTCCTTTTCCCACACTGCCTGGCTGCAACATGTCGTTCCCAACCCCTCCTTAACCCAAGAAAGAAACTCCATTATGGAGGAACCGGGCTCAAGGCCCATTGCCAAGTTCTGGAGATTGCTCTGTTTTCACATGTCCAGTTGCGGGAAGTGTGCAATTGAGGGATTAGAGTGAATGCTGCCTTTTTCAGAACATACATATACTCAGGTAATTTCCCTGTCCCTTGAGGGCCCTTGGTTAGAACCCCGGCTCACCTGTCTGATTAAATGCACAGGTGGTCTACCCGCTTTACCTGGTACATGCAGGTGCTGCTACATGGCCCAGTGGCCCAGAGGCTAAGACTCTGTGCTCCCAATCCAGGGGGCCCAGGCTGGATCCCTGTTCAGGGGAGTAGATCCCGCCCAGTGCAACTAAGTTCACATGCTGCAACTAGAGATCCCACCTGCTGCAGCTGAGACCTGGCACAGCCAAATAAACAGAAAACAAGAAACACAAGAGCACAGCGCGTGGGTCTCTTCTGAGCTAAGCGTGTAGGGGCCAGGCAGGAACTCACTGTCCCTTTGAGGCTGCTCTCACCTGGGTCCCCAGAAGCGAGGACAGGCAGGCAGGGTGAGTGAACCACCTGGGCTGTGTAGCATCAAGAGGTTGAGACCCCAGCCGATTCCAGCCCATCCCAGCTGATAGAGAAGACGGAGGATTACTACTTCCTCCTGTTCTTTTGTTCCCAGGAAATTGAATGCTTGTTGATGCTAAATTGATTTTATTTTTTTTGCGTCAGAGCTCATCATTCAGGTACTTCAGATTTTGTTAGATGAAATCTTCTCCCTCACCTGCATTCACCCTCATGTTAGCTTCACATGGATGAGTGAACATTTAAAAAAAAATATTCTCCCGGAGAAGTTATGGGTATTCAAAAGTGACTTTTCAATCTCTTTGGCCAACACAACCCTAACAGCTGCCATGAAGACAATTCTCCTAAACTTTGATGAACAAGTTGAATCAAGTTAACCTTCCAGACTCCAGGTGAGCCAAACGCTCACTTTTCCAGAACCATCTTTCTGTCTCCTCCAAAACACAGGAGTGTGTGAGGACATTCCTTCAGCCCCGGTCTTTGGGCCGAGAATGCTTTATCACTTGAACTGGCTTTTTCCAAAACCAGGATTTCTCAGCCTGGGTACTACGGACATTCTGGGCTGGACGATTCTGCACCCAGGGAGCTACCTGCCTTCCAGGGTGTCCAGCAGTGTCCCTGACCTTGACCCACTTGATGATGTCAGTCTCATCCATCCCCCACCCTCCCCCACCCCCCACCGGGAGTGTCAGCCTGAAAGGTCTCCTGAGGGTCTGGGTTCAGAGCCACTGTTCTCAACCGATTGTGTTCATTTTTTCCTCCACGTGAAGCTGGGCTGTGCTGTGCCTAGTCCCTCAGTCGTGTCTGACTCTTTATGATCCCATGGACTATAGCCCGCCAGGCTCCTCTGTCCATGGGGATTCTCCAGGCAAGAATACTGGAGTGGGTTGCCGTGCCCTCCTCCAGGGAATCTTCCCGACCCAGGAATCAAACCAGGGTCTGCATTGCAGGTGGATTCTTTACCAGTTGAGCTCCCAGAAAAGCCCCCAGTATGAGGCTACACTGGCTTAAAACAAAAGCAAACTCACTTGGCTCCTCCATGTATTATTTACTGAAGGCCGACTGTCTCACCATCCATGGCCATCCCGTACTTGCCAGAAATCATCCTTAAACGCTGAGTATTCACTCATTTGTTCGTTCATTCATTCTCTCATTGATTTCTCTGTCCATCTAACAAATGCCCCCAGCATTACGTGCCTAGCTCCATCTCAGAGTTAGATTAATATGCAGGATTAATAGGTGTGGTCTTGGTCTTCATAGAGCTCACAATCTATTGGGAGACTCGCTAAAGAAATCTATGTGCAAATTATTGTTGTTCAGCTGCTAGGTCCTATCAGACTCTTCATGACCCCAGGGGCTGTAGTATGCCAGGCTTCCCTGTTATTCACTGTCTCCTGTAGTTTGCTCAGATTCGTGTCCACTAAGTCAGTGACGCCATCCAATAATCTCATCCTTTGTCACCCCCTTCTTCTCCTGCCTTCAGTCTTCCCCAGCATCAGAGTCTTTTCCAATGAGTTGGCTCTTCACATCAGGTGGCCAAAGTATCAGAGCTTCAGCTTCAGCCACAGTCCTTCTAATGAATATTCAGGGTTGATTTCCCTTAGGATTGGCTGGTATCCTATCTATTATTGCAAATCGTGGTGAGTGCTGTACAGGAACAGAAGGGGGCATGATGGGCGTTGGAGCAGAGGTGACATTAAGCGGAGATGGGACGAGATGACCAAAGGCAGGGGCAGCAGAGGCCTGCTGGGCAGAGGCAGGAAAGGCTGCAACGGCTGAGGCCCTAGAAGCAGGGGTGCGGCTGGAAGATGCAGAGTGAGGGGAGGAGGAGAGCCGAGATGTGATCAGAGACATCAGTGCTGGCAGAGAACGTGAGCGCCCCGAGGGACCATCAGCAGAGTCGCACCTTCCTTCAGCCCCAGTGGCCTCTGGCCCTCAGGCTTCCTGGGCCTCTGCAGGGTCCCACCTCCTGTTCTACCTGCTCCATAGCACCTGACCACCCTCCTTCTCTAGGACACTATAAGCCAGAAAGCCACTGGGGAAATGAATGGATCCATACTTTCTTAGCAGTTTGTTGAAAAACTGAATTTCTCTGGCTAAGCTAATAAAATCTTAATAATTGGCTTTAACTGTGAAACCATCTCATTTCTACAAAGAAATATATTCTGCTCCTCTACAGGACCAAGTATAATTCCCCGACCGTTTCCAAGTGGCCTCTGGTCAATCCCCATGCTATTCTGAATGTTTTGATTTGCATCTCGTATCAAGGACAGAGGGGAACAAGTGAAATACATGTGATCGTTTTAAAAGGGTTTGGTTTATGTTGACAGCCACAGACAGAGCAGCTGCCATCCTTCCCTGATACAGGTGCTGCCGGGGGTTAGAGCTGTGTCCCCTCAAAGGGCATGTCTCAACCCCTGGGATCTTTGAACCTGACCTTACATGGAAAAAGGGTCTCTGGATGTAATCAAATTAAGATGCAGTCATACTGGATCACACGGGCCTTAAATCCAAACTGATGTTCTTAGAAGAACATACAGAGACATACAGAACATACAGAGGGAAAACTCCCCGTGAATAAGGAGCCAGCAATTGAGTGATACCCAGTGATGCCAAGGACTGCCGGCATCACCAGAAACCAATAGGGAGGCAGGGAGCAGATTCACCCTGGCACTGTCCTCTCTTGGAGAGCACGGCCCTGCCAACGCCCAGCTGCGGCTCTGTAGCTTCCAGAACAGCGAGAGCATAGTGTCCTGTAAGGTGCCCAGCGGGCAGGACTATGTTACTGTAGTCCTAAGAAATGAATATAAGTACCTTCATGGAATTCCCTGTTCACTTGTCTCAAAGTGTTTAAAAAAAAAAACAAACAGGTATCTAAGATGAGTTAAAGGGGTTTCTCTGGTGGCTCAGATGGTAAAGAATCTGTCTGCAATGCAGGAGACCTGGGTTCAATCCCTGGGTTGGGAAGATCCCCTGGAAAAGGAAATGGCAATCCATCCAGTATTCTTGCCTAGGACACCCCATGGATGGAGGAGCCTGGTGGGCTACAGTCCATGGGGTCACAAAGAATCAGACACGACTCAGCCACTAAGATGAGTTAAGAGTCCTGATGGCACAGAATCAACTTAGAAGTTGCTTTGGGGAAGATTTTATACCCTGAGGAAACAAAATTGAAAAAAGACACGTGTATCCCATTGTTCTGGAGAAGGCAATGGCACCCCGCTCCAGTACTCTTGCCTGGAAAACCCCATGGACGGAGGAGCCTGGTAGGCTGCAGGCCGTGGGGTCACGAACAGTTGGACACAATTGAGTGACTTCACTTTCACTTTTCACTTTCATGCCCTGGAAAAGGAAATGGCAACCCACTCCAGTGTTCTTGCCTGGAGAATCCCAGGGACGGGGGAGCCTGGTGGGCCGCCGTCTACTGGGTTGCACAGAGTCGGACACGACTGAAGCGACTTAGCAGCAGCAGCAAGAGCACCCTATTGTTCACTGCAGCACTATGTACAATAGCTAGAACATGGATGAAACCTAGATGTCCATCGACAGATGAATGGATAAAAAAGCTGTGGTACATATATACAGTGGGATATTACTCTGCCATAAAAAGGAATGCATTTGAGTCAGTTCTGATGAGGTGGATGAACCTAGAATCTATTATACAGAGTGAAGTGAGTCAGAAAGAGAAAGATAAATATTGTATTCTAATGCATATATATGGAATCTAGAAAAATGGGGCTGAAGAATTTGTTTACAGGGCAGCAGTGGAGAAACAGACATAGAGAACAGACCTGAACATGGGAAGACGGGAAGAGAGGGCGAGCTGTATGGAGAGAGTAACACGGAAACTTACATTACCATGTGTAAAATAGATAGCCAACAGGAATTTGCTGTATGGCTCAGAAAACTCAAACAGGAGCTCTGTATCAATCTAGAGGGGTGGGATGGGGTGGGAGATGGGAGGGAGCTTCAAAAGGGAGGGGACATATGTATACCTATGGCTGATTCATGTTGAGGTTTGACAGAAAACAGAAAACAATAAAATTCTGTAAAGCAATTATCCTTCAATTAAAAAAAAATTAAAAAAAAAAACAACAAACCAAACTTCTGAACTGAAGGCACCCACCACCCCCAGCTTTTTCCCCCCTTAAAGTGTCTGCTAATTAATTAATTTATTTATTGGCAGCAGCACAAGGGATCTTAGTTTCCCAACCAGGGCTTGAACCTGCACTCCCTGCATTCAAAGTGCCAGGAAGACCTAAGGAGCCTCCCACCTTTTTAAAAATAGTTACTAGTCATCTGAATTACATGAACTACAGTGATGAGATCTATTGCTGCCTGATTAAAAGGATGGCAGGTTTCCTTTTAGTAGAGGTCAACGGTTAAATAATTTTGTTTGAGCCAATTAACAGAGAGGCCATCAACAAGAGCAGCATTGGTCTTGACACGGGACTAATGTTTCAGTGACAACAGAAAAACTCAAACTGTCAAAGGAACACATTAGCTGTAACACAGCCAGTGCGCATGTGCTCAGTGGCTCCAGTCGCAGCCGACTCTTTGTGACCCTGTGTATCATCAGCCTGCCAGGCTCCTCTGTGCATGGGATTCGCCAGCCAAGAATACAGAAGTGAGTTGCCACTTGCCCTGGGTTCTTTACCCAGTAGCGCCCCCTGGGAAGCCCAAATTCCCCCAAATCCTTGGGCTCAGTCTTTGAGCAAAGCATCTACAAAAGGGTGATTATTATTATTTTTTTTTGGTAGGATTTCTACTTAGAAGCACCAGCTGGAGGGCCATGCACAAAGCTTTCAGATACACAATCTGCAACAAATTTCTGGTTCCACAAACACCATGTGTTAAAAAAAAATGTGTTTACAACATGGCAGGAAGGTGCACAGAAAAAAGAAAACAACAGAAAACCTGCATTTTTCTTTCCTTTTTTTTACCTTGCCTTTGTCGAAGTAGTGGATGGTCTCCTGGTAGAGCCGCTCCTTCAGCTGCCCCTGGGTGGTCGCCTGGTACCCGTCCCGCTGGGTGAGGTGGGCCGCGCACACGTCCTCCGACCACTGAGGCAAAAGCAAAGCGTGAGTGGTGCTTTGGGAGGCCCGGCCGTTGCAACCTATCCCTCCCCTGGACTCAGAAAGCACAGGAAGCCCGGAATTCAGGGCAGCGTTCCAGCCGTGATTCCGGGCACCACTGGAGCAGCTCTCGTCAGACTTTCAGGCCTGGAATTGCACACAGAACCTCTGTGCAGAGGCCTCAAGATGAGAAAACACCCGAGGAAGGCAAAACTGGTCAAGATTCACACAGAAGAGAAACCCAGCAGGTTCTGGAACTGTCAGCTTGCTGATGAAGCCTGGGAACCTTCCAGATGAATGAGGCCCTGGGTGATTTGTGGCTGCCTCAAGGGGGGGCTTCCCCAGGCGCTGGCCTGGCTCCTGTGCTGCTCAGTGTTTTAATCAACAGCAGAAGGCACATGGATCCCAACAACTCAGGGCTCAGCTGCTGTTTGCAGATGTGACGGAGGACTTAGGGTACCAAGGAAGGACACACAGAGGTCTCGGCAAGGAGCGGAGGTGAAGGTGAGGTCATTTAACACCTAAACTCCTGAACTTATGCTCAACAAATCCATGGCGCTGAATGTAAAGTTCAATAAACTTCACCATTTAGTGGGGACCTACTATGTGCAAGGCATGGGCTTCCCGGCTGGCTCAGCAGTAAAAAATCCTCCTGCCAACGCAGGGGACACAAGTTTGATCCCTGGGTTGGAAAGATCCCCTGGAGGAGGAAATGGCAACCCATTGCAGTATTCTTGCCTGGAGAATCCCACCATGGACAGAGGAGCCTGACAAGCTATAGTCCATAGGGAAGAGTCAGGCAGAACTGAGCAATTAAACAACAACACTGTGCAAGGCACCAGGTCAAGGGTGAGTGCCATTACACACTACAGCAGTGTGGTACACAATGGAAGTGCAAAAGAAAGTGTTAGTAGCTCAGTCATGTCCAGCTCTGTGCGACCCCATGGACTGTGGCCTGCCAGGCTCCTCTGTCCATGGGATTCTCCAGGCAAGAATGCTGGAGTGGGTTGCCTTTCCTTCTCCAGGAGATCTTCCCGACCCAGGGATTGAACCTGTGTCTCCTGCATCTCGTGCACTGCAGGCAGAGTCTTTACTATCTGAACCACCAGGAGTAAGTCTGCAGGAAAC
Organism: Budorcas taxicolor; assembly: GCF_023091745.1. NCBI lineage: Eukaryota > Metazoa > Chordata > Mammalia > Artiodactyla > Bovidae > Budorcas > Budorcas taxicolor. Next base: position 46,133,796 of record NC_068932.1, on the reverse strand, counting down.
ATGTCACAGTCATTATGGGCTTCCCTGATAGCCCAGTTGGTAAAGAATCCGCCTGCAACGCAGGAAACCCCAGTTTGATCCCTGGGTTGGGAAGATGCCCTGGAGAAGGGAAGGACTACCCACTCCAGTATTCGGGCCTACAGAATTCCATGGACTGTATAGTCCATGGGGTCACAAAGAGTCAGACACAACTGAGTGGCTTTCACTTTCACTTTCTAAGGGCAGGAGGCAGGACAAGAGGTCTGGGGAGGCTTCCTGGAGTAAAGAATCGGGATGGGCTTGCTCGTCGGTTGGACTCAAGAGGTGACGTCTGACCCGGTCTTATGAGAAGACAGGGGGGATTCTGCCAAGAAAGCAGCAGCTTGCAGGCTGCCTGGACCACAGTTGGGGTAGAGTACCCCACCAGGTGGGGGGACCAGACTCAGGGTTGGTAAGGCCACATATGGAGCAATGGGACGAGCCACCGGGCCACATTTTAGGGGGCATGACAAATGGACAGGAACCACTGGGGCAGGGGAAAAGCCTGAGGGACAGGCCTGCAAAAGTGGGGAGGAGAGGCCTGGAGAGCACGTTGGGCTCCCTAAGAGGCTGGTGCTCACAGCACATACTCCCTCCACCTTCCGGAAGGCAGAGGGGCTCCGGAGCACCCCAGGAGTGCCCCAGGCTGGACCCCAGGGCTCCAAGGCACAGGGTGCAGGGCACAGGGCCAGAAGGGCTCCCCAGGTCCCGGGCTGTCAAGTAAGTATGAGAAGCCTTAGGCTCCTGCATGTTTTCCACCTTCAAACGAGACATGTGTAGCCCAACCACAACCTAGAGTTCCAAACTCAACTGACTGTGGCATCTTGACCACGGGGCCAGATTTTGACTTTTCTGAGCCGTAGAACTGTGCATGATTCCTAACTGTAACTACAATAAGAGGACTAAGAAAGTTCAGAGGTCATATAACTTCCTTGGAGTTTAAAATCACCTAAAAAATTTTAAACACCAAAAGGAGTTATGCTTTTCACCTTCCCTTTAAACATTAAGATGAAATAACTTCACTGCTAAAGGCTAAAGGCTGATGTTTTTATTGCCTTTTTTTTTTTTTAATAGCCTTAACCAAAATAGAAGATCCTATTTGAGGATTTTTACTTCACGAACAAGACTATATCAATCATGGTGAATAATTTTCATAAAGATACAAGTAACGTACTTTAGTGTGCTGATTAACCAGCATGAATTCACATTTACTGCAATATCAAAACATATTTAGGAAAAATTGCAAAATGTAATGATGTAAAAGATATGGAGAGCAATTATGTGTATTTAACTGGAAAATTCAAAACCCCAGTGAAAAAGATAATGGAAATGGGCCGACTGATTTGGTTTGTGAAACATCCTTGAACCGTTTGTGAAAAACCCGACTGTGCTGAATAAATGTAATTATTAAATAAATGATACTTTACACACACATACACATTCACACACCACAGAAAAGTTTATGTACGATGAGAGAGAGCATGGGTGCCCGAGCAGCTTGTCAACCCCGTTTTAATTTCCCTGGTGTAAAAGAAATATTTCTGTAGTTTCAAAATGGCCTTGTTACTAAAATTTGGGTTTCTAACAAACGAAAGCCGTTAGAATTCAAAGTGGGACAGCTGGTGTGCAGTGACCCAGCTGGAATTCCTAGCTTCAGAAATGACGTTCCTTGGCAGAGTTTTATGTGGTGCAAACCAAAGGGCTACCACGGATGACTAGAGATGAGGTTCAGTCTGAACCGAGTCTTACTGCACTTGATTTGGAACGGACTCTCGTTTTCAGGCGGAGGTAAATCTCCACAATCCAGCTTCTTTTTATACGCGTCATGCAAGTAACTGGAGAGCTCAGGACTGGACCAGGGGCCGGGAGATTCTTGCTGGAGGTCCGCTGCCTGACGTGGCCTCTGCCTTGTTCCTCTTATCATCAACAGACACTGCGCATCTTTAGCGTAATCTCACCTGGTTTCCTTCCATTCAGGCTTGTCTGGTGGCTCAGACAGTAAGAGGGGGAACTGGCTTGAGTTTAGACACAGGATTTCTTGAATGAGTAGTCTTCACATGGAGATACAACTTAATTCTAATTCTCATACCTCTTCCTCTTTATCTAGTTTATAATTTTTCAATTTTTTATGAGAATATAATGGGAAAGATGATCTAGTGACTTGCTAAAGTTTTAAAATATAAAACTAGAAGTTGTAAAGAAATTTCCTCATTTATCCAACTACTCACCCAGAGAGCCATCCACCCACACACCCATCCATCCACCCACTCGTCCCACCATTCATCCACATATCCACCCGTCCACACAGCCATCCCTCCATCCATCCACACATACATCCATCCACCCATACTTCTGTCTTTCCATCCATCAATACAAACTTCCACCCAGCTATTTACTGTGAGTTCACTCTGTAAGACTAACTGGGCTGAAACTGGACATGGGGAAGAACATGAATATATTATGGCAACACACACACACACACACACACACACACACACACACACACACACACACACCAATGTCCACAGCTACCTACATAACAAAATGATCACTGAGAACTGAAAGCTGTCAAGCCAGACTCAAGCTCAGGAGCAACACCCCCAGGAGAGTCAGGGAGGAGGTCTAATAAGCACTGATAGACCAGCAGGAGACCTCCATGGATGCCCTTGGAGCACAGGGAGAGAGAAGTCAAGATCTGGTCCCTACACTGTTTTCTAAGGTTACAAGCAGTGGGCTCATCCTCCTAGCTGTTCTAACACAGAAATTCCTTCTTATTGATGTTGCTCTCCAGCATTACTGGGTCCTGTTGATAGGAACGAAGAAAAAGAGAGTCCCTAACTCACTGCAAGCTGACAGACTAATGATCGGTATTTAAGATGCTCGGTGATAACTCATTCTGACATCTTGTCAAATTTGCATTCAGTGGAGTCAAATCTATAATCAAAGTACTTTCTAACTCTCTTTGTTAATGTCACTACATTGAGTCAATATCCATAAACTCTTAAGTTACAGGTTTACTAAAAATTTGTCATGGGAAAAATCAAATATTAAACGATCTTATAATTTATAAGAACAGGATCATAAAAGTATATGTAAATTTTACTACCTTCAGAAGCTTTGCATGGAGGAGTAAGGTATAGGCGGCTTCAGTGTAGTTATCACATTCCTTGTGCAGGTCACAGAGCTTGTACAAATACCTGAGATGATAAAACACAGGGATATTCTGAAAGCGTCACAAAATAATTTGTGTTGAGAACTGCAACAGCAAAATTCTACTTCAACAGTAAATCATCGCTACGCTTTCTTTTTACAAAGTTCACAATACATAATGCCTTGGAAGCTTCTGGTACACAAAGCATTAAGAAAAATCAACCAGAGTAATAAACAACAGATATATTTTTTAAAATTTAAGTATTCTCTTTTCAGGACAAAACTGAAGATGGCCCAAGAAGGCGCAATTGTGCTTCAAGCTTTCTCATGCTTTCTCATCTTTTCCAGACTTTTCTCCATACATGTGAAATGAGCTGACACAATGTTTCATTGCGATTTCTCACATGTCTATTGAGTCCGAATACACACACAAAATCCATAAAAATACAGATCCATAAGAATAAAGAGCTCCAGTGATCACAGTGAATGTGATTAAAAGAATTCTTCTGCTATAAAAAAAAGGAGGCTTTTTAATACAAAGTAACCTACATTTGGATAAAAGAAACTGATTGTTTTCCCCAAAGTTTATTATGTTCACATGTATTGATTTTAACGGAGAAAGTTAAAAAGTCTCAGACACCAAAAGTTAGAAAATCATGCCTTTGTTTACTCTTTATACAAATAAATAGAGATTTAAAAAGAAAAGAGAGAAAGAAAACCATGTTGAATGTAACTAATCCATCATTAAACACTAATGCTGTGTGGATCATGTAATTATTCTGGTCTTCCAAGGGGTACTCTTGCTAAAATTTGACACGGCCACTAAAAGAGACCAATATGGAGAGGGTATCAATCATAGCCCAACATCCTAGAGAAAAAGGCAAGTGAAGCAGAAAAATCCAGCAGAAAATACAAAATTGAGAATTTGGTATCCAGGTTAGAATAGACTGAAAATGTATAATATTGTCCTATTTCTGATGGAAGTTAAAACTAGATTCTCATTTGATCATACAACTTTCTGTGAAATGCTAAAATCTGTAGTGGTGCCTTTTGCTATAAGGGTCAGTCAAGAGGAACAAAAACCCTTTGCAATAATTTGCTTCTGAGCTGACTAAGTATGACCCCCTTCACCCCCAAATCTCCACATCAGCCTGGACACACTGCCCTAGGCTTGACAATACTTCCAGGATCTCCACCAAATTCAAACTCCAGCCTTCACGATTTTCTACAAGATAAACTCCTATGGTTATAAAATACTTTTAGCATGGATTTGACAGACAGCAATTATCATCAACAGGTCAAGGGTGTAGAGAAGCCTGATGCTCACGTACCGTATATACATTTCTTCCCTTTCAATCTCTTTGTAGAAATTCTGAAAGAAATCAAACCACAACACTATCTTAAGAAACCAGTTCTATAAAAGGTATCACATGCACATTAAAAATTCTTCAACTTGTGTTAAAGACAAACAGACCCAACTCTTTGGATCTGAACCATAAATCCATATAAAATGCAGAAACCACTTACATTGCTCTCCATTTTTTGGGGGGTGGGGGAAAGAAATTC